>NW_011887746.1:1231818-1590440 GCF_000806365.1 Fopius arisanus | reverse complement strand
CCCCCCCCCGCCCTGAAATGCACAGAAACGTCCTGTTGATGCAAGCGAATATTCGGTAATAATTACCGAATCCGGATTAACACGACATCTATTTAGTGTCGTCTGATACATGAGCTATTTATATATATATGAATTAGATTTATTTTTACATAGGGGTATAAGGGGTATACCCTTTCAGGTCTTTTTTATACCAACTTCATACATTAAATGTCAATGAATATACATATACATACATATATATTTATTCATTCATTTACATTCATTGATATTCATATTGATATACAGTGCATGTATCAGACTATGTAATAATACTGTCCAGTTCTATTTTTTGTGTTATTAACCACTCGTGCTCATTGTCGAATTGTCATGAGTTATGAGCAGCTCATTTTATGCGTCAACTGGTTAGTTGGCGTTTAACTATACTTTCTAATTCGGTCACATCTAGCAATATGAACAGTTGCCCCATTTATTCAAAGATTATTGAGTAGCTGTTACTGAATATTTGTTCTGATTCTACAACGCCATTCGGTAACTGTTACCGCAGCAGGTGTAGCATTAACCGAATTCAGTGCTGAGAATATGCATGCTTCCTGTGTGAATCTCTCAAATGTTAAAAAATCCATACTTCGGTACCTTGAAGGCGCATCGCCACTAATAATTCGTAGGGTAGAGTAACTTGAAAGTAAAGGATGTTGAGGAATCCGATTCAAAGTGACACACACTATAGAATTCAAACCGAGCGCGCCGAAATTACGACGCAGTTCTGTCCGCGCATCGCTTCCATCGTGCTGTAGTGATTCCCCTACATCGCTCGTTCAGTTTCAGAGTTTCACTACTGCGGCGGTACTGACTAATGAAGCAATGTGTTGCTAATAAGTAAATAAGTTCTATATGATAAAAGTTACCGTTATTTTTTAAATTCAATCATATTCACCAGTGAAGACTTACAATTCATCTCTTTGCAAGAAAAACCAAAGTAATTAGAGATGAAATTCTGCACAGGATAGATTAAGAATTATTTTTTGCCCGTTTATACGATTTCTTAGATATTCAAAAAAGAAGTCAATTTTTTCGATTATAAATAAAATGCTCGAAACTTTTCTGGTCGATCCATCCTTCAACTGAACAATGATATTTCATATTTATTCATGATTGAAGTTATAAAAAAAATCATATTATACTGATACTAGAGAATATTAACCAGGAATCAATACCTTTATAATTTGGTTAGAAATATAAGATTCCGTCGTATATTGGGCCATACTTCACTTTAACTTCCCACCAGAATCGTTCCGTTACCGTCAACGTACGACCCAATTGTTATAGTTTAATTGCGTCGTTAAGTGATAGTTCTTGATACTTTACAATATCACCTGAAATCAACTACCTTGACAAGTTGGTAAATTTAAAAGTGAATTTTCGGTTCCTATATTAACTTAGAGTGGAATATTGGTGGAGAGATTGAACAAATTTTTTTTTGTCCTCAGTTTCCCTTTCGGAAATCCAAAGATATCGGTTGGTATTGTCGGTCCTAGCTCCTCTTGTCTTCCTCTCGCCACGCTAATCAGTATGCGGACCACGCGTCCCATCCTCTTACCCTCCACCATCCTTCGTCTACACAAAAGCCAGTGTAGGCCCGGTTTCGGTGAGAGTGTTTCCACTGTAATAGCGAAACAGTATTGATTGCACCAACACCAAGTTTAACCCATATCTATTGTCTCCGCTATCCAACATACAGTCTGATAGGATTATCTCCATGGAAGAACATATAAATGATATAGGAGAGTGCGGGGTAATATCGGCATCTTTTCATTTAAATTGGTGTAGTATGAATTGAGGATTTTCAACACCTTAGCCAAAATTCAGTTTTTTTTATTTTTCTGACGAATTTCGATGGCATTGATGTGAATAAATATGATATTTATCATTATATTGAAACTTAATAAATCATTGAATAATAACAAAACGCAAGAACCTTATATTTTTCATCCCTTTGTAAAAATATGAATTTTTCGATGTGCACGGAAAGAAAAATTAACTCCACAATAAACTTTCATCGGGTTCACGAAATTTCTACGACGACGCCTTGCGCAGAAGAAATTAACCCTAAGGATCAGTTTTCTGATAAGTTATTATGGCTGGTAGTCATAATTTAATATGACTATATAGGTGGTTAAACACACCCATTAGCTGTAATTTCATCTGGATTTGACTTCAATTAATTGGAGTTCTTAAGCCGAAGTTAGCCAGTTAGAAAACTAGCCCTAAGGAATGTTGTGAGCCAAGCTAACCTACAACATCATTGAATAGCTCATTTTTCGTTCAGTGTGGATATAATTACTATATATTCGTTGTTTTGCTCTCTACGCGTACTTCCAATAATTCTGAATTTACAGAAAAACATAGAAACATTATCGACCGAAAATAAATGGAAAATCTGATGTGGATCAACTGATGAGGATAAGGGCGAAAGGAGCTAAGAATTCGATTCTATCATTGACTTATTTGTGTTTTTCTCTCAAGAAAAAAGCAATCTTGGTTTTCTCAATATACACTTATTCGATTGATCAAGAGAATGCGCGAGTAGATGGTATATGCTTTCGGTGTTAGAGGCATTGAGGGGTAGATTTCCTTTCAGAGCATAAGAGAAACCGTATCAGAGGGTTAGTAACGAGGTAACAATGACCTTGCAGAGGGTTACGAGGAGACCAAGAACGATATAGCGAACCTACAGTCTAGATTTTGTGGGAGACGATGGGGTCCGTTTGATAACGCAACCCGTGCCACATAATTAGACGGGTAATCGACTTATTTGAGAGTTTCGAACTACTATTTTGAGATTAAAGGCATTTGAAGGGACATACGTAGGAACATTTATACGTGATTAAATACAAGATTAAGGCGCAAAATCTATAACCCGACTTGGGTTAATTTCAATAAATTGTTTATTTTTCAGAAATTATAAGATTCCAAAAATTTTTTTCCATAGTTAATCTGAATCAAATTGTAATTTTAATTGTTCTAAAGTACTGAAATCTTCTTTTAATGAATTTGAAAAATATTATTTGATTTTTTCTCCGAGCTTGTAAGGAAATAGTTAGTTTTTGGAATATGCAAATTAAATGAAATTAATTGGGATAACAAATTAAGAGCATATATATTAACAAAAATTTCATTATCAAAAATTATTTATGCGTACTTGGATTCGTAAACAGAAGTCGACAATAATAAAACGGAATTCCGATGTTTAATTTCACTAAAAACAGCCAAGAAAAATAAAAACACCCTATTTAACAAATTACTTCATGATCCATTTCCAAGACTATTCATAACGGCTTCAAAACGAATAGTAAAACCCGAAGATTGTCTACAAGTTATCGGTGAGACGGTTTTTTCCTGGAAAAATTCCAATTGAACGAAGAAACTTTGTTGTCTCTATTATCCGTCCTGAAGTCTGAAGTTAATAAAGTGAAAATGAATGGAAAATTCCCGAAATATTTCTGAACAAATAATAGAATACGAATGCATAACATTGCCATGAAAAGACTGATGGACATTTTTGGGTGACTTTGAGGCCACTTTTTGTGGGCTTTTCATGACATAATGAGGCGGATCGATTGCCAGGGACATTACCATGACAATAGTGGACACCCCTCTAGTGTGTATGCGCGCGCACTCTCTCATGTCTACTCTATATATGCCTAACACAATTGATGAACGACATGATATTGTAGAAGAAAGCGGGAAACTCACACAGGGGACCTCCAGAAATGAGACGAAAATAATATTCGAGGGTTTTTGGGTGCTTGGAGGGGAAAAAATGGGTAAAAACGTGGAGGGGAAACAAGTAAGACAGTGAATCTGGGGTGAAGTTCAAGAGGGGCTTGGCAGCACCAAACGGCTTATTAGTTGCCAATGTGATCTATTTGTCCCGGTACTGGTACAGGGAACTAGCGAAATTGTGCCTCTGTTCCAAAGAAGGGCAATATTGCCCAATGGGGACCACTAGTTAGAAGCTATTGCCACCAATGCGCAATAGAAAAAAAACTGCAAGTACCCTTGTATCGTTATATACCCTCAATAGTTATGGCCCATCGAGGAAAGGCCAGTGGACCTCCTGTCGACTGCCATACTTATGACTTTAGTCATTTTTTTCTCTCTAATACTGCTCAATTATTTTTCAAATGATTGATTTAGCTCTTGCACCGTGAGAAAATGCAATTTTAACAAGTCGTTTATTTTACCTTATCAATTTACGCTGAAGTTTCTTTTTTCATTATTTTAATTAAAATACTCACAGCCAAGATTAATGTAGTATTGGATATGATGGAGCTGTGGGGATATAAATGGAAAGACAATTATTAAATATGACAGGAGTGATTGGTTCAATTATTTTGAAACGTTAATTTAAGCACGCGACAGAATACATTAGGATCTATAAAGAAATTCGCTGAAATGGTGTAGCGAAAATCGGCGATGTGATGTGACTTATTAAAACGGCATGGACTAATTGCCATTTTCTGTACAACTCATTAGCCATTTGTCACAAATCAAGAGTGATGAGATGCAGAGAGAGCGAAATTTCGGTGAATACCATTTCGAAGCTATAGTTTCTTTAAAGAAAAAAATTCTCCTCAGGGAAATTGCTGCACTTCCCTCGGGTTGAGAGATATTTATCAAAAAGTGTCTCGTTGAAGTGGACTTATCTCGTTAAACCATTCCTTTTAGCAAGATGGTCTTCCACAATTCTTTAAACCAATTTCCCTCGAGTTTTATGATAATACCTGAGTATCCATTAACCAGCGATAATGAGAGATAAACATTCGAGTTCGCCCATTAATTTCATATTATTGCCTCTTGTTGATGTTACACCATACAATGGAATTACGCAATTTTCCTGGAATTTGTATAATTTCAATGAAGATGTCACTTGTGCAAATGTCTTGTGGGGTTTAATTGAGTGTCTCTGACCTCTATACATTTCTGGGTTTGTTTACCCATAGTCGGTCATCATGGTGTTACTCCACTGACCATCCATTGTCCACCATTTACATGATATTTCGGTATGATTCTTGTGACTCACGACATTGTCTTTCGCACAATTCCATTTGTCACACCGGATATCCATCTTATTTTGGTAATCACTGCACGCACTGTAATTGAATAACAATGGGGCCAATGTCATGCTCGATGTGTGGATGAATTAATATGATGGTAAAGTAGACGAAATTGAATAAATGTGAATTTTCAGGAGGAAAAAACGGCAATGGCGGTTTTATGAAAGAGGCGAGCTTGCCGGGGTTGTGTGCAAAGAGGATTCCCTAGGTGAGAGTGCGCACCAGGAGAAAGCTTCGTTATGTGGGGAATAAGGGGGAAAGGAGAGAGAGGGTGAGGAAGGAGCTTGTGGCGGTCCTTGCCCCGTGAACGTGCTCCGAGTGTCAAAAGCTTTTCCATAGCACCAGAAATACCGGGGATGATGGTACACCAAGGTCTCCCACGATCGATAGACACTCTTAACTGAAATAGTCCACTGCTCGGAGTAACTTTCAAATATTCAGCCAATTTCCCAATTAACAATACACACCTGGAAAATTATACTTGAAATGTCGACTTGGAAAACTTGAAATTCTCAACAACGACACGTGAAGTTTCAAATTCTCCTTCATTCATGTATAATTCAGGTAATTCTAGTAATTCTCTAATTTCGTGTCCACGTGACACTGAAAAACCGCATGTAAAACCATCTACCGAGAATTCAAGTAACGATTTACGTAAAATTTTCAATAAATGGAAAATTCAATTCTATTCGATGTTAGATTTTCACGATAACCATAACAACTCAAGCTTTCCAGATGAAAAAACTCATTTTCTCGAATTTTAAAAGGAAATAAGAAATATATAGTGGCCTCTTTTTAATGGAATCTGAATTCAACCTCGGTTTGGAAATTCAGATCGGTTTAGGACGGAGATTTTATGAAATTTTTAACAGTGTGATCGATACAATTTCTAACTAATAAAAATTCTGCGATGTATCGGAATAATTCACACATTTGAACGTCATAAACAGAAAATCGATTACAGCAAAAAGTTCTCAATTCACATGATACTCTTCATCACTATAAGTTGATATTTTTTCAATTTCTCTTATAAAATGAAAGAGTTCTGGTGGTAAAAATATTTGTCAAAAACAGTCAAAGTCATTAAAGTCAAATTAAATGAAATTATTTCGATCACAAAACGAACAACTCTTTGCGTAAACAGCATAAATGGAGAACAGTTGCTCGTGCGCAACAAAGAGTCAATTTGATCATTACACTAGCTCCTGTGGCACTTAAAAATCATCGAATGTCTTTTTTTTTCTTTTTGCTCTGAGAGGCTAAAGGCGAAAATGTATATATTAAAGGAGGATGACATCTTTAATTAAGTCCACCCCCAATAACTATTACTTTTCTCCGTTATTTTACACGAAAAAAGTTACTATTCCAATAATTTCAAACAATCCTACGTCCTAATACTCATAAAAACAACTTCTCAGGAACAAGTGATTTTACTCTTGAAGCAAAGATTCTGTTTTTATCAGGAATGATTTCACCTATACTGTTCGTTTCGCTTTTAGGTTTGAAGATTTTTTTTCTCATTTCTGCTCGACTTTTCATTATATTAACGTGAAAGTTGTAAGGTTTTTACGTTGCATAATTTTTCAATCACTCATAAAGTCTCAAACCCAAGGATATGGCTTTGTTTGTATCAATTCTGATGTCAGCTTAGTGGGAATTGCAAAAAAAAAAAAAAACAAAAATGGATGAGTGAGTGTAATACATGTTTATAGTTTTATTAAAAATTCAATCCTTATTTGAAATTCTTCAGAACTAATTTCGTGACAAAATCGAGATTTGTCAATCAACTAACTATCCTATCCTATGTAAAAGGGAGAGGGACATTCATATCGAATCGAATCGAAACTCTCGAAAGTTGAAGCCTAAAATCTATCCCACTCATTCCTCACTGTTCATCCATTGGTCACGACTTATACTGTCCTGTGCATAAAATTTCTCATTGAGCATATACAAATACCGTCATCTCTCTGAATTTACTTCAAGATAAAATTTTTCAAAATTTGTAATGCCAGAAAAGTTCGGAGTCTCACTGACTTATCACTAATAATAACCAGAAAATTTCATATGAATGTATTGTGTTTAAATATTCAAAGGAGTTTCTATAAAATTTCAGGAGTAATTTAGTAACAGTATAATTTTAAAGATTAATAATGTGTGACAGAAGACGCATGTCAATGCTCGCGTTCGGAGTCTCATGTCAAAAATAGGCCAATAAATGATTACAGCTTCGGAGAAATATGCAGACCGAATGCAAAGAAGTGGAAGGGGATTCACTTAATCAGTGAATAATTTACAAGAATTTCGAATGGAAACAATTAATTGATAATTCATAAACGTAGTAGTCAAATAATGACAAATAAAATAATTAATTATCATAATTTACATAACCATCCCATACAATTTAATTTGTTTTGCGTTATGCAATTATTTCTGGGACGTAATTTTACTTTGCATGGGAATAGTTGGAAAATTCGATGGATATTGAAATAAATTTATCTGAAACAGAATAGCGTTCATCTCTATCTATGACAGCATTCATAAACCCTGCCTCGGAAATACCGAGTCCCCTATCAATAACAGGGAACGGAAAAAAGGGAAAATTCACGCTCAACAATTCTTATCGTCAAAAATCTGAGTCAGAAAAAAAACATGCGCCTGGCGGGCGACATCCCAGATGACGATCTGCGAAAGCCGTAAAGCACCACACAAAGGCGAAAGATGGGGAGGAAATGGAGAGAGGTGTCGGTCCGATCTGTATCTGGATGTCCCCAATCGACTGGTCGTTCGCTACGTAACTCTAGGAAGCGTGAAATGAAATTTGACAGATCGTAGGCAGCGGCGACACCTCGGAGCTAGCCCTCGGAATAAATATGACTAGGATGATAAACATGATTGAGAATGATTAACTATGTTTTAAATATTTCTTCTTCGATCCATTTTTTCTACTTGATCAGTTTCAATCAAAACTGAAATTTTTGATTCATTAATTAAAAACAGTAAATATCTTTAGAATAATACTGACCTAAATTCATAATAATTATGAATTTCTTTTTCGCATTGTTTCATATGGATTAGTCCTTATTCTGTTGTAAGTTTCGAGTAACGAAGTGATGTAATGCAGAACTTCTTCACATACCTTTTTCCAGTCCTGAATCGGTCATGGATTTATTTGAAGGCAGTATTTGAAACCACCATTTATGAAAAGTTACGTTAAACCAATATTGATTCAATACCAAAAATCTCTGCAAAGCATGCCATAAATATGCATCCCCTTCACAAATAAAGTACTAAAGTTATAAATACTTTCGCAATGTTAATTAGCAAATCCTTCGTACTTTAAATACTAAATCGCTGGTGTACTCAGCAGTGTGATGGAGTCTAAGTGCTCAGTACTTTATAGATGCGACTAGGGGTTAGAATGTTCCCAAGTACAAAATACGCGATGAACGGATCTAAATTTCATTAAAGGTTGAAGTACTAACCTGTTAATCGCTGAAGTACAAAATTTGGCTAGTACTGGAGTATGCTTCATTACGAAGTACTTAATGTACTTACTACTTGAACCAATCTTCATATAATTTCCAACTACTACCTATATTAGGCATTTAGTGTAGTATTGAGAAGCACGAGGTACTTAAACTAGTTGTAAATAACTTTAAATTAGGCTAAGGGCTACTCTCAATAGTAATGTAATGTACTTAATGTACGTACTCAAGGTACAGTTACTCAGAACTCGTTCAAGTGCTCAGTAGTACTCAATAGTACTCAAGTAATGTAATGTACTCAAGTAATGACTGTTTAATAAGTCGCAATGTCCTAATATAAAATATTCTAGATTTATGAATATTTGATGTCCCTTACTGGGAATTCATACTTCATACTTTCCAATTGCTATAGTCATAGGAATCCAGTCTACCATCATAACCTCTATTTACTCCTCCCGATTTGCCAATGATCCTTGTCTTCCACTCCATCCAATACCATACGAGTGAAAAAGCCTATCGCGGTAATCTGAAATATCTAATCCCAACAAGTAAAAATTCCCCCGCCAAAAAAAAGAGAAAATTTGAAAAATGAAACGATAGAAAATTCGGAAGCCTGATCGCTGCAGCAATTCGCTAGATCCTTCAATAATTCATTCATTCGATTTTTCGCGATCGACTTTGCCTGCTCTGGTGCTGATGTCCAGGGTTTTGGCGCCCACCCCATTTTCTACAATTCTCTTTTATCTGTTATAACCTCTCGGAGCCCCATCGCAGTAGTGCACGGCAGTTGAAAAGCGCGCAACTCCCCCGGGGCACAGGAGCGCTCAGGCCTCCTTAGTTCCAACCCGACACCTTTTTACAAATACATCACGCGCCCTTCTGGCCCTACGACTCTACAATAACACATTGAAGCCGTTGCTCACATGTACACTACCTTCCAATTGAATGTTACATGTAGTGGGTGCGACATTTGCCTAAGCACATCAAATGCTCGGGGCCACTTGGTTCCCGGTTCACTTGGCAGGTACTTAAGCTGCCTTGAAGCGAGTACCCATTGAGTTCATCGAATGTGCGATATGCCACTGGGGTTTGAACCGACCCCACTTGCCCGCGGGCCATTTTTGCAGGATTCAGCAATTCTCATATGAATTCTCTTTTTTTTCCTCTTTGCACTGACCCGTACGAATCTACTGCCAGGTTAAATCGGTTAATCTGCGATCGGAGTGGTCGTTTGGGGAACACCCATCAATGCTGTGGGATTTCTCCGAGACATTCGATCGAGCGACAGCTGTCCCCGCATCGAAAACCAAATTATATCCTCAAAGACATCGTTGATCTCTATTTAGATTTTATCGCTCATGTGATGCAAAGGTTTTTTTCTCTGCATGGGGGTTTCTAATGACGTACGTGTGAACAAGCGTCCGATTGCATTTTCCAGGCGCAATCACGTTTTTTTTCCAATGTAGGAGATTTTATCAGGGACTGTTTGATCATGATTAGAGGGAGATGTTTTTATTGTTTGACACATGTCTCTCGAGTTGTGACGAACGAACATATTTTTTATGTTATATATTCCTTTTGAAAACCGCTTGGTTTCGTGTGTTCGCGGACATGGTGAAGAATAATTTTTATTTAGTTCACCTCGGTAATTTGAGCCCTAAAAATGAGGGTGCGATAAATCAGAATCACTTGCAAGATGAAGGTTGATAACGATTTCAATTTATTATACTGACAATGTGAGACTATGCATTTAACCATGATTTGTAGTTTAATCCACCACATTTTCTTATTACCGTAAATATAAGTATTTGGGCCCTTGTAGTCGAAGCTACCATGGAAATTTTTCTCAGCACACGATAAATGATTTTGCTGTAGGAGAAGGTGCGGCGACACACCGCAAAAAGAAACCGTGAAAGTTATCTCCATGTTACACTGAGTAATTCTACCACACATGGTGGATTCTCCAGAACTTGCGCGTTCTGACTATCACCTTTTTTGGCCGCCGCAACGTTACCTAGTGGATACCCAATTTCGTGCTCTTGATTAAGTCCGGTAGAGCATTGATAACTTCATTCAGGCATAACCAGCACCTTTCCTCCGTGTCGGAATTTCATCATAATCCGATAGCTGGAAGAAATGCCTGCAAAACGCTCATTATTTTCAAAGCACCATATGTAATCAATTTTTTATAAATGAATGCACAAATTGTCGAAAGCAAGCCGATTATTAATTTATCGATTTGATAGATTCCTGAATTTAACTATCCTTCCTTCCGGTTGTTTCGAAAATATTTCTAAGCATGTATGTAACCAAAAAGTTCTTCGAAGATCAACAAAGAAATGCCTGCTCAATTTTATTCAATCAAGACTTACTAGATTCAGTTACGCATTCTTTTGAGCGATTTTAAAGATGAGAGGCCATTGCGGTATTTTGAAAATTCTGCAAATTCGCAGCAGTGCTGATCTCGGTCCACTGTTAATTCAATACTGGCCCAAGGCTGGCTCAATGTTTTACGTTTATAATTACTTTTTAATATTGTATAAAGTGCAGAACTATTCAACAGAATTTTACTAATTTATTTACAGAAATAACCTCATCATATGAAATCATAAGTAACATCCAACTTATTCAATTTAAATATGTTCTCCCAATTTTATTAAAAAATTGTGTTTTCAAAGGGAATTTATTATATTTTTTGAGAGCCATCAATTGAAAATTCCGCCGAATCGCAATTTTTGTTTTCACAACGAAAAATATCTCGTCATTCGGCACTTATTCTTCTAATCAAAAAACATCAGGAATTCTTACCGTAAACGCACCAATACTTCATGAACTGCACCAAACTGCATCGAGAGTAGTTGACATCCTCCTACCTATACCCTCGAAAAATCTTTTCCAACCACTGGAGACCAGCCACCCTCGTCTACTACTTGGCCATGCGTTTTGCTCTCTAAATGGCGAAACGCTGAAACATAAAATTGAAAAGTTTGACTTACAGAGAGTTTATGGCAGTTTTAAAACGCCGTAAAGTCGCGCATTATTTTATTCTGCATCTTAGTCATCTTAAGATTTTTTCGTGACGATTTTTTTATCCAAACAGATGGGACCATTAACAGATAAAAAATAATTTTATCATTATCTTCATAATAACAAAACCGTAAAAAACATACAGTAAGAATTAATCGTAATAATAATTTCTGCTTACGTTGTTAAAAAAGAAATATAATTCCAGATCTTATCCAAAATTCAGTGAAATTTGAAAATTAATGGGATTTTAGGTAACGCACTGGTTTTAGTTGTTAAATTTCTTTGTACAGCTGAATTTTTCAGATGATATTTTCATCATGAAAAACATAGTTCATCAACGTACAACCTAAAGCCAACACCGTTTCTTCTTTTCCACGATATTTTTTCAACGTAACACTTTTCTGCTGTGTGCAAAGAATTTTCGAGATACAGCATCCTGTTAGAATAATTCAATGCAGTCTAACGGTTGGATTGAATAACGCATTGCAGTGACAAGGGGACGGCACAGCCATTGAGCAAAGAGAAAAAAAAATCAATGTAAAAAGTACAGCGACATAATTCACGATGCATCATTTATGAGCGTCTGCGACATCAGAAAAAAGAATGAGATGTCTTGCGTTCCTTGTATGTGGCGTAATTAGTGGGTAAAAGAAACGGTACGAGGCGCGGTCAAAGTGACTGCGAAGAATTCTCGCAACTTCACTTTTACTGTTGATTTATTGTTTCGCTTGAGAATAATTCGAATGGTTCTAGAGGACAAAACAGAAATGTCTCGTTATTACCATTATCCTTTGATGAAGAAGAGAAGAAAAATGATGAAGAAATCAACTCACAAATTCGCAAATGATTAAGTAGAAATTCCGGACTGCTCAACCCTCCAATTCCTTTTGGTTAATTATCCGTGGATTTTTGGGATGAATTTCCACCCCAACGTTACTTAAGGGGTTAGCAATGAACTTTGCACTTGGTAATGAAGCGTCTCTTCCCCACTATACGGGGTCTAAACAAGTCATCGCCTTTAGGATCTGCTTTCGAATATATTTTATTGCACTCTGGTTTATTATCGTCTGTGAGTCTCACCACCCGCACTAGAGATCCCCTGGTATTTTCTCCATTCCCTCCATCTTCCTAACCCTTCCTCACGCCCCCACAGTGCACCAACCCATTCGATACACCCCTCTAGAGTATAACAACAGTGATGCTCAACGAGCCTTAACATCCTGCATGACGTCGTGTCAAAATAAAAGGGTTAAGTGCCTTTTTTGGCTTGAGAGTTTCCCTCAGGAAGAACTCAATACACCTTGTTATCACATCATTTCACCTCTGTCTTTATGCAAGCTTTTCACTTCAGATATTGACCTTCATTGCCACTTTCAGGGCCTCGTGGCTTCACTTTTTGCGCAGTACGAGTGGAAATTCAAATCAGCTATTAATGAGAAACGGATCAGTAAAAGGTGGTGGTGATCACTGTTCGAGCAGTTTTTTAATGCTTGTCTGTATCGATGCCCGATTAAAATGCCAGAATTTCCCCTTTTTGTACAGTGCTGGATCCAAATTTACAAATCTTCCAGTACCTCATCTCTATTTAGCAATCATTTATTCATAAGTGAGAAGATGAGGCCGCACGGAATCGAAAAAAAAAATCCGAACTTAATTGTGTCCTGAACTCATAAAAAATATCTGGTCCTATCCTATTGGGATTAAGGTCAGGAATTTCAAATCAGAAATTAATCAGAAAATTAGGCCATTTTCACGTTTTAGCTGATCAGAATAGGATGAGAAGTAACCCAGTTACTTCTCATACCAGATTCAGTTCACCTGTTCCCAAACTGCTGGGATGCTTTCCCACAAATTTAGATCCGACGATCCTGAAGAGGATTGGATTCAAAATTGGGTGGTACCGAAATTGACTGAGATAATTTTCCCCTGGGATGCTCCTCCTTTTTCATTCTTCTATACTTCACTTCAGACTTCATTTTGGAGAAATTGTTGCATTATTGACCGAACATGAAAACTTTGAGTCTCGTCGTTACCTAGACTGAAGAAATATTAAATATTTTCATGCACGTATACTGAGGAAAAAGTATATTTTTCAGAAGTGCGTCTTACTTGTATGAACCACCTCATACTCAACAATTTCCAAAGAAATTATGTCCCGTACAGAGAGAACGCACTTTAGTCAAGAGATTTTGTACTTTTGTGATTGTGCAATGGAGCAATTAATTTATAACAAGATCAAATTAATTATAGAGACTGGAG
Source organism: Fopius arisanus (assembly GCF_000806365.1). Taxonomy (NCBI): domain Eukaryota; kingdom Metazoa; phylum Arthropoda; class Insecta; order Hymenoptera; family Braconidae; genus Fopius; species Fopius arisanus. The sequence continues at coordinate 1,576,552 of NW_011887746.1, read as the reverse complement.
ATATGCACGTTCATTAAGATGGAAGCGAGCTCTTCAAATAAAATTTTTGTGTGAGTCTTGGGTGCAGTTCACTCTTCACAACACTTAATAACAGTTAAGTCTATTAGTTTGATCTTCTGTGGATTTTTTTAAGCAACATCCATAATGAATTCGACCGAATAAAATTTACGAAACTCGTCAATTAATCAGAGTTAACGATCGTCGAAATACTAGAGAAGAGAGAACACCTAACCATTATGATGATCACCCTTTACTATGTTTAATTTCTATCTCATTTTATGATAGGTCCTAAAAGTTCTATTTTAGCTAATATTTAGGCGGTAAAGCGGGTTGAGATGATTTTGATATCGACCACTTTGCAATAAAAGTCTCGATATTTAATATAAAGCTCATTAGTCAGTACTTAAATGATAATTTTAGCATTAGCTAGGATAATAATTTCCATCATGGACATAAAAGAACCTAAAATCGTGAATTGAGAACCATTGGTGTTTTAACGATACGAGCTTAAAACTATAACGCACCCTAATCCTGGCAATATCTCATGGCTGTCTTGCGGGATTCACCGTTCACGCACAAACCGTTCCCTATTTAGTAGATGATATATATTATACTCATTCTCATCGGCAGATCAACCCCTTACCAAATAACTCTCATACTCTCATGAAGTCTGTCTCACTCGCCTTTGGCACCCTGTCTAAGAGACGGATTATCGACATACCTCCTAAGCTGCTCACTCACTTCGGATACCGCTCCACCTACTTTTTCCCCTCTCGCTCTATCATCTCCCATCACTCGAGAAAAAACCAAACCATTTTCTGATGCTAGGATGATTCAGTTTTTATCGCCGCATATATTTGCCACTCAAATCGGATTTAAAGCTCCATCAACTGTTTGATCTTTTTGTCAATTTACGGTTATAAAGGCCTGTCACTTTATCGTGCTGAGAGCTCCACATACCCCAGACCCTTTATGGTTTTGTTAAGAGGGCATAATATTTTATTTAGCAGCCAATGATGTTTATGAGTGACATTAATTGAAGGATTTCCGGATGACCTATTCAAAACAACTGATATCAAATCGTTATCTTCACTTATCGTGATTCAATGTTTCAGGTCAAAATGGACAAACGGAGATGCAAAATGTGGGCTGGAATCTGAAAAGGGATCAAGGGGCACCTGACTAGCATGACACCTGGATGCCGATATTCGATTTCATTTTATTTGGTTTGTCATAACTTGCAAGTAAATCTATTAAGTTCTCATTCAGTCACGTAAAACCTTACATTAATATAAAAATTCATTTAATGTTAACGCGTTTCGATAACGGCTATTAAATGGCGTTATTCGGTTAGAACAACTAAATATCGGTGAATAATTACCGATGATTGAGTGATTGTTACTATTATTTTTAAAAAATTTAAGTCAGTACTATCTCGTCCTTCGCTTGTAAAATACGAGAAGAGTATCCTTACGCAGTGGTACAAAATGCACTTTCTAAAGTTCTTAAAGGTAGCTTTCCGAATTGAATTACCAGCATTGTGTTCTCACCACCTCCATCTCCATCAAATTCAAATGTATTTTTTTCATCCAGTGAACTCCTTAACACATTCAGTCACACCAGTTCCAATTCTCCTTTCCTTTGAAGGTAAATGTCTGATGAAGTGGAGTGGTTGGAAAATGGAATGGGTGAGGGTGGGGTCAGAGAAATAGTGGTAACCACGGTCTTACCAAGGCATTGGCATCTGTTCGCGAAGGAATTACGAGGTAACTTTGTCTCCTAAGATAACGCACCAGAGAGACGGCTTTCTCTGCGCCTGAGTGGTATGCAACGTAGAACCCAGAAACTAGTATATCCTTAGCAGAGAGCAAAGGAAGACAGGGATGCAAAGAGCGTAGGATACCCACCAAAGCGAAGAGAGTGTATATGATGGGTGAGAGGAGAATTTTGGCAAGGCTCGAGTTTCCATTGGGGTTGGTTCTTGCTGCTATATCACCTGTCTCACTCACTCTTACCAACTATGTCCAACCCCCTTTCTGCCATAGTCGCACATCTCTCCACCCTCACGTCGTTTTGCTCACTCCACTCTATGTGTCCTGCCTCTTCTACCTCATCTCTAGCATCTCTCTTATCCTCAAACCCCTCCTGTACCCCCGAGCCTCTGTGTAACCCGTCGGCAGATCCCAGCGAGACATACAGCATACCCACTATCACCCACAGATAGTGGTTCAGTCTCGGTGCTATGGGGTGTCGCGGCCTCATACATATTCAACGGATGCATCACACCACCTCTCCCTCTCCCCCTCACCCTCGCCCTCTCGTCATACCCAACTGGGGATCTATTGACCTGTAGTGCGTCTCGCAGTTTACAAGTGACATTGGTGACGATAGTTTTACTACCGTTGGTCAGTATAGAACTCGAATTACATGCCAGTTTTCGAGTCCGATTGATGTTTAGGCGTTTTATCAAAACCCGAAAACGCCGCTGGGACCAATCACCTACGAGTTGGTTGATTTTCCAACTCTATGTCGATCCGTTCCCCTTTCGCTAACCCACATAAAACGTAGTACACCGCATCCATCCAAATTCCCAGGTGCAAGCTTCATTTTGTTTTCTCCGGTTGTACTCTCAAATTGTCATGGAAATTTGTTGCATTCTTAATTTCTATCATCTTTCTGGATTTAAATAAACATAAACAGATACATTAAGTATTTAGAAATAAGTCCACTGATAGACTGCCAAGTGAGATTTGCAGAAAATTTAAAAAACGTAAATAATACGAATAAAACTGCAATCATTGCTAAACTACAAAAAAAATATTTCGTTAGAAACCACTAATTTGAGATTCAAGAAATTACCTAATTCGTCAATATAATATTCCGAAACCAATTAATGTCGTTTTCTTTTTTTCTTCGTAAACATGAATTTTTCGAGGGTTGTTCGTGCATTTTTTTTCCATTTATAGATGGGCAGGTTATTGATGGGCAGAGGTCGAGAGAAGGGGTAATTGTGATCAAAAAGTAATTTGGGCGTGGGGCATTGTCTTGTAGAAGGGCCGTTTTTCTATTTGCGATTGCATTATGGGAAGTTTGCAGGGGCTAATGAAGAATTAAGTGGCGACCCCGGATTCTCGTTAGACCGTGAGTTAACCCAGCCGCTACGGCCGTCTGACGCAGCGGTTAGGTTCGAGGTTTTTCACTTAATTGAGATAGTCACCTTCTGAAGAATTTGCGGTACTGTATTTTTCACGAAAAAACCTTCAAAACTTATAAAAAATAATAAGAAAATAATGGACGTTGGTTGGTTATGAAATTAATTAGAGTTAACAAAAAAAGAACGAAAGCATGTTTATTAATTTAGTAGATTTATCAATAGATTTTCACTTCGTTTTTTCGACTTCTCTTTTTGTATTTATTTATTTATCTTATTTTTTAGAGTGAATTTCTATTCTAGTGTAATTTCTGTACAAATTATCATTAGGATAGTAATGAGTTACGGATTTTGCTGCTGTCATTATTCATTTTACGCAATCCAAATGGCAAAAGAAAAAATATTTTAACCACGGCATATCGTTCAATGATTGAGTTACGATAGGAGTGAAAAATTTTCAATGAAAGTGTCTGAATTTATGTTTAGAAACTTATAGATTTTTTCCTTCATCATTTCACTTTGATAAATTGAAAATGAGACAAGACTAGTTGAGAGCAATCGGAGCAGAAGTCGAACAGGCGCAACCATTATGAAATCACGGTAGATATACAGTAGTGGACTTTTCGCATTGATATCTCACCCAGTTGTATAATTGGCCTGGTAACCTGTGGGGCCGGACTGCAGACCGATAGCAATAGATGAATTTACATAACAATCCGTATGGCCAGTTAGACCGACCACGTAATTGATATAAATATACTCGGGATATCATGGTGTTGTCTTCGGGCTGCAAACGAATACCCAATGAATACATCGGAGGTCAGCATGTGTTCAACACGGATGAAAACACCGTGTGGACCGACTACGAATAATTTAGCATAAATAATAAATAATATTGTGAATACGTGTCGACGATGTGATGTTGATGGGTCATGAATATACACTGTCGGGTTGATAATGTTTTGGTTGTCACGGAGTCTAATTTTACGATGTAATCTTCGAAAAACGTCAAATTATTAATCCATATTTGTACCAACTTAATTCCACTACTGCCTAATTCAGCATAAACAGTGAATAATTTTGTGGGTATGTGTTAGTGATGCGACGTTAACAGTAATTAACACACCAGCATGGTAATAAACTGTATTGAAATTAAAAGCATCAAATGCTGATTGTTTGAAAAATATTGAATGATTAATTCAAATTTCTATCTTCATGTTTCACATCCCGTTATTTCTCGCGTCTCCTATTATTAGCTGATATGTATTACCATGTAGCCTTTTTACTGGACTATCATATTCAATAATATGAATCATTTCGACTGATTGTTAAAAATTCAATTTCCAACCATCAAATTTTACTCTCTCCCACAACCGCAATAATGAGTACCTTTTTTGTATTGAGAATGCGTGATGCCACTTGATCACGAGTGCGAGAATTTGCTGGAATGCAAATACAGATGAATCAGCTTCATGGCAGTCGCCGTCCATAGGTTTGTGTTTCGTGATTGTAATGACTAATGACTGAAAACCCGACGGTGTCAGCTACTCTTTACTCTCTTCTCTTCTCTTTGCGTGTCGAGATTTCCATCGTCAAATTCTTCCACGTCAAACGCTAACAAAAATGAAATGAGATTGATTGCCATTGGGGTATGTTATAACTAATTAGTAATAATTCTTTAATCCTATCAATTCGACCGAGTTAAAGTTCATTGCTCGTTATAAATAACCTTAATTCAGCCTTGTAGCCGCAAAATAATATTTTTATGTAATGGATATTTGTAAACTTTAAAATGCTTCGCATATTTGTCCTTAGCCTTCAGTCCTTCGAAACAAAAAAAATAAAAGTCATTGAAAAAAGATGAATAGATGAACTTCCATAATCATTAATGACAACAGATGATAACAATGGCAAAAATAATGGAGTGAAACTCATGGAAAGTAAACAAATAAAATGGAAAATTAAATTCAAAGCAATAAAGAACAGTAGTGAGTGGTGAGGCGAGCGTTCAGAATGATCTCGATTCGGCAGTATCAATGGTGCTGCGGGCAAAATAATTCCCGAACCCTTTTTTTTCTTCTCTCCTGGACTATTTCGCTCGGAGGTGGTAATGACTAATGAGAAAAGGCACCGGAATCCGGCCATTGGTGCTGGCTGTCTCATTCGCGTGTAACCGAGTGGCGATGCTAATCTTACCGCGGTCCATGGATACTTGGAACGGAGACCTCTGCGTGTCTCACAGCCATCCAAAGGTAGTAAGGAGAAACTTGCAAACCCCAAACGTTTGCCTTCCTCAGTTTCACCTTTACTGGGTATCAAGAAGTGTAGTTAGTCACTTCGCCATTATTGATGATGCATCAGTGATAGGTTCGTTAACAATTTAATGGATTTACATTTAATATGAGTTTATTTGTGACGTATTAAGCCGGGTAGGTCTACATTTAGGTCTCTCATAAGGATGATGAGAAAAGGAAAGTGATTCCTTTCTCATCGGCTAAAGGCACAACTATAAGCAGACTCACGGTGCAATCTCTGTTTAATTTTTAAATGAGCGAGCTGTTCAGCTATTTCAGTACATGTCAATTGCGATTTGGAAACTCTGAGCGTTTTCCTTTCTTAGTTTGAACTTTATTGGCTATCAAGAAATGTGGTTAACCACTTCGTCGTTATTGATGATTCATCAGCCATAATTTCGTTATCAATTCAATGGTGCTATTTGCATTCAATATAAGCTCATTTGTGACGTATTGAGCAGAGTAGGTCGATATTTAGGTTCTCATCGTCCTTATAAGGACGAAAAGGAAAAGGAAAGTCATTTCTTTCTCGTCGGCGAAAGGCTGAACTAAACAATCTCACGGTGCAGCCTATGTTGAATTTCTAGATAAAGAAGCTGCCCAATTGTTTTAGTACATTTAGCCTTTGTGAATAGTTGATTCTACAATTGCGGTCTTGCACTATTTTTCTGGATTCCTAAAGTGTCATTGAAGGATTTCAGAAATCATTGGAAACCAGGAAGCGGTACTTGCAAAAAATCCAAATTTAAATGATGATTTCGAACATTCGACTAATCATAAAAAATAATCCGAGTCGAGAAACAACACGGCCTCCGCGAGGTTTCATGCTTTCGGACAAATATTTCGTAGTTAAAGTAAAAATATAAATTAGCCTCAAAATTATGGTATGTATCTAATTACATGAAGGTAATTTTCAGCTTGGAAAATTGTACATTAAGTTTACAATTGCCATAAATTATGTCCTCGTAATCGTATGTACAACGATTTTGGGTGTACTGTAATCCGTTTTTCTGTTTAGGTCAATTTGAGTAAATGATTTTGTGTCATCAAGACCTTGCAGAAAAGGTTGTATCCGTTGCCTCACTATATGCGACAGGTTTCGAGGTCAAATGCTGGTCGGTCAGAATAGTGAGACAATCATTGTTATGCTTTACCTAGATTGGGAAGATCTACCATAAAAATGTAAAATTTACAATAAAAAAGAGAACCTATTGACACCCTTGGGACGAATTCTGACGGATTCACGCATTCCGCCTCAACAATTTTTTTTAATTTCTGCATGTACCTATGTAACGTTGAGTAAAATAAAAATACAACCATTTTTCAAGTTTTAGTGTCATTGATCATCTTATCATTCAGATTACTTTGTACAGAATGTATCTTCAACTAAATCTTCCTGATAGTCATCCGGATTGCTGATATACGAGGACCCGTTACTGAGCTAACACCTCGTAAATAAACTCGTAACATCAGATGGTTTCCATAATGCTAGGGAACATCTAAGACACCCTCCATACTTTGCAAGAAGTTGAGAGTTCGAAATCAAATTCTTCCAAACTTCGGGCACTTATGGACATCGTCGAAGTAACAAAATTGTGAGAATTCTCTGTTCAATGTGTTGAATAGACATATAAATATCACTTTTCTAGATGTGCGGGATATCCAGGTACCTTCTAACGGAGGATAATGGTCTCCAATAGTTTCTGCATATCGGTTATCGTTCTCTAGTGCCACGCCATCCATTATAATGCTTCTGGGACTGAAAAAAAGCCACATACAGAGGGAAAAGAATTCTTGTTTCAAGGAGAAAATCACTTATTGCAAGGAATGCTTCTCCCTAACTGTCCTTTTCTTTAAAACAACTGTTTCTATTCAATTCAAGGGAAACATAAACTAAAATCAAGTAACCAACAAGTCATTGGATTGAAATTGCAAAGTTTGTTGATTCACTGAGTTATTTCTCAATTTTATTAAATTTTTATGCAAATAAAGACATTTATGAATGAGGCAATCTTCAATGGAATTAGATCCCGCACCATTAAGAATTTAGTTGCAATCGTCGCTGGAGATTGAATAAATTCCTAGGAGCGTAGGATGCGTTTCATCCACTAAGAGAGCATTAAAAATTATCAACGAAAAAGCTGCAAGTTCTACTGTCTTTTTTGAGTCAATTAAGAAAATCTTTCAAATCTAGACATATAATCATTCAGAGCGGTACTTCCAACACTTTTTTGAATGATTAACGTATATTATGGTAACAAGTTGGTAATTCAACGGCGTCGATGGTACGAAAGGACAACAGGCCAAAAACACTCGACACACGCGCGAAAAGATATTTTCAATCAGCAGACCAGTGAATTCGGTAACCTTTTATTTGTACTCTGTCATTCTCCGTTTCCTTTTGTTTTCAATGCTCCATCCCTCTTTATCTTGATCCAGCTCTTTTCAGAGCGCACAATCAGCCAAATGTTTGTCTCACTTTTGTGTCGGTTTTTGATGCACACTGGACTTTCAATGGCAAGGGCGCATGTTAGTGGTTGAAATATGCCGGCGCGTTGTGAGTTAGTTTAATATGCAAATGGAAGAAGATAACGGAGCCGATCCATGAAGAGTGGAGAGGTTGGCTAAGTCGTGATTCCAGTAGCCGTGTCTCGTATCCCTTCTTATTTTTCTTATTCTTTTGGCTGTCTCAAGCACTGCCATGATGGCCCAGCTGAAGAAGGAAAAGGAAGGTGAAGAAATAAAGCAATGGGAAGAATGAGAGTTTTGTGCTCGCATTCACCCTCATGCCGGGAGAGGACTTCTCTCGCATCCGCACACGGTAGGAATGGAACTTGCTCCTGAGTGAATTGAGAGATAAGGTGCCCACGCTTAAGGTCCCCTCTTTTCCTCGTCTCCCTCATCACCTCCTCACCTCACCTCCTCACCTCACCTCCTCACCTCATCTCCTCCTACTCCATAGACAGAACTTAGGGCTGCATTGATTTGGTTTCCCTTTTTTTTCCACAAACCTTCGTTTGATGCCCTCTGGGATTCCAGTCGGAGCCACCACCACCGGAGCCGTCACCTGGAATGAAAGAACTTCATTTGATTACGAGAAAGGGAGAGCCGAATGGTGGGATAAAAGGAGTAAAATAAAATCAAATGTATTGATAATTTATGTATCAGTGTGAGCAGCAATGCCGGCCTACTAATGGCTTCCAAGCAGTTGCAACGAGTAATCTCGTGTGCACACAACCTACATCCCTGAAAGGTTAATCCTGTAATGGTCCGTCTGGATGCAAGAGCGTGTCGCGTTGAGGTGTATCTTCACTTCTTTTGCCTCACTCTTCTTTACTTCAACCCTTCCATTCCCATCGAATTGCACACTGAGATGTAGCCCGGTTGGTGTGGATTCTGGTGAACGTGATCAATGCCCAGAAGTGTTGAACAACAGGACAGAATTGTTGTTGTCTCGTCGTGGGCTCCGGTAAGTCATCAGTGGAATTTCATCGCTGTCTAAGTATCCGAGTGACTCCCCCTCTGTCTCGCTGGGTTTGTTGTTTGTGGTGTGTTTGGTATCCATGAAAGACGGGAGCGTGCGAATGCTTCGAAATGAGGGCGTGCGAGCATCGTACATTCGTGTACAGTTGGCTTGTACGTGGCTTTTCGAGGAGGTGGGTGGATATATGTTTGAAGGTAGGTAAGCGCTTCATTAGGTCGCGAGAGCTCTCTAATTACATATGGTCTAATTAGCGGCTGGTCCCTTCTTCACTATCCTTCTTGGGTTATACCATGGATAATAGATCCTTCTTGTTCAAGAACATCATGTTTTTGCCACGTTTAGAATAACCGAGATGATGATGTGTTTTCGGTACCGTAGTAGACAATACCAGTAGATAATAGCACAGCAAGGCAGAGTCAAGAATGATGAAGGGCATGATAATTATGATAATGCTTAGAAGACAATCACCAGTTATCCATCTCTAGATTCTCAGATTTTCACGTCAATTCTGTAGATCCCGCTGATACCATTGAGCCCTAGACAGACTTCCCAAACTCAAGGAAAATATCCTGCCAAAGCTGCTAAAGCTTTCGATCGAAGTCGGAGGGTATTTATCACGTAGACGCAAACACCGGGGGATTCCAGGAAGCAATGGTGCGATTTACGTTTGGGTCTCAATCTGCCATTCTCTCTCAGTTAGGGAGGATAGGATAGAAACAGTGCCAAACTCGGCTGAAGCTATTCGTACTAATTAACTCTCCACAACACCCTTGAACATCTACATCGGAATATTAACCCACCTAAGGTGTTTCGATGAATTCCGGTTGCACACGTGGTTCAAATGGTTTTGATAAATGTATCTATAGGCACATGTAAACATTCACTGCCTCATAGTATACATTCAATCTTGGGTGCCTTTCGGCAATCTAAACCCTCCGAATAGCGTCGGCTACGAGCGCTCTCATTAGTTATGCATTTAAAACGACACCCTACCCTAACTAGCCCCTTGGTGAAAACCCTTTTCGTTCAAATACCATTGCGTACACTCATCCCCTCGAACCCTCAAGTATCCAATGACGAACTCATGCCACAACGATAGAGAGAGAGCAGACACCCGCACTCTCGGTCGACTGAAAGGGGTGTTGGGCGGGTGAGAGAAACGTCAACCCCCTCGGGCAATACCCACCGTAGTCCCTTTATATAAAGCCTCCCTCAAACCGTTGAACATTGAGCGTGGTTGTCAACGTTCTCGAATATCCCTTGAGGGCTCGTTAAAATCATCTCTCTCGTCGAGATCGTCAAGGCTCTATACACAAAAGCCAATGTCAATGATGAGTTAATCACTTTAAACGTCACGACGAGTTTCTTCAACTATTTTAAATATATTTTTACTCCAGTAAATGTGGAGTGTTCACCACCGACCTTCTTCAAATTCCTTTTATTATTCATCAATGAAAAATTCCAGGAGTCGTCGGTTTGATCGGAGGAATTCAATCGAGACCTGTGGATTCACTGATCTCATCAACATAAATGTTTTTTACGTTAGTGAATGGACGTTGGTCGATGAAAAGGAGGAGTCCTCGGGGCCCTTTTTTCTTTGATCAACTCGCTAGTCTCAATTCGCGATGTCCAAATAATGCCTGGCGAGTATACACCTGGCTCCCAAGCGAAAGCACTCGAGTCAACGAAGAAGTAGTAAGGGGATCGAAGGGAGAATGAGAAGACACTGGTCAGTCTTGGGATGTTGTCTGATTGATGCGTGTCGTCGGTTCCTCGGTATTTTGTGGCTGTTCTCTCTCCCTCGTGTTCTCGTTCCTCTACCTTTCCCCTCATTCGATACGGGGCGCGCACAACTCTCGACGGGGTTGAATGCCGCGGCGACGACGCATCACGCCGGAAACGGTCCATCACGTGACCACGCGACGGTTCAGCCTTTGTTCAGTGCGATCATTAGTCTGTCAATATGCCCAAACGACGCTGCTCCTATATCCCTACCCCGTCCAACCCCAATCCCCCTTTTCCAGCCCATCCTATCCCATCCCGTCCCTCTGACCGCCTCCCAATACCCCTTTTCGTTCCCTACACTTGGCCAATGTCACGTTCCCTCTACCTGTCCCCACAATGCACCTATTGTCTTCGCCGCGTGTATTATACCCACCCCCATTATATGCACGTGGCTACGTGCAATGGTTCAACGTAAATTCATGAACCACTCGATCGTGTTTTCTCCCGTGTTTTTTGTTTTATCAGAGTTTGCGGTATTGTTGAGGGTTAAAAATGGGGACAACAGGTCAATGCTGCGGAATTAATGTATTACAGGCTTTTAACTCCCTCTCAACATTTTCCCGGAATCTAGATCGGCTGTTTATCGTTGTTAAAATGCCCCCGTGACGCATTAAACATTGTTACCCATAAAAACACATGCAGTTGTAGTTAAAAACCTGCACAGCGACAGTTAAGTGATAAAAAATGTTGATGTTCTCAAGTTTCTAGCAGTCATTAGGTGGACATTATCGCTTTCTTACTGTTTTGTTAAGATCGTAGAGAGGTCAACAGTGCACTTGAATGTTAGATGTTAACTCCAAGGTCTCGTCATTCCAAACCGAGGATAACTTCAGATTCCGGAAGTAAACTCCTTGCCAGGGTCTACTGAACTTCTGATGAAACTTGTGTAAGCAGCTCAACTACTCCATAATCCTTCGTATCAACGTAATTTCCACTTTACAAGAGTTTGTTAACTCATTTTGATTGATGTAATGAGTGAAGTTTGATTCATTACAATTTACAGAATTATTCTCGACTCTTTCCGCTCATTAAATCGTCCGGAAATTTATTATATAATCCCACAGTGCTGATAGGAAGGAAGGATCCATCCGTTGATTCCATCAAGTACGTCAACCTCCTCACAACCACGGAAATCGTTGATGGTGTATGAGGCTTGTGAACCCCCAGAATGAGAAAGCCGGTGAGTGCGCTAAATCCAGATATATGATGCGCGCTCGTGACATGCAAATCTGTCCAAAGCCCGTCACCATTACATTTTCAAATCTTTAAAGTCTGTTTAGACAGCCGCCCTCTGTGCATTTCACACTCCCCCATCAACCTCTATCGCTGTTCTATCAAAACTCGGAGTCTTTGGTAACACGTTATCGGGCACGCTCCCTCGTCCCCCTGCTCTTTTAATTGTCCTTTATATTGCTCTGCTAAATCCGATGAAATCTAATATGGTCAATCATTTAACAGTCCTAGGACCATCACAGCGTGCTTCGCACCTCTTATGAGATTGCACTTTTTTCTTCTCTCGGATAAGAACCGACACATATAGATGTTCATAGCTTCCAACTTCTTTTTTTCATTGCAACTAATTCCATATTGCCCATCTCTTTCTTTATGGAGCAATATATGATGCCTCATTTTATGTCATTCAAACCTCAATATCTCAACACCACGCCAATTGACAAATAATTATTCTATGATTATGTTAAACCGCTTCCCACGTTTTTCAATATAATATAAAAAATATCCCAGCGACTCACCACTGGACTTATTAATTCAGATAAATGTCAAAATACAATGAAATTCCGTACAACGCAACTCAAGTGTGATTTTTATCGAAAATAACTCCAAAATTACGGAAGATATCCATAAGGGTTAAACGATATGGAAGCTAATGAGTTCCTTTTCAAAATTACATAATATGCATCCCCTTCTTGAAGTAGAAGTTCATTACACCAATGGAAGAATATTCAAAATAGGAGCTAAAAGCGGAATGGCCACTTTCTTTTTAATGTGAACGATGATTTACACGGCCCAAAAATATATAAAAAAATATACTCCCCATATTATCCAACCTGTTAAGTGCAGGGTGCCGCACTACTGCCTTAGATAACTTGACTTGTAAACAGTTAACGAATGAACAGTCGAAAAGACCAAATTAATCTCAGCCTTCAATCGAATGTATTTGTTAATCCGAATGTATTAGCTAATCCGGTGTATCAGTTTAAATAGTAATTAGTCATCTGTGTTAACTGCTCATTCTTATCATCTTTTGGTAGCAATCAATCAGCTTTCTACCATGATAGCATTGATTCAGTGCTCAGACTTTCCGAAACTCCTTCCGAAATTAAAAATCAGTATCAATTCATTATAAATGGTTTTTACCGACATAGTGTTGATGCCTCACATTCCTCTTCTCCCGGAGCATCCAGCAAACTGCCAAAAAAATCCTCACGACAATTCGATTGGTACTCATTGTTCCAAGGTCCACGAACGTGTACAGGAGCAATTGGCATGTGAACTCATGTACGTACTCCATTCACATGCAGTGGCATTCACTATTGGCATCCACTATTTCACCGATCGAATGTACCGAGAAGTGAGCACCGCTGTTGTTTCACCGAACGAAAGAACGAAAACAGGAAAAAAAAATGAAAAACGAAAATGCGTATATACGCAGACGAGAGGATTGATGTGAGGCCCAGTTGAGACGAGTTTTTGCGATAGTATTCCGTTCCGAGTTAATTTTATTCGAAACTCTCCTCTTTCTCTTTCTCTTGTTGGTCTCCTCTCTGGTTGGAGGGGATTTCGATTCGTGTGCGGTGCGGTGGCCGTGGGCGATGGGATGTGTGGTCGCTGCATTGTTGGACCCTGGAGCGCGATGCGCTTACGTTTTATAGTAGAGCCAATTAATGCCAAGCAAAAAACACCATTCAGCGGATTTGAGGGTGATCGACACCACCCATTTGGTAAACCAACATCCCCTGCAACCATCAACCCTTCTCTTCACCTCTCCCTTTCGTCCATTTCCCACTCTGCGATCGCCTAAAACCTCATTTCGCAACTTACTTTTTTTTTCACTTAAGTCTCCATTAATCGCTTCTGCGTATTCATTCCACTTCAATGCTAATGTTAATTCCTGTGTTAATTGTAATCAATTGGTAATAGCGTATTCTACCTATCAATTATTTTTTCTGAAAAATCATGGAAATGTTAAGTTTTTTTGCACCGATCTTCTATGAAGTGACTCCTCTAGGGTCGGAACCTGCTTTCACTGAATGAATCGATCCCGTTAAGACATAAAATTAGTAATTTTTTATGCTCGGGTAGATGTACGGAACCTTTTCCTCCCCTTCCCTTCTGAAGGTATGTGATTCTTATAATCCTATAATCCTATATATAAAAAATGATACTTCAAAATTAAATTCATGGGTGTAAGATTTCAGCTAACTTCATGCGTAAAACGTTCTCATTGGTTAATTCGATGTATGGTCATTGGCATCACAAGGGAATCAAATGGCACGCGTCTTTTGTCCCGTACATATCATTTGGATTAGGATAAGGTCTTGCTAACCTCACCAGCATCCAGCATTGTCCAGCGACGGAGAATTGCCCGGTATGAACCCCACAAAGATCATAATATTATACGGTCACTCCCTTCAAGGTCTTCATTCGACTCAATTTTATTCTTTATTCCCATTAGTTATGAAACCCCATTAGAAATAGTGAATTAATAAAATTTTCCCGAAAAATTCTGTTACCGATTGATGAACAATAGATTGATAATCCTACTGGATAGTCTACAATGAGTTGTCGAGTTCTCGGAGACTCTAACGATTTTCTTGGGGTAATTCTCTCTCATTTTTTCGAATTTTCTGATTGATATTCATCGTGTGTGGTCAATCGATTTGACTTGCTCGCCTAATGAAAAAAAAAACAAACAGTTGACTTTTAACAAATGAAATAAACGAATGGACATTTCAGTCAGCGGTAAGGTGGTTTTTGTATGGTTGGATACAACGTTGATGCTTTTTGAAAGGTCTGAACGAGAGGATATATATCGAGTACACGAGTCAAGGAAGGTCCCGTGATATTGGACGACGACCAATCGTTTCGCGGTATTTCACTTTTTTTTTTCGTTATCTCATTGCTTTCATCATCATCTCTTTTTATCCTTCTCTCTGAGGCTTTCTGTATGAGCTTCAACTCCCTCTTACGGAATTGCACTCACTCGGTGAAGTTGGAGAGCAACGTCACGTAGACCTCACTGGAATCCCTCCGTCTTTCAACGTTTCTTCAGTTTCACTGGCAACTTACTCGAATGTCTCAACTTCCGGTTAGTTCGTCCATTCGTATCTCGTATCGATGCTGTGATTTCAAACGTCAATTGGGAAATTACAGCCAATCAATGATCGGCGCATTTCCTTTCTTCGAAGTCAGAGGGAGAACGAATATCCAATTTTGGAAATTGCACACTGAACTGGCGCGACGCTGAGCATCGAATTATCTGTTATTTTTTACCAGTAATTATAAAAAAAATAAAAGTTATGGCTGAAAATATTTTATTAACATAAAGAACTAATATCTAGTATATTTTTCGGGCAAAGAAATTTGGTTTCCACACTCAAATCATTATCGCCTGGGCTTTACCCCTCATTTAATAATTTTTAATTCCAGAGCCTGGCCATTAGAATTTTCGGCCTAGTTCTTAATATTGATACTTTGGTTTGTCTCGAGATAATCAGATTATGAAACTATTGAGTAATTAGATTAGTTTAATCTGTAAGTGATTAATTGAAAACTAATAATGACAATATTATACAACACTCTCCGCCAACGTTTCTTTATCCAACACTAGTCTATCGCACCTAGGTGCACCCAGACAATTTTCAGGTCAAATGAATTTGGATTCAGCATCTGATTTGAGCAGTTATGGAGTCGAAGCGGGGTATCACCATTGTGAGATCTTAATTCCATTCTATCGCTTCTCAGTACTTTTCCGTATTTCGAATAAAACATCATCGGCACTATCTACGAGGTATAATGTTTAATTTCGGACTTGGGCTTTATTGGCATAATTTGATCTTGAAACAATAGATCCGACGATGATATCCCCTTAGAAGCTTCTCGTATGCCAGTCACTTCATGTCAAAGAAAGATGGGCTCCTCCTTTTTAGTTAAGAGGAGACAGTATACTGTAACGCTCAATTCAGGACCAAGGACTGTCGGGATTCCCCTTTTTAGTTCCATAGAAAAACTATATATTTTATACTGATGATCGATACCATCAAAATGGAGATAATCATGACATCGACTTGCAAAAGTAGAATGTCATTGTTGGCGTTTTATGTAAACAAATGAATATTGTAGCAAGATAAAATGGAAAATCTTACTTAAAACATTTGCAACAATTGAGAACGAATTGAAGTGTCACCTCAATATCATATCTTTAAAATGTCAATGATCATCAAGACGTTCCCAAATAATCATCAGTTTTTTCATATCAAAAGCATTTACATGGATTTATATTATCATAAATTAAGCAAGAGAAGTTTTGAAATTTAATCACCGGATCATTTATTCGTCAGTTACAAACAATATTGGACTGTATGCAATCTCGTTATTTTTTACAGCAACAGTCTGCTAACTTTGTGGAGTTGAGAGGATGTGGATTTGGGGGTATTCGATTTTTTTTTATTCGTTTCCACGTCGAAGCTCAATTCAAGGATGAAAAAGGGTTGACTAAGATTCACCAAAAATCAGCGACAGACAGCACCGCTGTGCCGATACTCCACAGTTTTTGGAAAAAAAAAACGATGTCGGCAAAACAAATAAATAGAAAACAAGAGAGGCAGCGATAAACGCACGTGGAATGACCAAGTGGAATTGTAGAGTCGCGGCTAAACTGACTCGTAAGCGTGGTAGCCGCGGAACAATGGTATATAAGCGGGTTGGGAGGACCCAAAGAGAGAGAAAGAGAAAGATAAAAAACGCTGCGCAACGGGTGCCCGCGACAGAGGGTCCGTACACACGCGGGGGCCGGACTTGAGAATTGCCGCCGACACAATGGGCACCAAGTTGGCAGTCTGACCTGCGACCTCTCCGCCACACGATATCCCCTCTTACCTCATCTCTGCAACGCATTGATATACACTAGCATTCGTGTACGTACGATTGTGTATTCCAAATCCAGTTCCGTCCACCAGAGATTCGTTCGATTGTGTGCTAATGTTGGATTATGTGCTCTTCTTTTATCCGTACTTGTATGCCCCAACTTTTCTTTTGACTACCTCTTCTTTTATTTGCTCCTCAGGGAGGAACAATAACATATTCTATTTCAGTATTTTTCGGCAGTTTGGGAGATTCACTGGTTTAGGGTTGTACAAGTGTCATCCATTTATTGTTGTATGAATGAAGAGGTTATACGCACTTGCAAGCTCCAAAGAACATGATATTTAACTAATTTTTGGTGAAAAGAGATTTGATTAAATAAGCGCAAGTAATAATTATTCAGACAGCTAGTAGTTTTAAGTTATAAATATTGATATACATTTTTTTTCTAGACGATATCCCGAAGGTCCAACGGAAATGGGCTATTGTGATCTGGATGATCTCGAATTGACAAATAGGTCAGCTGCTTTTAGTAGATTGATCAAACTTGGAATTGATCGAAGGAATAATCAAAATTTTAATTTTTATCAAAATGCTACCCATGCAAAAAAAAAGCGAAATCTAGGAATATAATATTTGAAGGTGGGTCGCAATGCGCACAACCAACTTGGCAGTTTGGCCATTTTTAGGGCGATTGCCGTATGAGTTTCAGTTGGTTGACATTGAAAACAACTAGGGTGAAGATGTCATTTTAATAGAAGACGAAAGTTGTGCATCTTATACAAATTCTAGCCATGCTCTTAATGTCAGACTAATCATTAGTATTTCAAGCAGAAACTCAAGAATTCGGTTCCACGAACCGAAAACTGAGCAGGGTGGATCCAAGCTTCAAGGCAAGATTATGTCAATGTGGTTAAGTGTTGATACAACTTCGGGCCAAGTTTGAATCAATGATCAAAACCCACTTGGGTCGTAATGAAACAACCCACACTCCTTTTTGAATTTATGGAGCAAACCCAACTTTCCCACACAGTTATGACGGAAAATAATATGTGTACCTAAGAAGGGAGACAAAAGCATCGAAATCCACACGGTTTTCGCCCTCAGTGTTGCTTTGCAAAGCAATCCACAGACGGGTTAGTTTGCCTCGGTTTTCTACCCTTGATGCACAATACACTATTGTTCGTAGGAAGTTGGTGAAACGCATTATTTTTATAATTTTCTTCTCGAAAGAATACAAATTCTCTGAATTCTTCAAATTTGATTGTATATGAATCAATATAATTGCAACTTAGGTTGTTGAGTAATATTGAAATATTTACTGCTGAATCTCTTACTGCGATCCGCCGCAATCGAGGTTCACAAAAAATTACAAAACTTCAAATATTTTAGTGTCTGCACATTGCAAATTAGATTTTTTTAATTTTAAAGAAGTCAAACTCTGTATCTAGTTATGATAAAAATTAATTAAACTCTAATTACGTCTTACACTATTGCAACGACTCTTTTTTTTCTTATATTTCCCTACGTATGCATGTGGCTGTTGATCCTACACTATACTGTGTTCATTCTCCTATAAAACATAGGAGTGGCATGGGAAACCACAGGAAAAACCATGCCGGTACAGGCGGTTGTACTATTATCAACCCTCTGCTCATCGGCGCCTGTTGAAAAATTCGATTCAATCGAGCCTACAACTTCCAGAACACTAGGCTCGCCCTAGCCACTGAGCTATCCACGTCGGTGACTTCTTGCAACAACTGTTGGCCAACATTTTAGTACGTTTTTCTTTAACACAGAACCACTCCGTTTCTCTCAACTTCTTTGGGAACTTAAGTTTTGATCAAATACCTTAAGCATACAAGAATGCATGTAATTAATTACGAATAAAGGAAGCCGTTAATTGACCCATCTCATATATTTATTTAAAAGACAATCTTTTACACAATTTTTTCCCACTAGAAGTACCTGACACGTAACCAGGAGACCGAGTTCAAGTTCCGGCAAAGCACGATGCGATTTTCTCTCTTAACAAGTCACATTCTCTGCATTCTGTGAATTCTATTCTGAACAGAATGGTCCCAGAAGGGCTCGTACTAAATATCATGAGGGCCTAACTGCAACCATTTGATTATGGGAATAGAAAGAAATTCTCACCTTGAGGATTTGAAACTATGAGAATGATTATTGAAAGCTTGGCTTAACCCCAGACAGTCAAAAGGCACTTAACCGAATGAAGACTTGTTATGAGATAACTGAACGGTTACTATTGAGACCTAGTACAGGGTTAAATTCTACTCTAGAGGGCAATGCAACTTACTCCTTCCAGCTTTACCACTGGTTTTTCCTCCCTTGGACCTTTCTGGTGCATTTTTGGAGAAAATCCGCACGAAAAAAGGCACTTGTAACTCAGCAGTCGTGGGTTCGCGACCGGGTCTCTACCGATTAATCCACACATTACTGTAAGTTATTGCATATATCATAGCAGCATGTGTGCTGTTCCTAAACACAGCGTAGGCTTTAATAAAAAGTATTGCCATTTAGGTACACTACAAGTCTAATCCCGATAATCCATCTCGAAGTATGAGGCTTGAGTAATCACTCAAGATAGTTATAACAACAAGAGTTATACAGCTTCTGAAAATTAGAGGAACGAAACCAACGGACCCTTGCAAAAAGTGGTGTTTTTCCGGCCGAGAAAAAAAAGATAAATCCGCCAAAAAGCAAACATAAATAAGAAAACCTCACCCCTAATCGTAAGTCCTAAGTTCTAGGTCCTAGGTTTAGGTGTTGTCAAAAGGTGTGGTCAAAATGAAAACTTTCATAATTTTCAATGGTATGAAGGTCAGTGTCTGCATAAAATGCCTGAGAGTGTGGAAGTTGAGTGAAAGAGGGGCTACTTGGTTATAGAGGCGCTAGCGGCGTTATAGAGTGGCTCTTGGGTGCGCTCTCGGGACTTGTATCTACTTGGAGGCCATAGCGTATCCACTGCTAGAGGCATTTTGCTATGCTGGGTGCGCGATCGCCGTGGCTACGTGCCCTGCCTCGTGAATCCATACAGACTCAAATTCCATCTCAAACTCTAACCTAGCGCTTTTCTGCATGCAATTCACCGCTTTCTCCAACAGTTGTCACTCTCGTGGGTACTACCCTAACCAGGACATCTACCTCGCCCGGTCCAGGATGTGACCTTGACACTGCCATACACGTCAGCTTTGTTTACCGGGTCATCGCCACCATTTTTCATCTCTCTCCCTCGGTTTGTTTATCGCTCATATTCACTTTTATTTCACTTCGACTAGCTGTTGACATTTTTATTAACCACTAAATACACTCAGTATCACGTATAAAACTTGTAATTCAGCTGCTCCACGTTATTACCCATAGACTTCACATTTTATCTTTTATGAAAGCTCGTTCTTGTATGTGTATGCACTACTTATGGAAGTGGAAAAAGAGAAGAAAAAAACGGGGTTTGGAAAAAACATTATGGAGTCGAAGGCGGTGAAAAAAACTTTGTGATCTTTGCAGGGAGTCACGACAAACCAGTTTTCAACGTACACGACACTTTTCCATGCTCCGGCATATTATATATCCCACACTATCTCGCTCGTTTCGTTTCAACTATTATGATTTCGTACGTAGAGATAATTGCATCATAAATAAAATATCAAGACTGTGCAATAGTTGAATGTCTCTCCCATATTTGAAAGGAGTACCAGCTCTCTTGTATCTATTTTCACCGCGAGAAAATACGTAGGTTTATGAGAGATGGAAAAATAAAATTGGCGGAGAGAAAAAAAAGAAATGCAGATGGAAAGGGAAGTGGTGTCATTCGTATTTAATCGAGCTGGGATTGCGGTGATAGAGCAAGGAACATGAATGGATAAAGGGGGCGGAGAGGAGAGCCAGTGCCGATTACTCCACGTCGAAATAATTAAACTGGAATGAAAATTCGTCGGGGTCGACTGGTAAACTCGTCAATCCTACCCTACAACATTCTCCACCGTGTTCCGTTTTTTCTACCCCTTGTGTAACACTCGATTTCAATTTCAATTATTTTTTTTTCCCTCTACCTCAATCCATTGACTGGCACTCGTGGCAATTAATAAATCTGACATATTCGTATTAAATCAAGTTCAATGTTAATATCTAGTTTGAATAAGAATGAGGGAAAAAATAGTGATCAATCAGCTGTCATAAATTATCAAGGTGAGAGATTGGAGATAAAAATAGGAATTACGGGGAGTTAGCAACGAGTTTCAAACGAGAATGTTCATCGAGATGATATAAAAATTAGTCGCAATAAATAGTATCCGCGCATTTACGTGATTTGGAGGTCGCAAATGTAACGTTTACGATGCACCCCACATTATTGGCTCTCATGTTAGCACTCTCAACTGCCCGAAGGAAATGCCAGTTAACACAAATTCCGAAAGCCACCGGTATTCAACTGTTGAGGGCGTAAAGGAGAGTAGGAGGGAATAGTGTGCTTTAGGATCAGCTGACTAGCAAAACTGACCTACTTATTATGCATTTATTCGCGCGTATTCAAATGCGCCGTACGGCATGCACCATGCCGTTGTCTCTCACTCCACCTATCCTCCTATTTCGTCACTCCCTCACGCACATGTTAAATTGATACGTTTTTATTTTTACTGGCACCTTCAAATCACCGAAATTATCATGAAAATTTCACATTTTCTCGATGTCAAAAATCGTTTCACATTGATGCATTCAGTTCTCCGTTAAAATATTGACGTTAAAAAAAGCCCTTTAATTTTTTCATCACCTATTCTATCGGTCAATTATTGTTACGACTCTGAAAATTCAATGTAGAATTTCCGTGATTTTTAATCCTTCCCGATGGTTTGCGTCACTGTCTACAATTTTTGAAAACATTTTCTGCTACAAGGTTACACTTGAACGAATAATGTAATTCAATTTTTTTGTAAATTGATACATCTTTGCGTAACTGAGAACTGATGAGTTCGTGGAGGCGATCGCCTTAGCGTGCCTCCAGTTGTCTGCAAACAATCTGCTAAGAAAACCCCAAAAATTATGTATTTTCAGTAATTCACTATTTCGTTTTCCAATTTTTTGAAAACAAAAAAATTACATATGTTAGATGCATAATTACAAATTTTGAATCTTCAATTTAAATACATGCATCCTTCAAGCCACTCATGAACCAAATTAACGACTACTTTTATTGTTTTATCGGTAGGCATTGTCTATGATTTTTCAACAATTTGATTAGTTTTTATCTTACTGACGTAAATCACGTACGCTATTTACATGGCCATCGACTTGTCACTGCAGCTCGTGCTTTTCTTCCCATGGAATTTTTTAATCAATTCCATCATTGAATTAACTTACGCGTGATCACTCCGCGACATACTGTCCGCTTATAACATTACAGAGCTAATTGGATGATCGATAAAAATTGCTCTCGTATTCGCTTACGGAATAGTTACGACGTTGACATGGAATCCGGCTTCTTCTCTCTTGAGGATTTGAGTCCAGCACCATCAGCAACACACATGATCCGGCTCTCGATAAAAGATTTTCAGTTATCTGTTTTTTTTTGCCTTTAGTTTTTTTCCACACGCTGCGTGTGTCAGATCCCTCACCGATAAAGAGGCATTAGATATTCAACTGAAGAGTGGGACGGAGACCTGAGAGAAGTTAGCAAAAAGAGACGTGTTTTTATTTGAAAACGTTACAGTTTCTGTGTCCTCTGGCGATACGGCATTAGCCTTGAGAAGAATCCTCCGGTCGTTTTAGAGTACGTCCATATATGATCTCTTTTACAATAAATTCTTACAATTCACATTTGAATTATGAAATCGTGACTTCGAATTAAAGGTGGAGTACGTTTTGATTTTAATTTAATATCATTATTTTATCCACTTCTTATGGCTTTCACCGCCCCGTAAATACATGACGCGAAATCAATGGATGTGATAACATTTTAAGATTTGATTATGAAGGAGCAATATAAAAAATGCGCGCACTTGTTTAATTTGTTAAATACGACTTACAATAGGTATACATAAAACATCAGAGCCCCAACAAAATCTCCGCGAGTATTATCTCGGAACAAAAAGCCATCGGGGAGTGGAATTAACTCTTAAAAAACTTCACCAAAATGACATCAATAAAAAGCCAATAAAAAAACTTTTCATCATTCTTTCTCACCCATTGCAACCCAAAAACGTACGATTCACTTTTCCCCAAGTATCGGCTATCATAACTCACCGCACACACCCACCTATTTTTCTCTGTATGCCACAGCAGAACCGCACGAGTAAAATCCATAATTCATCCGTTGAAGCATATAATCCCGAAGCAGCAAAACGCGGGTGACAATTTTTCGAAATCCGTTAGAAAACATTGAGTATTTCTTTAACAAAAAAAAAACAAACAAAACAAAACAAAAAAACCAGATCAAAGAACAATTCGCTTCTAAATGGATTCTGATGGTTATCATTCTCTTTATTATTATATTCATTTTAACATTTTATAGCTGCTAATAATTTGGATTTTATTGTAAATACGAAAATCATGACTGATGTAAGAATTTTGTATAGATCTCATGTGATTATCATTTTATGAAGATCCAGTCAATATTTAACGTGGACTTGACGTGAATGAAGTCAAAAATTAATCAAGGTCTTATTCAAATTTGATAAAAATTTTACCAGGGTTTACTTCGGAGGTAGATATGGCTAAGATGTAATTGGAATTCAACGATAGGATTATTTTGAAAGTGACCCGTATGATAATAACTCAATACGAGAGCATACTAGATTTTTAATTTCGCCATTACGTCTCCTGATGAATGGTTCTGAATATTATTTTAATCATATTTTTATTGAATCAAGGGAACATCAGAACAAACTTATTGCGGAGTCATTAATGAATTCTTACTAGCAATAATTCTGCAATTTACAAAAAATTTGATAAACCTAACTGACAGCAACTCTTCAAGTCACGATTAAATCCATTCGAAGAACAACTTCTTAAGAAATCATTAGAAGATTTGATAAAACTATGAAATTCTAGTCACCTTAAAGGCAGGAAAAAACAAAAACACATAGGTACACATTTGGAGGCTTCATCTAAAATCACCTATTTAGGCTTTTTATTCGATATTTAGTTACGCTGGTCCAACTAAAATTGGAGGCCTAAATTTGAGCAAATACAAAGTTTCCACCCAGAAGTAGAAGCAAAAACGAAAACAAAAACGGCCTATCGCAAAAAAGGTGGTACATACGAGTCAGTGGAAAATTCGTGGTAGTGAGAGGGGGGATAGGGGCAATGGGGGGCTGGTGGGGGTGGGTTGGGTGGAAAATACACAGAAAAGAGAGAACAAAATACCTAGCTCGTGTCCCGCACGGTGTAAGCGTCGGTACGCCTGTCTGTCGGTCGTTCGGTCGATGGTTTGGTTTTGCCGGTATATGTACATAGGTTACCGAGAGTTCGAGAGAGATAGAGAGCGAGAGGAGGACAGACTGATTCGCGGTGGGGGCGGAGGGTGGTGAAATGGAGGGGAGTGGGAGAGGGGTAGCTGTGAAGAGTGAAGTGCGGGGGTTAGTTGGAGGGTTGGAGGGTTGGAGAGAGGGTTTGGGAGGGCGTCTCGGCGCCATGCTGATTTGCATGCGCCGCCATGACGGCAGGCGTCTTTCTCTCTCATATTTCCATTGCTCTAAAATTCAGGGCGAGAGAGATAGTGAGAGTGAGAGTGAGGCTGGAGGGCCAGAGGGTGGCGCATCGATCGTCTAGTTCTGTCTCCATTCCTAGTCCATATCTCTCTCTTTTTCGCTTCTCCTCACCCCTTTGTATTTCTATCTATACCCAGGCACTGGCATCTATCTCCTTCTACCTCGACTGTTAATATCACTGTACATGAATATTTTCTTTTTTTTTTCTTTTTTTAATGCTACAGCGGCATTTTTCCAGCCCCCTATGTCCGTCAAAAAAACCTGACGTCGACGATAATTGTGAGTAATTTAACCAAATAATTGTACAATCATTTTCTTGGCACTCTCCCTGCCCTCTTCCACCTCCCTCCCCCCAACATAGTTAAAATGGACGTGCATACATACGGCTTGACCTCCGCGATAAAAATCGCCCGTTCCTATTATTTTTCACTTTATTTTTTTTCCGTTATTTTTTTCTCGTTCGCCCTGCTCCGGAAACTCTACGCTACCCCACAATTCCTCTGCGCTCTCGTTTTACCACCTTAGTTGAGAATAACCTCGGGGCTCTTTAAACGCTTTCGTGAGTACGTAAGTCTCACTTAACGTCGTCTGGGCATCGTTCGTATTTTGGTAGTACATTGAAAGTAACGGCACTGAAGGGTGTGCAGAAGAAAATGGTATTAGATCGTGTTTGTAGGTGAGGGGTTGATTCAAATTACGTGAATTTGCTCATCTGGTATGTATTTCCTAATTTTATTATCCTACTAATTAATGGAGGGTCAGGAAGATTTGGACGGTGGTATTGGAAATAGATAAAAATTTCATCTCATCTGCTTAAAATGCAACTAATTTTCCAGTGCTATTCGATATGTCTCAATGAAAACTATTCTATTCGACCAAGTTATTCTTCTTTGTAACTATAAGCGGATAGAAATTCACTTAGGCTGTCGGGATGTCAATCAGTTTTAGCTCCAATCCTTTTTAGGATTGGCTGATCAGAATTCGCTGGGCCTGGCTTACAATTTCAGATCGGAAATGTCCGATCTGAATCCTGCGACAGCGTACGGTAAAAAAGTTCGAATCAATTTAGGATTCAATTTAAATCAATTTCAATCAATCAATCAATCAGAACGACTAGATCAGATACTGATCAAGGGCTCAGGGTCTATTTCCAAACAAAAACAATGGATTATCTTAATGTGAACAAGTACAAATCGAAAGAAGCGTTGATAACCTGATGCAAAACTGATCAGAGCTTTTACTGGTCCACTTCGTATCGAACACTGATTTGAATTTTTACTTGGCCAGTATATATCTGGGTGTGCAATAGGACTCAGTTTTGCCAGAAGGTACCTGCATCATATATGGTACAATTGCTGCTGATTTTACTCTCCTCAGACAGAACATATGAAATTAGACCTGCTTATCGGGTTCCAATCTGACATGTCTGACTCAAATCCTGATAGGGTATAAATTAATATTCACAGTATAGAACTAAATACGATTCATGAAGGACTGATGGCTTTTCAATTCCTTACTGAGTAGCAAAAGTGGTCCGTATGGGATTTCAATTGAACGTAGATCGAAACAGGATTGGAACTGCGGTTGACTGATTACGGTCTCCCTAACAGCTGATTTGAATTTTTCCATTAATCGTCAATCTCGTTAATTTTTCAAACGTGCGAATGCAAGATGTTGTTAATGATGGTTGAATGCCGCGATGATATAAATATTAAGTAAGAAAATATATTTATGCAGGATAAAATTGAAATAAAAATGACTGCGGCAATGAGCTCGTGTTGGAATATTTACTTATGCGAATCCACGACAGAGTAAGTGGGGAAAGGAGGGGTGGGTGTACAGAAAGGATTCGGAGAAAGGGGAAAACGAGCCCCTGAAGCCTCTGTTTGTTTTCGTTGGACCACATAGCGTGATACGTTTGCGTAATGCGGTACATCCGTCGGTTTTCCGTTCTCCTCTGTATATAACCTAGCGTGTTATGGCGCTGGCGCGGAATCTGCCAGGGCGGTAACTCATCCTCGCCCTAGCGTACGTATTCGGATACGTTTCGCTCTCCATTTTCATTCGCTCTCTTCGCCTCTACTTTTCTGCCTCCTCTCTTACTCGCCCATTTTCACAGGTTCTATCTTCAACTGTTCCTTGGAAATATAAACTAAAAAAATGAGCATGATAAAAGGGGGGTGAGCCAGTAAAAAAAATGTATGCGTCTGATAAAACGCTTCATAGGTACGTGAAGTTTTTTTTAGATCACTAAAGGAGAGCAGGGAAAATTCATTTCCCACTCTAATTTGAATTTCATTTTTTAATGTGTGAGGTTTGGTAAAGAAAATCGCGGAGAGTAATATAATTCACGGGGAAGTTTGAGCAAGTATTTGTATTTATTTCTGGAGGTCTCTCGTGAATTTTCAATACCCTGGCTTTTTACTGTTGGACTCCGTGTGGATGAGAGGTCCGGTTATATTCAGACTTCTCATCGTGGTGACTATCTGATTAATTGATTATAAGAGCCGTTTAACTTTTCATAGATAAAGTTGCTTTCAGTGACAGTTCACTGATAATGTCAGTTCTTTCTATTTCATTTCACAATTTGTCTTTCCTTGCAGATCATCTATCGTTGAGAGTAAATATCACAAATCAGATTGCACTTTATTATTACAGCATATCCATTAAATTGAACGGGAAATTTCTGGACGACACAATGTATTGATAGGAACATGTTTCCTGAGTTTCATGCTGAATCCACTTCAACAAATTAACTTGAAATGCGAAATTCGTTGAAATTCATGCCAGTGTTGATATTATAAAAGAATTAAAAGCAGTGACAAGCAATGTAAGACCGTATATGTCAATCAAAAACACAATTAACTTAATATTTGTATATTCGTTGTTACTTTTCATGCGAGATCGATGACGGATCATTGTATAAATAGACATAAATAAGATTTGTAACAATATATATATATATAAATAAATTTTGCTAGATAAAAAAGCGTTTGCTCAATCATTCTTCAAAATATTTTTATATACATTATAATTATAAAAAAAAGAATCATTTTCATAAGCTAAGCGATGATGGGATTTTTAAAGGGGAAAGGGAAATCACATGGCGTTTTTCGTCAAGGCAGCATTTATTCTAGTTAATTAACCCAGTTGTTATTCGATAATTGATATAGAGAACAATTTATCAAATACCTAATAACAAAAAAAAACCGAAAGTATACGGGTACATGTAAAAATCCTTCGTAACCTCGACGATTGTAAATTGCTATACTAGTCGTAATTATATTTCACGTTAAAACGGAAGTCTCTGCTGTTATAAAAAATATATATGCGGCATTCCATGTCAAATCGGATAGCATATTTAGCTTTTGCATGTCCGATTTTTTTGGAATTTTCTTTTGTAGTAGTATCAGTTGAAATACGCCTCCATGATTTTTTTTCAAATTTGGTTATTGAACAGTGCTCGAGATACCGAGATTCGAGATTTTGACGAATTTCTAGATTTTTCTCTTAAATGTCCATCATTTTACGAAAAAATGAACCAGATTGGACTTACATATAAAAAAATGCAAAAAATTATTATAACTGTATATCCATAAGATTTTCAAATTTTAAATTTAAATTGTTGCTTTACAAAAAATTAATCGATTTTCGTAAAAATTTTTCATAAACAAATGTTAACCATTTGACAACTTTTAAGACTAATTACTTAGTGGGTAAACTTAGTGGACGGGATCGATTTTTGAAAAAATTTTAATTTCAAAATTTTAGTTAATCGTCATCGAAAATAAATATAAATCCTCTTTTGACATTTACTGGCAGCTGTGAAATGATTCTAGAACGTGAAAAAATTTCCGAAAAATCGGAAATGCAAAAGCTAATAAGTTGCCCGATTTGGTGTGCAATGCCCCATATAATTGTTGCACTGAACTTAGGTTCAGGTTCACCTTGTTTTTACGAGGGTTGGAAATAGGCTCGGCTACCAAAGATGAGTTGAATTGATTGAACGTTTTGGAAATGATTTGTTCTCCATTACGAGCGTAGTACGTATATTCAATGACCAAATAAGATATCCGATACAAAACAAATTATCATGGGACAAGGACCGGCATATTTCCCACTGTTTGCCAGGACATCACCCCACACCCGGAAGCTTGAATACGACACGAGTCGTAGATTGACAATAGGTCGAGAGTAATTCCGGATCACATGCAGCGAGAAAAGTCGATAATCCAGAAAAGAATGGAACAAAGATGAGGAGATCTAACGACAGGGGAGCTCTGACATTTTCGCAAGACCTCCCTAACAACGTAATTGAACGTTGCTATAGTCTCGAGTGATCGGTTTCAATGTCCGTGTCTAGCAGACGATACATGACATGAGGGCAATTTACCATCACGCACTTCCGGTTCCATCAATTGTACAACAGCCACGGGAGTCTTGTACTTAAAACAATGTATTTTAATAATAGAGCGAGTGTTTTTAATCGACACTGTATGATTCACATGAAAATTTCCGTTGCGGTAGGTTTACTGAGGTTTATATGGGTCGTCACGGCAAAAGCCGTGGAAATCCGTTGAGTGCCTCGTAAAAGCAAGGTAAACGTCAGTGAAAAAGAGTGTAAAAAAGAGTGAGTAGAAGGGTGGAGGAAGAAAAATATTCGAAAAATTGTGCTGGATGGTATGATGTCGATACGGGGAATAAGAGCGTCACATCAAAGAGAGGGAGTGAAACGAGTTTTGGCTGTAGACAATTGGAGTTTCTCTGTAGGTATTTGCGTCGGTGTCGATTTCCCGTTTGTGTAAGTGTTAAAGGCAAAGTGAGGAGGAGATGCTTGCTGGTGGAGTCTGCAACCAGTGATGCTGGAGAGAGTACTACGGCCCGTCGGATGGCATGGACCCCTTGGATAGCTGCCTCATGAAAGATGCATAAGACGACTCACCGGGGGCGCGATAAAGAGTCGACAACAGACAAACCGACAGTCACCCCTGCACCCCCTAATACCCGGTGCAATACACCGATCCTCTCGTTCGTTATCGCCACCTCTCTCTCTCTCTCTCTCTCTCTCTCTCTCTACCCCATTCCATTCCTTTTCCACCCTTTTTCCTCCCACCTATGCCTATACACGCTTATTTCTTTTTATTCTATCATTTCCAGCTTCCAATGACCCATGTATTCTTCCAAAACGATTTGGTGATGGTTCTGCAGACAGTGCCAATGCCCGGAATCTACGTCGCCACCCACCGCAGGGGGTGGTTCCACTATCAATTAATTATAATCTAGATTGATGGATCCGATCCGTTGCCTATCGGAGATTAGTCTCGCTCCTGTCACTTTTACGTACCCCTCTTTTTTTTCGGTTACCCCTACCCAACACATATGGGGTTAGAAGAGTCGCCAAAAATTGGGGACATTTGTTGGATGATCAATCACATAACAGTATCACAATGATTTTTTTCTACTTATTACTGATTCTGAAAAAATTGGAGATAAACCCAATCATATTACAAAAAAAAAATATTATTTTTTTTTAAATGTTCTCGTGAAAATTTCCACATTTCAAATGCAAATAATGAGACCAGTGATGTTTGTCTTTTTTTCTCTTTAGATAGTTTCATATGAAATTGCCAAAAATACAGTGAAATATAATTGATTATATTTTATCATTTCAACCTTTGTTTTGTTCCCAGTTCAAATGAAAAATTCGTTTTACACTTTTTACCAAACTCAGTACATCTTAAAAAAATCTCGTTTCCGCATCGAAATGTAGAGACGAGACCTTCTTTGAGTAGAAAATACATCGCTTATGTTCAGCACATTTAATATTAATTTTGTGCAAAATGGTCGTATAAACACTTTGCCAGGACATGATGAATCTTCACGTTTCCGGGGATTTTGAATCCTCTAAACACAACTTTGAGTAACTTTATTTCAATTTTATCGAAATAGAACAATACTATTAGAATTGAAAAATGGGGTAATCACGCTCTATTGGTGCAATGTGGTCAAGATTCATCATGGCCCGAAAAAATATTTATACGATCATTTCGCACAAAATTGATATTAATAGATATTCAAAAATCACAGGCTGACGAAAAAACCTGAATAGATAATTTTACCACAATCACAGACTGCCACATTTCAAAATGATATAACTGTATTGGAAGTGTAATTAAACTCACGATTTGAGTACAATTTATACGATGTCGTGAATACCGAATAAAGGAGCATATTTTACAACCCTATAAATAATAGTCGATGCATCATGGTTATCTTTACATAAATATTTAGTCTGCCCTTGAAATATAATTCTCCACGGATTGAGGGTTTTCACTGGAGATGAGAATTTCATGTAGCATAGTTGCGCCAATAAAATTCAATGAGTGATAAAACAATGAAATTGTTAAATGGACCGATAAAAGAAGGTATCGGGGATTTAGCGTAACGGCACTGAAAGTTTTCCAGGGTTGCCTCCCCCTGGGTCTCTCTTACTCCGGTGTATTTCATTGCGTTCTCTCGCGGGGTCTGTGGGCTAATGGCATGCAAGCCTCGCAAGCGGCTCCCGTGCCGCCGCTCGATAAGGATTAGCATTTTTATGGGTCTATCTCGCTTATGTGCCACGGCGCTTCGTGGCACCTTGTTTTCTTCTACTTTGTTCAGACACACGTGGCATATTATACTTTACTATGTATACATATGTGTATATATAGACGTTTTGCTCATATCCATGCAGGCACATTCGAGAGGATATATACTCGGGTGAGAGTTGGTTTTCCGTCACGTGTGTATGAATACAACTAGTCGAGTACTCCTGAAAATGAACACTTGTGCCAGATGATAAGTATCATTGACAATGCAAAAAATCCTCGGTAATTTGTATTGCTTTACTACTTTTCAGCATGAATATAGCGGTTCATCGTGAATAAGACACAACGTTTCTGCAAAGAAAGTGAACATGAATAGATGCCCTCCTTACCTTACCTTATACCTTATTTAATGCACATTTTAATCATTTTCACAAAGACGTTTGTCTGTTACCCATCAATTTAGCTAACCAAGTGTTATTTTATTGATTATTTCATTAATTCGTCTGTGTATTCATTTATGCCTCTTTCATTAATTGCATGTGATTGAAGGCCATGTCTTATGGATGTGGCACGATTTTCTTCTCGATGCACATAACGATAATAATCTTTCTGATATAAGACACAAAATTGCCGATAAGTGGACGAAAAGTAATTCTCAGAAATATTCTTATCTCTAGACTTATATTCCAATCAACTTATCCCTTTAATTATTCCATGTATTAGTCATTACATAGCTCTACCTTCATGTTTACACACATATAAATTTGATCTTTACATAAATTCATCTCCAAAATCTGACTCCCATGGTATCGAAGTTTGTGAATATTTGACACTTCAAGAATTCGACCTTCATATTCTCTGATTTTCGTACTCTGTTACTTTTCACACACTTGAGCCTCAAGCGTTCACTTTGAACATTTCACTTGTGAAACTCTGGCCTTTACGATATTCAACGGTCAATAGCTTTAACCCTTAACTTTAATCAAATCGGTGTCCGATCAAATTAATTTCCGGATGGCTGCGTTAAGTTTAAGTGACACTCATTAAATTAAAACGTAATCCAAGTCAAGAATATTGTATTGGATCGACTTACAATTGCTAGGATTAAACTGACGTCAACAGTTAACGATTCGTCCATTACCCTAAATTTACGCAGCGTTTTCTGACTATAAGGATCTCACCACCTACCATTTTTCATCGAGTTAATAACTCTATCAATTCAATAAAAATAAATAATTCATAGCGTTGATTCATGACAGGAAGCAATCAGACAATATATCCACGCACGGTTTTCATTAATCTTAACTGGTTTATGATTATTCAAGTCAGATTACTCACCGGTTTTCTCGTTCTTTTCATCTTTGGTTTATCGTACGTTGAATGGATTCTACGATTTTTGCAGATGACGAAACTGTCGAGTCCAGAAAGACAGCCATTTGGTACAAGAGATAAAGGGCATCGGATGGACCCAACCAAGACTTATTTTGCCTATAGTTCCTATATTTGTTGCTTCTGTTGTGGTATCTTCATGATTTTCATCAGCCAGGCGGGGCACTCTGTTAAGACGAACGACTTTGCATGGAGATCCAATATATCCTTACTATCATATACCTTTGATACGCACCAGACCACAAGCAGCCATCTTGTTGCAACTTCTGACAGATTGCGCCATGATGGAGCAGGAGAGAACAACGTCCGAAGCATGATTGAGAGAGAAAGGAGGGACTGAAAAGTTGGTGTAAAAAAATTGAGAAAAAGAAAATGACCGATAAATCGATATACGAGAAGGCAAAGGAGAGGCTGTTCAGGGGCCGAGGATCCAAGTAAGAAAGAGAGGTGCTGATGAATGGGATATCGGATAGCCTGTATCGTCATCAATTTCTTTTTATTCTCAAAATCAATTACATGAATCAATTATCCAGCTAATTGGCCAGCTATTGAAGAAAATTACTATCGTACCACTGTGTCAATCTCTCTCATCAGAATTCAACTGTTCTGAGATTGAAAAGACCGAGTTTTTGACCTTGAGACTGTATCCGGCAGATTTAATCGATTGAAAGAAGAGAATCATTGGTTCAATGCTTAAATCATAATGAAATGATCAGAAGTTGAAGCACAACTGCTTCAGGCTTTGATAAATTATGAGATTTCGCGCCCTTAAAAACAAAATCTAGTAGAGCGCGCGTAACTTCTCGACACAATTATTTCTTATAATGTCATAATAAAATCAAACTAATAACGATGGAAATGGGCACAATAAATAAATTAATCAACACTGCATATCAATAGTTGTATAATTGCATAATTGAATCATTCATAATCAAAATTCAAATATTGAAATTCATAGTCAAAAGTGGCGTAAACGCCCTTTGATCTCCCACAGTTTCGCGGAAAATTGTCTTCAATTTATTATACTGAAAAGAAGAACGACTTTGTTTTCGTTAGCAATCAATCTGACTCTGGAATCAATCTGTCCACGAAATTGTCAATTCGCAATCGATTATACACGTGAATCGATTCGATGCGTGCTTTAATTGAATAGAGGCAGATTTGGATCGTAGTGGGGTAATAAAAGAAGACGAAAACTAAATCCAACTGTGTGTATACTTCTATCAAGACGGGGTACTTCACTGGAATGTTTTCGGCCTTGACTCACGTAAAAGAGCATTAAATGAGGATCAATCGCGTGAATACCTGATTGACACTTTTTTTCGTAGAGCACAACTTGAGAGCACAGAATGTGAAAAGTCCAACGAAATAGTGGGTATAGCCTGTAAAAGGAAAGGTGTGAGAGGATGGAAAGGTTATCTTCCTTTGAGAATGAGGACCCTGGGTAGTTGGTTCACCGTAAACACGTATGTATACGATCGACCATTAAAGCTCCCGCGAGGTTAAACATTGGGCCATGGGGTGTTTAGTGCGTATTAACAGTCGACCAAGGAGTTGGCCATAGGGTGGGATAGCCTTCAACATCGAAAGATAGAACGAGCAGGCTACCGCGCCGAAGGGCCGTCGTCTCTCAAACTCAACTGACAGTAAAACATGAGAGCGCATGCGCGTAGTCATGGACACCATGACTGTACGCCCCCGCAAACGCGAGTATTTCCCCATCGCCCTCTACTCTAACTCTCTTCTTGCTCGCACTCCCTAACACTCTGCTCCTGCTCCCGCACGCCCCCTTTAGTCGCTCTATCTCATTCTGTCACTACGAATCCAGAGGCTATCGTTATATATCCCAGAACATCCACAAACTCCACTGATCCACCCTCGTCTCCTCGACGCCTCTCATCCTCTACACTATTTTTTCTATCCGCTTACCGAGAATATTTAATTAAACGCTAATGCAGCACAATCGTTTGTCTATAACATGCCCAAATCATTGCTGTTATTGATTCAGAATGTTTTATCGATTGGTAACCTCCTGTAACGGCTATTCGAAATTTAATCAGTTCAGTAACTCTCCATTTAATGGAAAAAAACTCAAATAATTCTCCATTTTTAGGTTTGAGAAATGTTGAAGTATTAGCTGATTATACGCCGAATCAATATATTTGAAAGTTGATAAATTGATTAGAAACTTGAGCTTTTGAAACAATTCATTCTTAATCTACGCATTCTTTGAGATACCTGACCCTTACCACATCGGATTTTGATGCCCCATGATGATGTCACTAAGATTTGACTTGTGATATGCCTAGTCCTTTAATCTCCAACTGTCAAGTATCACATCTTTATAACGCACCACCAACAAAGGTCCCAAAATCTTTCCTTTATTTTCATGCCGGTCTTTGGCTGCCTCTGAATGGAAGCAATTTCGAAGAGCAGGGACAAGCTAAGTAATTCGATGTTTTACGGAAGATAAACAACATAATGTCTATGCGGTGATGGGCATTGGAGTCCTTGCAAGAGGATGAAGTCACATGAGGCAGGACGAGGACAAAACACATACCCCTCTATTCTCAGTCCCCAGGACACACTTCGTTATACACTCACACGCGATGCATATATCTGGTTGCTTGGATGCATGCCTGAGATATATGCCAGAAGTATGTACTGTGGCATTCCAACACTTGAGAAAGTTGTATATTTGCTGACAAGCATGTTGTCAATATCAAGTATATGCTGTAGACCAGTAATGGGGACTTATGGATAAAAAAATGCATATTTAAGGCCAGGGTGGGCCGTCGTCGAACGCAATCTTTTGTTCAAATTTTATCTCGTTAGCCTAAAATACATTAAAATTGGGGGCACCATTCGGATGGTTATGAAAAGATGATGAAAAAAAAGAGGAAGAACGTATTGAATGTCGCGAATTATAGATAGTGCAGCACCCCATGCAGCCCTTAATCTGTGGGACTTTTTCAATTGTTTTCAATCAAAATTATCAAAATACCCTCATGGAAAAAATATATTAGAAAATAATTGTATATCACAAATATGTATAAATACGTATATATAATTCATATATACTTCAACTGTGTAAAGCTTTCCGTGTGGGTAATTTTAGAAAATTATTGTACAAGATAATTAGGCCTGATATGATTCGCATTTCTTATGAAAAAACGGATTCGTTAGAATATATCGAAAAATATTTAAACGACTAGGCAATCATGCGCGCTAGACCCCGAAGTGAGCGCTGTAACGCACAATAACATTCTCGTATAGTCATGGAAATAATCAATCGATCCATGGAACAATAGGAAGACGAAAAAAAGATTGACAAGGAAAACAATCATTCATTGTCAATCTC
Organism: Fopius arisanus; assembly: GCF_000806365.1. Lineage (NCBI taxonomy): Eukaryota > Metazoa > Arthropoda > Insecta > Hymenoptera > Braconidae > Fopius > Fopius arisanus. Next base: position 1,540,672 of record NW_011887746.1, on the reverse strand, counting down.
TTTTATGACAAAGGCTATAATTAAAATGCAAAGTATTAAATTATTAATTGAACCAATAATCTTAATTTGCGAAAGAATTAAAGATTTATTAATTTTTCAAGTCGATAAATACTTATCGTGAAAATACTTCGTGATTCTATGGTGAAAAATGTCCTACAATTTAAATCATAAGATTTTCAACGGAAAGGAAAAAATTGTAGAACTACTGAGAAAAATTGTCGATTCTCACGTACACGGTATAATGCTTTCCGACTCTCATTCCCGTGCAGGGTGGTCTGCAAAATTTACGAAACGATAACGGGAAAAGGCGAACGCAGAAAACGTGCCAAGTCGCGCTTTTCCCGCTCCTCTGAAAGCGCCTATATGTAATACGTATACATTGAGTGAAAAAGGAACACGAGAATAAGCTTACGGTATTTCCACTGGGACATAAGTAGGTACCAATGAAGAAGGAGAAAAGAAAAAGAGAAAGCGAGAAAAATGGAGACTGAAAATGAAGATGTGTGGTATTATTTGCCTAATAAAGTTCTTAACACGATGGCTAACCACATGGCAAAGACTTAGGGTCATGCATTAAAGTCCTGCGTGTATGTTTACCGTGCGCTGGTGGCAAGGCGTCACAGCCTTCTGCGACCCCACCTGTAAATTACTTCAGGATCTGTCACTAAGAACACATTTTACACGCAACTTGCTCTGAAAAAAAAACATCAAAGTATTTACGCGATTAATCATTCTTCAAACTTTTTTTCTTTGATTCACATCCGAAATTACTCGAGACAATAGCGTCTCGTCTTCATAATAGTATGCGCACACTTGAATATAACTTTCGTATTCTGTCGTTACCCTCGTCCGATTTAAACCTGTATCTACTTGATTCAATTGATTCAAGCGTATAATCGATTGCGAATAGAATTTTTGAAAAACAAATGAAGGTTTAGTGCCGTGAATTGGTAATTTCGGGAAAAGATTGATTCAAATGTCAGGTTTGGTGCTAATGAGATCAAATCGTTGCAAATTTCAAACATGAATGCACGCATTCAACCGACGCTGTTTTCCTTAATATGTGTATGTAGGATTCATTCAAGATATCTGAAGTGAACAACACTAAACGATGAGCTACAGCAAATTGAACAAAATACTTTTTGACTGTTCAGGAGAGTGACATATTTGCTTTGAGTAGTCAAGCATTGCACTTAATGTCCACTTTGTGCATATACTCAACCTCGTATAATTAAGCATGAATGTAGTAGCAGTGCAATAATCCCACAGGTTTGTTCAATATTCATGATATCTCATCCGTTCTAGGTCAGTGTCTTGCAAAAGCCCCCAGACCTGACCTATACATAGAATATAAAAGCGACTTCCTCTCACTAATACCGCTGTGGGATCAAAATCATAACAAACCGGATATTTATGAAACAAGATTTTGAATATATATATTTGAATAAATCTCAACTAATAGACCAAAAATAATACATGTGAAGATTGTTGTACATCTTTCCAACTGTATTCATTCAATTCTTTTATTTCGAGCATACTTATTTTCTCACTTTATTTAAACAGTAAGTTTTTCACTAACATTCTCTCTTGGTCCCAAAATGCATCGAGGGAATTCCCCAAAACCCTAAATACAATCATAATAAATATGCCTGCTCACGCAAACTTTCTATTCACACTTTAATTGTCTATAGTGTCTATACGACAAACAACAGAAAAACTTGACATTTATAGTAGTATGTCTAGGTTAAAGGCATAAATTAAATAACTAGCGATACATCAAGATATTCTGTGCTAACTTGTGTGAGTGGCTTTGAAAATTAGCTTGAGCTAAACATTATGTAGGGTAATAAGTTAATTCAGGTCCATTGGTGAATGCGATTATTTCAATTGAAAATGGTCGCGAAATGTTTTGAACCTATTAACAAATATGTATCATCATCCCCACAAAACATGAGATAAAGTGACAGACGATGCGTCTGTGTTGAAATGGCGTCTACGAGCTCGGAGATGAGCGAAAACGCTCCGAAGATCGGAAAGAAAAGGGAATGAGTAAAGATGGAGGCGGTACTGCGGGATGAAAGAAAAGAGGAGTTTCAGAAGAGGTGCGAGGGGTCTGGATGAAACAGAGGACAAGATGATGGATGGTGCCTCTTCTTCACCCTCCGCGAGCTGAAGGCGTCCCGACGCTGACGACTGTGCTGACGCTAATGAGCAAAATATGAGGCGCCATCCACCCCACCTTCTCCCCCATCACGTCCTCCAAGTTTCCTCTTCGTCGCTAACGTAGTCGTCGTCTGTGTCCTGGTTCTGAGTTTCACCCCTCTCCTCCACCTCTTTATTTTTCTCAACTTCAACGCTTCGTGACTGTGACACCCTTCGACTCATGGCCTTCTCCGGCCTCTCTTATTTCCTGACCTCAAATATTGATTGTCGTTTCGCGTTTCTCTCTTGATAAAACAAGAAGATTCTTGTGACAAATTGCCAAGAGAGATAATATTCAAAATTATGCGGAGATGAAAAGAGAAGATTTTAAGGGGAAACGAACTTTCGGAAGTGGAGAGATGCTAAATTGCCGATTGATTTCTATTAGCTGAACTCGATTCGACTTGGATGGAAAAAACAGTTTTGAGATTTTAATTGAGGAAATCGAAGATTCTGAATTGGAATAAATTTGAATTCTCTTCCCTTTTACATTCTCAGTTCACGTGAGAGTTTTTCATACGGCAGTCTTCTGAATTCAGTCGTTTTTTGACGTCTGTTACATTCATACATGCATTTAGACATATTTCCAACAATAGAAGTTCATGATACAAATGTTGTTTGTAATTGATAATCTTAATAATGCTGTGTCTGATATTATCTTCCTAAAAGATATCAAAGTGAAATCGTTTTTGCATCTATCATTTTTGTTACAATGGGTTCTTCAACTACCCATGTTACTGTTACTCCAATTGTGGACTTACATTTATATTTAATAGAACATTCCTCTCCTCACAATCATAAACACTGGCTGTACCGAGAAGTGCTGACCGTTCGAAGATCGACTATAACAAATCAATGGAAATTTAACTAGGCCATATTAATTAAGTCTAGTATCTCAAACTAAAATTAACACCAGTACCAGTAAAAAATTAGATAGTGATAAATCGTAACTATATATCGCGGTTATCTCTGTTATCATCGGAGCGATTAGATTGGGATAGTCGCTTACTACGATTGCAGACTGTAGCCGTAGTTAGTAGTGCACGGATTGCTCCAGAATAATTAATAATGAGTGTCAATCCGGAATTGTCGAACCTTGAGAAACTTAGAGAGGTGATGCTTGCCTGTGTGAAGGAGAATGGCTATGTAATGGAACCTTTATGGAAAAAAGAGGGTGAACTCTATCGAAATTTCCAAGCAAAACCGGACGATGTTTGGATAATGACGTTACCTAGATCAGGTGAAATCGAAATTCTAATTTATAACCAAGTGTTCACTAATTTGTAGTTGATAAACATTTTTTTTAGGAACCACAGTTACTCAGGAGATTGTCTATCTGCTAATGAATAATTTCAATTTTGAAACTGCGCGAAAATTTCCTTTCTTCGTAAAAGTTGTATCCATAAAGTAAGTATTACGTATTACATGGACAGCAAACGTATTTTGGATAAATTGTATTTGAGTCAGTATGTTAAAAGGTACTTAGATTCATTGCAACGATACTTACTCTTTTGTACAAAAATATAGGGAAAAATTTGCACATTTTTTCAAAACATCTTCACGTTTCATAATATTCGAATCATTTCAAAATAACATCTGTGGTTGCTTCTTCTAAAATCCTGAACGTGCCAATTTGACATCAATACATGAAAAATTTACTTGTTGGCAAATAGAATTGGAAATATTAATATCAATACTGGAGTCCTTCCCGTAATTGGCCGTCCCCCACCTTCGTTGTGTAGCATTACAATTTTTTCGAAAAATGTTCTCTTCTGTAATTTGATAATTCAATAATGCTAGTACGAGCCTCTGTCCTCATCTCTGGACGAATTCTTACGTACTCTTGCCAGGGAAAGATAATCCAGGGGAATGTGAGGTGAGAAAAGTTGATGCCTCAAAATCTTCCGCAGAGGTTTACGCAGATTTACCATCACCTAGATTATTCAAGTCTCACTTGACATTTAGTGTGATCAACAGCATTCTTGAATCTGGAGCAAAGGTAAGATTTTTGAGTCTTTGCTGTTATGTACCATTACGCATATTATTCACAAGAAATCCTATCATACCACTAGCATTTTCACAATTAAAAGAACGAGAATTCATTTTTCTCTAGAATTTTCCGCGAATTTCTATCACAGTTACTCCACGTGATCAATACATTAGTTATTATACTATTTTATCTCACCTCTTTATAGTTGGATTCCATTTAATCTGTGTATGTAGATTATCAAACGGCTTTTTGACCTTATCAGCATTTAGATATTAGATTAGATTTAGCATTAAGATAAAATCACCAACAAACAACTGGAAATTTCTCATTTCATATTACTAGTCATCACCATTCCACAACATGAACTTGAATCCGTCATAATGATTTGAGCTGTATTCATTATTCTAGACGATATACGTCGCCCGAAATCCCAAAGACAGACTCGTGTCTTGGTGGAAATTACTCCCCTCTATGGCACGTATACCATGCGATGTAGATTTTGCAACATTTTGGCGTTGCGTGCGCAATGAACAAAGTTAGTAATGTCCGTCATGTGATTTGTGGAAATATATAATTTTAATAAGTGTTTGAAATTTCAAAGTAGTGGATATATTTGAGGAGGGCCATCTTAATTGGATTACTCCCTTCCACTATATCACGGGGTTTTGAAAATGGAGACAGCCTCACTCCGTATTTTTGAATAACTATAGATATTATCTGTCCACTTTGCATCCCGCTCAATCACTTTCATCCTCTTTCTGAGATACGAGCAATTATTTTTTCGCCGTCATCGTACAGATATTTCCATTTTTTCTCCTGCAAATTTTAAATTGCGGGCAAGATTTTTCTCGTATTTTAATATTTCCTCAAGTCCAAGGCTAAGATGAAAATAAGCTAAACTCTAAACTAAACTAAATACTAAACTAAACTAAACTAAACTAAATAAACTAAATACTAAATGTCAAAGATTTTACTACAATTTTTTTTTAGTTTTGTACGAACCAACGTGGAAGCATATTAAAGAAGGTTGGGCACAACGACACAATCCGAATGTGTTATTCTTATTCTACGAAGATATTCGACAGGCAAGATTTTATGTTCTTCCATGAAACATTAGTAGTAAATTTGGTCATACCTTCGATGCTTATTAATATACGTTTACAACAGGACTTACCAGGCGCGATTAGGAAGATAGCTAACTTTCTGGGAAAACCATGCTCAGAACAACAAATTGAAGATACTGTTCGTTATTTGGACATCGATTCCTTCCGTCAACATGTCTTTGGTGAGGACACCAGACCTGATGCAGAACAACTAAGGAACATGTTCGTAGGAAAAGGTCAAATTGGTGGTTACAAAGATGTTATATCACCAAAAATCGAAAAGGAAATGGATGACTGGATAGAGGAAAATCTTCGTGGTACGGATATAGCCTTTCCAGGATTAAATTGTTAATCTCTCCATCCATACATTTTATTTTGATCATTGCAATGTTGTGAAGTTTTTAGTGTTTCTTGTGTCTTTGAGGGCAGAGTTAGATTTTTAGTTATCGTGGCTACAACTGATTGATTGAGTCAGAAAATTAATCTGACACTTCTACTGTTGGTTTTTCATTACTTTCCATTTTAGTTGTGGTCATATGATTGTTCAATGAATCAATCACTATCTAGTTCTTTGATTTTATTAAGATTGATTTGTGTAAGTATGGAATTTGAACCATTTCATCATAAAACATAATCAATACAATGGATCAGCTCAAACCGAACAGTTTAAGTCAGACATTTATTCGCACTTCGCAAAGGACCTGAATTCAAAAGTTGTCTTATAATTAACAATTACTTAATCGATATGATTTTGGTACTTATAAGTTTGATGATTTGCTTTAGCATGGGTAATTTCTCATGTATTTGTGTACTACGTAAATGATTTTCAATTGAAATATAACGAATGTACTGGTCAAATTACGTTCCGAGAATTACTGAGGGAAATAAAGGAATATAAACAAAAAATATGGAAGGAATTGTTGATTGTAAAATTGAAAGAGAAAACAAAATGACGAACAGTATTATCCTGATTTTGTTCGATCTTTTTTTCGGGATTTTTGATGATCTATTCCTACTGTTATCAATCCACATCACAGAGGAATCGATCAACCCATTACTCATATAGTTAATGAAAAATATGGCAATAATCGCATTTTAGCGACAAATAATTATGAAAACTCCAGTTTTATGCAGGAATTCATTCATCGAAATTTATAAATTTTCTGTGGGTTGTGATAATAATTTCACACCTTAATTGAATTTTCACTGGAACATCAATATTCAGCAATAAAATGACACGAATTCTCAACATTTCCCGCATTAATTAAAATAATTTTAAATAATTAAATGAGAAAAAAAGAACATCATGAAGTGGTCAATCGCGTGCACAGAAAAACTATAGAATATTTGATTTTTCAATGGCCAAATTTTCTGAAAATTGAATGCAACCTGAACCCAAAATGACAATTTTCAAGAGTAAATCATATTCACCATTATTCATCACAATCAAAATGAGAAATTGATTTGGCCACCTACACACTTTGAAAAGTAATCACTTGTCGTAAGTAAATTTATTAACGATCTAGAAAATCACAAATTTTAAATGCTAACATCCGTATACATTTATTTATTTCGATTAAATTTACAACAGAGCCGTATACTTATAAGTTGATTTAGCCCAAGAATGTTTTTTCAATTTATTATGAGACGAGTTAAGCATATAAACTCGATCCGAAAAAACCATGAAAGGTCACTGTCCCGAGACAAAAATTCCCGGTCTATGTAAATGATTAGTATAAAATATTTTTGACGTTCTCCGAGTGAACCCAACACATTAGCATTCGTGACGTGCCTTGACGGTGTACCGCCCTCTGCGGTTTGCACACTCTGAAATGATACTACCATCGATAAATGTCGGGTTAATGAGCACCGTTGGTGTGTTCTAAACCATACCAACAAGAAGTCCACCCATAAATGCCTAATTGCAGGCAAATTGATTCATCATGAAACCGGTAATTATTGAAGCATCATTTCAATTCATGAATGATTCAGAAAAATTACAATGATTAAAACGTCTGGTGTTGTTATTTAGATGTTCATGTACCTGAGTTAAGACTAATGCCAGATGCTTGGCATCTTCTCTTCAACGCCACTGCTCCGCCTCTTGCTCGACGCCGCGACGCTTCCGACCCCTCCGGAATTCGCATGTCATTTACATAATTGGCCCAGAGAGAAGCTCTCGACGTTTTCATCGTCCAGAACTCCAATGACGCTCAAAACCAAGGACCATGTCCACCCTCTTCATCCTCTCCTCCCACTCCTCCCACTCCTCCCACTCCACTCTCCCTTCTTTGCCTGTCCACTCATTTCATCAAAGTATTGTGATAACGCACTCAGCACTCATGCAGATTCCTATATTCACTAAACTGTGAAGAGAAATTTTCACTAATATCCACAACGATAGAACCATTCATTTATTATTGACAAATAGATTTTTTCAAACCTTTTCCACGTACTCGTTTGTTAAGAATAACAAAACGACTTGCGATTGCATACTCAAGAATCATTCTCAACCCTTTTTGTATCGATAAACATAAAGTGCACAAATGATAGGCGCGTAAAGTCACCGAACATCAGAAGTGATTAATTGAAAAATTATTTGGGTTAGAAGAGGAACAAATCCTCACCAAAGAGAATAAAGTTGGAGGGTGTGAATAACTCAGGAGAAGTGGATATCAAAGGAGACGACGAGCGGGAATATAAATCCCCTTTGCAACACCATAGAACCAACTTCCTCAAAGTCATAGAGTACTTCTCAACGTTTCGGAATTTATCGCTCTCGTAACTGAACACTTCCTTTCGAATTTCAACTTCGTGTTTTCAATTTATTTTCTTTCAGCTTTCTCAGGAGTATTCTGCCATGGTTTGACGATAAGAATCGATTTTTGAAGATACACTATTTAATATTTGCGACGTTTGCTTTCTAGAGAGTTCTAAATCTGTTTTCCTAGTTTAAACGCAGAATCTTTTATTCGAACAGTTCATGGCGCATTGAACTTGAAGTAAATTCGTCAATCAAGTATTTACTGGAATGATGAATGTGGTGCTCTGTAGATTTACAAGTTGTGGGAAGATAAATTTCAGCAACATCATCTATATTTGGTTCAAAGACATGATTTTTTCAAGAAAAACTATTTTCTTTGCAGTTGTTGTTCACAAAACCATTTCCACAGCAATGAAGATATAATATCTAAGTATTTAACTTAAATGCTGTGTCTTTGGAATTTTTGTACACCTGGAATTTAAATTTGTTGAATAATTAAAATATGTAATATGAACGCCGAACAGAGTAGAAAATTATAGAAAGCGACAGTGAAGATGTGACTTGTCAGAGAACAAAGTAGCCGAAGTTAAATCATGCCGCCGAATATAACAGTCGTAAAAACATTGATATTTACAGAGAAATATAATGACGACTTGTGTACTAAAAAGGGTATCACAAAGTTTAGGACGTGCCTAAATTCTAGGGGTCAGACCGATGGTCATAAAATCATGAATTACTTGTGGGGGACGGAAAAGCAAATGATTTTCCCGAGTTTCCAGATACAGGAGACAATAAATGTCGCTGACAACGATGCCAAATAGTAAAATAGCCTTTTCCCGACCGAAAGCACATTCATGAAACATTTTTTGAAGTTACTGTATATTTCGTGAGTTAAGTTCTATCATAATAAAGATAGGGTTTTCAATGAAAAATTGTTTGTAATTATATAAAGCGGAAAAGCTTTCCGTTGAGTCAGAGACGGGGGCTTAGCACCCCCTAGTGACATCGGGCCCAATAGAAGGGCCCCACAGGGTGAGTGGACAGAGTCGGAGGGCAATTAGGCACCCGGGCCCTGATCTGCCAACTGGACACTACTTTGACTACCCTCCAACGTATTTTTGTATATTGTTGTCGCGCGATTTCAGAGCGTGTATTATATTATATCGTATACAACTTATTAAATAAGATTGTTTAAATATCCAAAAATAAATAAAAGTTATTACTACATTTCGTTTTTACGATTGGTTCATTAAAAAATTTTTAGAGTAATAGGCTACGAAATTGTTGAGTTTTTTCGAAGGTTGAACTATTAAATATAATAAACCAAGTCTGCAACGAAACACAAAGCAGTGGTAACATATCGAAGAAAAGAGAATAATTATTACAATTTAAAAATTTTCATATATCCCAGATCTTCCAAGGGGTCATAGAACTTTTTTCCGATGTTCAAAATAGGGATTCAATTTTAGAGAATTAATCCTGGTCAGATAATCTATCTATTTAAACAACGCTAGTGCAAAAATGAATGTCAGGACTTTAGCCAAAAGCGGAAGAATACAAAAACTGCGAAGTGAAATACCTATCAAATTAGAATCATTGATTCATGAAACATGAACGTGCAGACATGATACTGATATCGATCCACCAAGATAGTGCAAACCCTCCAATTTCAAGATAAACGAGACCTACTGCGCATTCCGTGCGCCAATTTTAAATTTGACGGTTCGAGTTGACCAATGAGGAATTGACCCTACGCGTATCGAGATATTTCGACTCGGGCGAACTTCATTTCGGTGTTTCTATTTTCATAAAAAGGACATAAGTTCAGGAAAAATGAATTAAAAAGTGAAATTAGTCATGACTATGAAAACAGCCGAAACTGTTGAAAGCAGCACATTCTTCAAATTTATAGCTATAATTTATCAAAACTTTTTCACAATTTAATTTGCTCAATCAATATTGAAAGCAGAAATTCAAAATCTTTAATAAGCACTTTTATTTATTTTTCCAGGTCTCTAAAACAAGCGTAAAAAAAAATCAAACTGAAAAAACTTCTAACACAATGACTCATGATAGAAACTACCCCAAAAGAAACAACCATTAAAAACAAAATCAAAGATTTGCGTCAGTTGACTGTATTTCATACGAATATTGATTGTAAATAAACACATACACATTTATCAACCAAACAACTCACATGAGTCTTAACCCAATTATTCAGTTCGCTGAAAACATAAACTCGATTTCAAACAGCGCATTCCTTGAACTATTTGTAATAATTTTTTCCCGACAATGTTTTTTAAGATACATTTTCCAGAACGAAGTTCAAATTATTGGAGTTATTCTTAAGCGAGGTTTTATTGCCAATTTTTTTTGAAGTTGCTGGGATTTTTTCAACACCATGGGAGCTGCGGTTCAATTTCAATTTTCTTCAATTCCAATTGAACATATTGAAAAATCAGTATTCCTTCGATCGCTACAACATCAATTATATAATGGACAACAAGTGAAAAAAAAAACTTGAAAAATGGTCGCGTGCCAATGAAAGTTGGAGATCAACCGTGAAATGACGAAAACAGAAAGGCATTTCTTAAGGTAGCCCTCTCCACGGTACACACCCCCTATCTTATCGGTACCTGAACATCGAGAGTGGCACGTGAGGTCAAGGCAGTCCTTACGTCGACGCCACGCAATTTCTCCTGAGAGCGAAGTTTATATACTCTTATTGGGATTGTTGTATTGACCACTGAGTTATGTGTTACAAACCCATAAAGCTACGGAGACTGGCCTCAAGTGAAATTGCACTGTAATACCAATGCGGATGCAAGAGGTCACCTCGGTTTCGGACGTCGCGCCGCTTCCTTCCGATAACAAACGACCAGCGCGCACGCTTCTTGGCTACTCTAACTCATTCCGGACTTCATGCCATATACTCCATACGGCTATGGAATCCAACTTGTCGGTTTCTTCAGTTTTTTCTTGCCAGGAACTATCTGACCCTCAAAGTCAGGTTACCTTAACAAATCGTGGGAAGTCCATCAAAGAAATACTATGGAACTTGCCCTTTGCAAGCGGCAGGAGAAGGGCATATCGCCACTTAAGGAATGCAACTCTATATAATCAATCAATCAATAATATATCAATTATACTAATGCCTTTCTCAGGTCAAAAAATTTTTTGCTAAAAATTCATTTACTTGAAGGAAGTATCTATTTTTATAAAAAACTTATTACTCCAGCGGAGTCTTCTGCCGGTGATATCGACTAGGTGTTAGTCATGATAATCATAATTATCGATATTAAAGAATTCTGTGAATTCATTCTAAGAAAAGTCGGTGTTGAATGGAAATGAATAATAACCGGGCTGGAAATTTGCCAAGGTGGCCCTGTTGTCAGATAAGGGACATAACCGATAAATATAAGGTGCGCCGTTCAGGTTTGTCAGGTGGTCACCTGATCGACACCTTAGCCAGTTCTTATCAGGCTCACCCGCTACGGTTGGTCCTACGTCTGGTTCTTAAGGCGAGGAAATCGTAGAACCCACCTGATGATATTAGCCTGACTCGAAACTGATTAGACCCTTATCTGGTGGAAGACCTGATAATGTTGGCCAGGTAGAGATCTCAGCCCACAATTGCGTTTCAGCCCCCATCTGGATGTCAGCAGGTACTCTATGAACAAATTCCATATTACATTCCAATCTAGGCAGTCTTACCACGATCCTGTCAGACGCTTGACAAAATTTCTACCCAGGCATCAGTCAAGTCTATCCAACGACATATTCTATATAATCAGTTTCTAAAAAAAAAGATTATTATCGAAACTTAATCGAGATTGTCTACAGATTACTCAGTTACAACAATAAAAAAGATGAAAACGTACATGTATCTCGCAAGTGAATGAATTCATGGGAATCAATTTTTTCTCAATAAATGTCGAATTTTACCTGCAATAATAAATTACAATTTTGTTGATTGCAACCTTCGACCCGATTGCAATAAAATAATGATAATGTGTATATAGGTAATCGCTTGTTGTACCGAAACTCGATTGAATAGCTTGTGTATTGGTACGCCACAATATTTAGTGTACGTGTATTTTTAGAATGATACAAAATTCCTATAAAAGCCCAATTAATGATTTGTAGCTATTCATAACTTCTATGTAACCATCAACGAACATCCGTTTCATCATAATTAATCGATTCATTCGTTATAAAATTTAATTTGGAATGAATGAGTGGTTTTATCAGTGCCAAAGGAAATCCTTTAACAAAACCAAGTACCAATCCTTTTGATTCTCTCAAAGTGAACTCAATTGATAGCTGAAGCCTCTCAATTTCAATAAATCTCCTTTCTCACATTGTGTGAGAAATGGTTCACCTACATTTTTATTATCACTCTCGTTCATTTTTTTATACCACTCGGATCAATACGACGATAGAATTTATTTCTCAGTGTTCATCCCTGAAGACTTATTCCAAGTCTTTTAGTGTCATCCCGGGTTGTCCTCGAGTCACGAATCCCCGAGAAAATATGAACAGACGAAATCGTGAGCACCCCAATATACGAAGTTATATTTTTTTTTCAACTTTTTATCTCCTTTGCCTTCATTGGGATGGGGCACTTTCTTCCTTTGGTCCCCTATTCTCTCTGTCACAAGGAATGGGGCTCGATGCCGAACGCGCAAATGCTGGCGTCCAAAGTGTGGGGAAGAAACGGGCGGAAGGGCAGGAGGAGCCGTGGGGGATTGTTTGAAGGGGAAAGAGAGGGTGAATACCAGGGGGTGTTCTTTCCCTCCGTGACGGAGGAGTTGAGAGTGCCGTTGAATATGCATGAGGCAGCGTTCCTATCTACAGTCCTAAAAACATCCAGGCAACGAACCAAGCAAACCGAGAGCCGCAGTCGGCCTGCCCGTGCGGCCCAACACAACCACCCACCCACCCCTTCTCCACCGGCCATATAACCCCACCCTCTCGCCATTTACATCTGTCTCACTTCTCCTACACTTTTACCCTCTTCTCCTCCTCCTTCATCCGTCCAACGCTCGCCAATCAATGTCCCTCCAACCAGCTGAGCCGCGAAATTTCCACGTGCAGCCGCCAAACTTTTACCAAACTCCTGCTTTTTCCGTCAGCTGGAGCTCAGAACAACTTCGATGGGAGAAAATCTCTTCTTTTTCAGTCGAAAAAATATTTAAGTTGTTTATTACATCGTTGTACAGTTTAGGGGTTGGCGGGAAGGGGTGACTGGGTAGGGGGTGTTTTCGACGCTATTTTCGGAAACCAAAGTCTGATGTTTTTATTCAACATTCAGTGAAGTTGTTAAGAATTTTGTCGTTAAAAAATCAACTGTTTTATAATGTTTCCCTGGTTAAATGAGAATGAATAAAATGCTTATTAAGAGATTTCAAAATTCGCGGATAAATTGAAAATTCAATTCAAGAAAATGTTATGTTCTTTCAAACTATTCATTTTCCAGTGATTATTCAATCCTGCTGTGAAATGTTCATCTCTCACTAAAAACTCATGAATTTGGTTGAAGGCTATTTAAAACTTGAGTTTTCATAGCCATTTCCTCTGTAAATTCGATTCAATGCCGGTCTCATGATAGTTGCTCTCATATTTTCTGAAATTTGTGTTGAACTCACAATTGTTAATACCACGTTGGATGAATTTAATTTCTGAAGCTATTACCAAAAATACATGCTATTCAATGAATGTTTCATCTCCACTTTGAATTACCATTACTAATCCCCGGCTAATGAGTTGCACTCAAAAAGTTACTGCTCTGAAATACATTGATATTTCATTCGTCTCTGGTTATTTTGCTCGAGTGTCAAGCCGCAATTATCCATCGAGCGATTAATCACAGCGTTAAGAGAAGTTCGATGTTGAGACGAGGACTTGATCTATATCGGCGCTATAAAATGAGAAGAGAATCGAGGATTCGAAATCCCGACAGCAGGAATTCCCCCGTTGAGAGAGTGCGAATAGAAAATACTGGGCAATTCATTGGACACAGCGTTTTCCCTACCTTTATCACGCATTCATATACAAAGAAGGAAAACATTTACAGTATTAAATGTGCATATGTAGACTAAACAGGGCGGACTAGGTGCACGTGAATGTGGGCTTGCGGTATAACATACACCGTGCAGGGGCCGCTTTAATGCATTCAAATGATATTCACTCTCGCGCACTGACGCGAGTGCTTTCGACAAATTAATGCCATGTACCGAATATCTATCTGTCGTGTATTCAAAAGCAAAACCCGATCAATGATTTCTTTAGATACAAATATTAACATTTTACATATCAATGAAAATTCATATTGACTTTATAATGGGCTTGGGTATGATTCAATTAATGTTTAGTCGTTTCAGTGTCGATGGGTGTCAAGTTCAAGTTCAATATTATGACAGTATTCACAAACAGGTGTTCTCAATAAAAGTACATTGATATACTGTCTCGAGGGATTTTATTGATGAATATTTATGGATGCTATCTTTATTGCGGTCTATCATTTGATTTCATGGGATCAATAAATTTATGATTTATTGAAACAGATTGTTGACTTCATTTCCATTGTCAAGTGTGTCATGAAATTTTTAATTTTATTTTTGTAAATACTGTAAATACGGAATTGGAGCAGCTTAATCATTTTATTTTCAACTTCGAATGAATTGAAACGTTAATGATTCTAGGAGAAAATATCGAACGCCTTTTTTCTCTCGAAAATGTAATCAGTTAATTTATTGTCTCGTATGAAAACGGCTTCGAACGAATTCAAATAACAATTCTTAAAGAGCATTACTGTCGAATTTAATTTCAAACTACATTATTTATGAAAATCCGCAGAAAAATAATCTGCATATTGCATTTAAATTATTAGTTTTTAGAAATTTAAACATTTTTGATTCACATTTTCCAGTTTACTTTTCTCGCAGCGTAACTTTTGAGATAAATTGATTATAATGGAAAAACTAAATGCAGTTCCGTTCATTTCACAACTTCACTTGTAAAACACGGCAAAAATAACTTTACAATGCATAATTTTCCATCTGCATATGTAAAAAAAAGACGGAACTCTAAGTGTTTAATTAAAATATCAAATCAAGTAGAAGTAGTTTTTGAGTGTAGAAACTCGATCCATTTTAGATGTTAGTTCACTGAGTGATCTCATTCCACTGCTCACAATATCTTTATAATGGATACTCTCGCGATGTCCTTGATGCGACGATAGTGCTAACTCGACCAATAAATTAAATCTTCATGAATGGGATTCCTTGCATCTGCTCGTGTCCTGAATCCACACCCGCAAATTGTCGTATAAGTTGGGTGTCGCGTTCCAGGGTGTACTCTCCCGAGCAGTAAAAAATATTCGATGTATCAAGAACTTACGAGAAAAAAAACGAGGGAATACACGGGAAAAACGTAGCGATATATGGGTACCGATAAACCACAACAAATCGTAAACCCTACGTAAACCCTACGTAAAACCTGAGTTTTGCGAGGCACTTATTATCACGTCACGGCCACTATTTTTCCAACGTTGAAAACAGTATAAGCGTGTATATGGCCACAGGGTGAATCTCTAGCCATTCTCCCTCGCAGGTAATTTTTTTTTTACTACTGGCTTTTAGCATCCTACCGAAGTTTTCTTTATCGTCGCACTGGGTGTACGTATGCATCAACGAATCTACCACGCGTATGTAACCTCGCAAGTATCTACTGAGATGGGTGAAAAGATGACACTGTAAAAACTTGGTGAGAAAAACTGTGACGTTACACAGACTCGTCAAAGGCTGTTGATGATCTACCATTGCAACTCCAAAATTTACGCCATACTTTTTTTTCTATCTGCCACCTGTAGTTATCCTATTCGTAATATTGAAATTTGTTTACACTCATTGGAGGCGAAAAAATGAAAACAGCTATTCCAGCAAAATTATTTTATTCGCTTTCTCTCCCGCAATGAAGTATAGAGAATAATTTGTAGAATCGTTTCTATCGAATCTCTTCCAAATAATTAATAGCCATTAATGGAAAAACATTCGTCGATGCACAATTTATTTATCTGTGAAGATGTAATTTTGTTGCCGAAATCAAATAGGAAACAATCAATAAATACTGTAAAATCTACCTGTGCATTCCGTCATGTTCTTTAAAAAACACCGACATTGAACTCATGGTTAGACGAGAGACAGTCTCTTCAGGGAATATTCTCTAATAGTTCAGTACTGTCATCGAATTGTTTTTGCCCACACCAATAAAATTCCATGAATATGTAATATATTCACGAACACACCACAGATTTCTCTCGTTGATTGACCACAGCTCTATAAAAATTGTGACCTGACATGCAGTAAAAAAGGTGAGTCCAAAGTTTATAAATAAGTCCAGATTTGATTATTCAAAGATTTCTTCAATAATTCAAGTGTCTCTCTGAAATGTTCTCTGAGATTGAATCGATTTAGGCAATCCCAGACACTTCATCGTTCATAATTGAAAGATAACCGCCAAGTCGATGACCTATTCAAGTCGGAGTAAACAAATATTAACAATGGTTGAAAATGTTGGAAATGAAAACAGTATTTCTATTTAAGTTGATGCTTCAGCCTACAATGAAAATCAGTCATTATTTATGAAATCAGCTATGTTATTTTTTATTTACTTTTAATTTTTTCAATTTTCATTATGTCTGTCAACCTTAGACCCTTAATGTTCACTGAAAAGATCAATTGTGGCAAATAAATTTATTTGGCATAAATAATACTTTCACTTACAGAAACCGAAAAATCAATAAGAATAACACAAAAGTAATCTCCAAATCTAAATAAAGATATAATAAAAAGTGTACAGCAATTACGTAATTTTTACGTAATTTTCTCTAAAAATTCACGGAAGACGACCTTGACTTATATTTTAGTCAATTCTTCTCTTCGTACAGCGTATACAAAACGGCAGAATAAATTGAAGCCCTTCCAAATTGAGTTTCTGAACTATTCGCTGCTGCATCATTCACGAAAGAAATGGATATGCAAATTGTTATACTCGACATATTGCAACTTACCGTAAATATACATGATTCTTACACGAGATATTTACCGGATATATCTGGGCAATAATATGGTCACATATTCACAGATTCACCCTGATATATGTAATCTATTGCATTGTAAGCGAAATATATGTGCATATAATTGATATATTGTGGCGTATCCCCCTTTAATTCGAATATAAACCAGCAGAGAAAGACGTCTCTTGGGATACGCTTGTCTTTTCAGGCCAAAAACTCAACTATATTTCATACCATGACCTATTTGTGAATACATCCGTTACTGAATAAATTGTATTTAAACAATAGATTCTCAAAAAACAACAACATACCTCTCCTGTAAACCGAGATAAGATGTCGGTGCCGCCATCTCTGAGCGAACCTCACCTACAGAGTAGCCATTTTGTTTCTGGAGGTGGCCAGAAGGTCGCCGTCGTGTCGCGACACACCCGCGCATGTCCATTGGTCCCTCCCACGGTATTCCTTCCCCCTACATTGTCTCCTCCAACATCACCACCACCACCACTTCCCACCCCTACATCCCCCTCCATCTCAACCACTTCTTCTCCCACTCCTTCCTGCTCTCCCCTCCCACGACTACCTCCCACTCGTTTCTCCCTCCGGTGCTACATTTTCTTCCCCTCATTTCTCCTTCCAACAGCTCCTCAACCCTCCAGACAACTCCACGGGACCACGAGAACACACCACCCACCCCACCACACATCCCGTGTGCCACTCAGCGATATTATCACTCCGTTTTACTCACGATTTACCGTCCTTTATCAACTCTACATTGCCCATTGAACCAACAGCCTATTGTTGCTTCTCGCAATTTTTTTTCCCTTAAAAATGCCATCTCAACGATTTACCAAACCATTTCGATACCCAAGTAACTTTAAGCTATTCAAGTGGAGATATCAATCTATTTTTAATAAGAAACTAATCGGTTTAGGATCGGTTTTATAACTCTTGCTTGGATTCCTGTCTGGTCAACATGCTACGGGAATCAAACTTGTTGGATTATAGTCATAGAAATGAAGTAATACTTTGAAAACCTTGAATACTGACAAATAGTGTTGAAGATTTGGTTCAGGTGTAGACGGTTGTTATGCATTTTACAGAATAGCATCGCGCTATGAACTGGCGTACGTTTGATACAATTTCTTGTTGCTACCCTGATTCTTGGTTTTTGCTTTCTTGATCCTGTTGTCACTAGATATATTTTTAGAAAAATCACATCAGAGAAGGTTCCATGAGGACTTTGCTCTCCTCTTACAACATGAAGGTAGGCTCCACAACAACAAAGCAATAAATAAAACTCTGGAATTCAACAAAACTCCCTGATCAGTATCTGATCCAATCTTCCTGAACAGTAGCTGATCCAGGTTAAATGTGCAGTTGATAAAAAATTCCTTGTGATACCTTACCAGGATTGCGGTCAGGCATTCCGAATTGGAACCTGATATAGAGAGATCAGGCTGTTTCCACATGTTCCAGATGATCGGGATAGAATGCGGAGTAATTCAGTTCTACCGGATTCAGATGCTCTGCTCCAAAACCGAGTGAATCCTTCGTTGTGAATTCTGATCAGCAAATCGTGACCAGGACTTGAACTAAACCTGATTTAAACCGAGATAAACTCAGTACAGTAGAGAAGACCCTTAGCAACACTCATCTCATTATAAGGGTCCTGCACTTTTGCGTATTATTACTAAACTGTGTCAATCAGCAAATCAGCGCCTCGATTCTTCATTAAATTTAACATTATATAGATCAAAACGGTGCAGCACGCTATTGTTGGGGACTTCGATAAACAAACACAATGCACTTCAATCAATGCGTTTCAACCGACTTTCCAAGTGGTAATTTTTTTCCTTTTGATACAAAAACTGCGGTGAAAAGTTCATTAGAATTCTCCTACGGTATCTCGGCCCTCTCAAGTTTTAATTAAAAATCTTTGACCCCTTTGGAGTGAGAGATAGAGTGAGTGTACCGTAGAGAGTGACTCTGAAGTGTTCCTCCAACCGAAACACCGTCCTTCCCGCCTGATCCCCTCTTCGCTCCCTCGCTCCATATCAGAATATTAGATACGACAATTTGATAAAGACAGAAATAATAATCTAATGCAGTATCATTCCATTTCCCATGGCTTCTAGTTTTGTCGATTCTGTTCTCAGTTGTGCAAGTGGACGAGCCGGTGGCAGTCCAACGAAAGGGGTCCACTAAGAAGTAAAAATGTAGGATAGTACCTTCAAAACCAGAGGAGAGCTCAAAGGTAAGGAGAGCAAAAGCCATTGGGAATGAGAGAAACCGAGATATTTCGATGTACACCAGGTTAAAGTGCTTTTGAAGCGAAGTTGTGTTCAGTTGTGTGTAGAGAAAGATGACGTGCAAAAGAGAGAGCGAGATATAGTGGTTAACGTTGAGTTCCGTTCACGGTCTGGTGATTAGCGCCGCCCCCCAGGGATAGTAACCGCCAATGGTGGGACGGCGTCGGGACGCCGACGTCGAGCTCACCGCAGAAACGAGAGCGCTGGTACAATCGCGGATAGTGGGATAGCGACAAGCAAAGCCACGACAAAAATCAATCACCGTTTGCAGTCTCGCCCTTTCTCTCTCTAGACCTCTCTTTTACCCGCTACATCAACTGCCGACTCGCCCTCTCTCTTCCTCCCAAACACGTTCTTCATCCCTCTCACTTCATCGTACTATACATCCCCGTACCTCTGACTCCTCTTCTCCTCTCACCGCGTGGCGATATATCTCGTGGACTTTATACTCACTCGATCCGCTGTTTGCTCGTGTTTCTCGAAGTGAGATAGAACAACGAGGGAGAGACGACCCTCTGCGCCTACTCGATGAAAATTTCGAATTAGTGGCATATCGTATTGGGCAGGGATTTTATGAGATGGAAGTATAAGAGATACATCGCGTTTTACAAGAGAGAGCAGGCGATGAAAGGAAAAGTGTATGGGTTTTATGAATTGATGAATTTTAAAGGCTCTTTAAGGGATCGTAAATGTCATTACACACTGCTATACAAACGTGTCTATCGAATTTGTTTAACAAATATAACGTCTTCGTTATTTATCGTTTCTTTAGAGTTTTTTTTATTCTTCAATAAGTTAACCGTTTGTAATGATGATGGGAGCAAGTCATCTGAAGTTTATTACATGGGCAATGGAATAGAATAAATCAAATGCATGCATTCCTTGGCAATGGTACAAACCTTTGGCTTTTAACATGTCCTGTATTCGGAGAAAATATGCTTGCTCACACAGTGAGCAATGGATTCGTGATTAGCGGTTCACTGGTTCCAACCCCTGACCCTTATCAAGTGATGCAGGTATTGGTGGGTCTTTACATTCAACAGCACGAGCAATGAATGTCAGAAAAATTGCGTCTCACGTAATCCATAGGGGAAACACATTTTCATTTTTTCTACGTTAATATCAATATATAACACTATTGGGTAATTAAATAAAAAAACATACGGTATGAATTATTACATAAAGGCTATTAACGTCCTTGGGAATCACCATTGCCAAATTATAAACCCCATCAGTGAAAATGAAAAATGTATTTTAGGGGTCCCACAGACCTAGTGGACTAACCCGAGGACTCCCAGTTGAATTTAATTCACACAGAAGTCCTCAGTTACCTCAACAGAATACTCAACGAAGTTCTCATGCTCCCTCTCGCCCTTTCCTTTCCTCCTTCACTCACTTCCTGCTATACGCACAGAAGTTTAAAACCACATATCCGTAAGTACGTGGCATTCAATGTCTGTACATGAAGGGTATCTTGCCTTTAAATAGGGTCGCATGGCATAACATATAGCATAATCCAGGGAAAATGGCACTGACACCCGTAGCACGAAATACAAAAATTCTTCTCTACTTACTTTACCATTATAACAAAAAAAAATTATTTTATTGCCATTCTATTATGTACTAGAAATAAATGAAATAATAAAATCATTTACTCGGAGAATAAAATTTCTGTCGCCATGTCAAATGATATTGTGCTTTAATATGTCAACATTGTAGAAAGCTATTCTCTTGCACAAATATTGTAGGATCATCTTTTAAATTACATAGTAATTCATGACAAAAACGTATCCCTTTTAAAAATTCCATTATTGTATACGGAAATTCGGTTGTTTGATAATATATAATCGTCATTTAATTAACCTATTGCATCAATCTTTTCATTCTGTACCAAAATACGCTTCAATAACGAGTGAAGTAATGACATGTGTTGCACTGTTTGGAGGGGAATTTTTATCAGTTCATACTATCAATCACCTAAATACTCATTCATCTATTCTTTTGTTTTATTCTTTTATTCAAATACCACAAGCCCTCAAGATCAGACACTGATGAAGAAGTTTGAACGCAGTAGTGAAAAAAGTGGATTGCATAGAATTTTGACAAGGCAGAGGCCGCAAGCGTTGAAAAACTGATTCGAAACAGATCAGGATCGGCTTTTACCAATCAGTTTCTTGTCAAAGACTCATTTGAATTTTCGCTTGGGCTGTTTATAACAAATTCCGTTAGAAATAAATGAATCCAAAGGATACTAGAGCCCCAAGGAAAATTCTGTCATGCAACGTGCGTGCGCGTCATGCGTCTTTGGTGGATTGGATTGCGCCTACGATTAGAACAACTGTCGTCCTACATGACTTGTGGTGCATTTGATTATTATTATTTTTCCTTCATGTATCAAACTCACTGGTACGTATGAAAAACTTTCTTTTTTCCCGGGGCATTGGATATACTAGCTGTGACAGTATGCCACACAACGAATGTGCGTGCGGAGATTTCCCCGTACGTTAGCTATAATTAAAAAGAATTTTTTAGCGCGTTTAATTATATACAGATTACATATTTAATGTCATATATGGGACATCTGATAGTGATACATTAACGCGCCTACATTGACCGATTAGTGTTTTTCCTCTTGCTCCAGATATCCTGCAACTTGTTTATTGTTTATCTGGGCTTTAGTTTTTGTAATTAGATCGATGTTTAGGATGATATCCTTGGGAAACAGAGGGTGGCCGATAAAGAAGATACCTCGGAGTACTAGAGGAATTGCAGTTCCGGGAGTGATCTCAGCTGTCGGAAGTTGCCAAGGCAAGGCGCTCTATTCGCCAGTCGAAACTGTTAAGCTCAACCGAGAAGTTTCAGTCATGATACCGGAGAATATGAGAGAGATTTGAGCTTTCCACGGGGTATAACCACCACTTGCCTCAGGGTTCAGTTGTACATACTGCTCTGCTTTATCCCTGGCGTATCCGTTATTTCTTGAGACTAGAATTCGGCAAAACGACACTCCAGTGATAAAGCAGGACTACTTAAAAGTAGGTACAGACTTTAGAAATTGGCTCATCCGCATTTATGGGGAATGGGTAATTAAAATTATAGAATTTACGAATGGATGACAAATTCTTGGTCTCTTTCTTAGCTTTGCCCCAGGCGCAGAAAGAAGCATCCAGCGAAAATTACCAGAAAAGGAACGTAAGAATGACTTTCGAATTGGAATCCACGAGCAAAGTGAAGTTCATTAAAAACTGTGAGTTAGAACACAAATTGTACGGGTCATCATGGAAATTGTACGATCTGTTCTGCAAAAATTATCCACCAGCCTGATAATTCATCGCTGTCTTGTCAATGAAATGTTCCCTCATTTTTTCTCAAAGATTGAGAAATTTCGCGGAACAAAATAACATGAAATAACCCCAGATTGGCAGAGAAAATCTCAAAATTATTGAGCAGAAGACGAAATCAGCCGTTCCTCAAACTCATAGCATTTCCATTGCATCTGAGAAAAATGAATTTTAACAAACAATGCTCCATCTACAGTTGCAGTATGATCTCTTGAAGATTATCATAAGCGACTTGATTATTACCCATAACAATTACTCCAATGAAATAAATGCCAGAACGAACGTATGTCACCTTCCAATAAAAGAAATTTATGAATTGACAAATTACCCGTATATCTTGACGGATCAACGCGTGTAGGTTCTTGCATATAATTTTATCGGTACATCGTTGTTTCATATACCTGGCATATTGACCCACCGTTATAAGTCACAAACCAACGACCTCGGGGCTTTAACAAGCCGTTTGTCTCCTGCGTATATTATTCGCAAAACGATTCTACCCTCTCCGGTATGCAACACTCTGGACAATAAAGTTGCAGCTGCACAAAACTCGCGTGTACCTTCTCTCCTTTTTTTTCTTTCCCCCTTCCTCTTGTTGGTAAGCAGTGGCTATCCTCGTGAGGTCGAGCACAACCGAAGATCTATTTGGATCCTTGGATCCACCTGCGTGCCACACGTCGTTCTTTTGGTACATTCACCTGCGCTTATGCGCGTGCCCACAAACTCCAGGGAAAATATATTGCTGATGGTCTTCGGCCCCTTGTGTATACATTCTGAAATCATCTCGTGCATCGCATGACCGGGGCGTTGTGTATCCATTGGTCAACGATATAATCACTTGGATGGAAATGAATATCAGGAGTTTGTTTGATGCTCATCCCCAGAGGAACGAGAGTCACGCGTTAAGAGTGTAATCGGCAGCCTAATGGCTTCATTAGCAGCTTCATTCGATGAAATCCGGTTGCCTTCAGTGGAGATAGTCTCTTCGGGTCCATGATAATGGGTAATTCATTATGGGGGATAAGGTGGAGACAGCTGATGATAGAGATTGGTAATGAGGATGATAATTATTGAATTCTTGATCGGCAAAGATTAATTGTGGGAAGAGCGCTCGAACTTTTGGTCTAATTTAATTATTCGACGTTTCAACCGGTTCTCCGATTTTTTTGCAACGGAGGAATTCTGCCGGAAACGAATTCCCGACAATATTTTCTCTTACGAATGAAAAACATGATTACACAAATGAAATTTAGTTACGTTAATTTTAGTTATTACATACTTCAATCTTCGATGACTTAACACATTTTTTAATTTAGTTTAATTTGATTTTTCTGCTAATAAAAAAATGCTACATGCTTTTTAGAAAAGCACTGGTGTGCACCAATAAATTCAATAGCGATTTCATGTATGCATTTCAGATTTATTATTTTTCCTCAATTTGATATACACAAAAACTTATTTTTAATCATCAAGAAAGTTAATTAACAATTTGTCAAAAAAAACATTATCATAAACTAAACTATGCAGATTCTTAATGAGAATAATTACAATTACCTACTTTTATGAATGATTATCGGAATGGATTCCGAATTCCCAATGAAACTTTAGCTTTTTGCGCTGAAGTAATGTATATGCCAAAAAAATCTTCTCTGGTTTTTTCTTTCTTATAAAAAATGATGTTTTATTTACCTCAAAAAAAAAAAATTAGGTGTAACAGCATTTCACATCCATAAAAGAGACCTTCCAAAAAAATGACACCATCCAATTATCCGATCACGAAATTCCGGAAAAATAGCGTGACCTAATGAGCCGCGTTTACCTGCTCTTGAGCCCTCGTGTTTTTCGTTATACCCACCTCACTAGCGATGATTTTTTCCCATCACCTGCCAGTTTCACGAGAACACCCGTGTCATCACGATATCCCCGAGGAGAATCGATCGAGGCACTTTGACAAACTGCCCTCCTACCGTTTTAGGCGAGGGGAAGAGAAGAGGAATCATATCTCCACGCTTTTCGATGGATATTTCCGTTGGAAAGCGGTGTGCCCAGGGGTGATAAAAACGCAGAACCGACAGAGGAGCGCACCAGGAGGAACGGTGAAAAGAAGGATGACCGAGAGAAGAAGTTTGGAAACACCTTGCACGAGCAGGTGCCTCTCTTTGCCAGCTCTTGTGTCCAACCGGCAATGAAATCAACGGCGTATGTGCATGTGTCGCCATTCAAATGTTGACGCATACTTACCTGTTTTTGTGTCCGTGAACGTGAAAGTGAGCGTGTAAGATCACGGCCACCATGTTAGAGAGTTTTTGCAACGACAGAGAAAGACAGAACATCTAGTGAAAAAATGGAGAAAAGAGAGAGGGGGAGAGAGAGAGAGAAGTTGGTACTTAAAAATATGTTAGCGGCCAGGCGCATAAGCACCGTGACCCTAGCGATACGATCTTAAGAGCCGGCCACGACGCGCCTGCCGCTCGGAGGAGGGTAAACGCGCGTCAGATGCTCCCTGGTAATACGTACTTGCCTCAGCGAAAAAATGAGTGGAACAAAAACCATATTGGAAAGAATAAAAACCACTGGGAAACGAGAAAAAAGAGCAGGGGGCAGGGGCTGCTATGACCGTGACTGTAACCGTCACGCCGGCACACAACCCTTCGGGGCCTAACCACCGCATGTCTTATCTCCTCGTGAGATTATCCCACCGGGGAATGGCGCGCACCTTTCAAAATTACCCTGGGCTTACTTCAGTCAGACGCGGTAATTAGCTGTTGATTTTTTTTTCAAGTCATTCGAGGAGACTATTTGATACTCGGCAATTTTCCTCTACTAGGGAAATATGTTTTTGCATGTTTTTTTCAGGATGGAGCTAGCTCGAAGATAAAAGAAAATTGGATGTTTGGAATTAGGGGATATGGCCATGTTCTGGCTCTCATCAGACGGGTTTGTATAGCTTGTGGTCGAATTTTTTTTTTTTTTTGGTTTGTCAAAGACATATATATCAGGTAGATTCTACCTGGTAGAATTCGAGTAAAAGGTTTATGGATTATTTGGAGGTGTTAATTGTTTAAATCAAAGAGAGCAGTATCGTATGAGGTAATTGATACAATTGAAAACAAATGGAATGGGCTTCCTTGAGAAATCGCTGTTTTTCCGGAACTGCTTAATGGATCCAGCTGAATTTTTATTCGAAATTTGACTGATGAAAGTAAAAAGTACCAAATACCAAGGCAGTCGAAATTTTAGAGGCGCTCTATCGACTGTTCTCAACTAATCGTGACAGGTTTCGACAAATGACCACAAATGTACACGCAAGCATCCCACACATATACAGACTTTTTTTAAAAACACAATTTCTTCACTTTTCATGACATTTATAGGTATTTGCAATAAAAATTGTCAAATCGAAGAAAATTGCCATTATTTTATTTTATTAATTTATTTATCTAGTATGCATGATTCAATGAGAGTTATTACAAAAATTGTCGATCATAAGTGAGTGTGAAAGTTAACTATATTTTCCTAGTTCTAGAGATTGAGAATTATGGACTCAGATTAGCGAATAGTTTACCAAACCGGAGATGTGAGGGCACCACTGTCCAATCCAGGGCACTCAATGCAAGAAGAGGCAAAGGTTCATGTGATACACTAAAAACCGCTCGGGTAACAAAATCAGGATTACTATGCAATTATCCTAAAACCAATGGGATCTTCTGTAATAACTATTGGTTAGAACACGGTTTTATAAATATTTACATTACAGTCGGAAATTGAAGAAAAACCTGAAGCCGTAACATTATCGATGATATTTACTTATATATCTAAATATATTACTATCAAAGTATATTATATAAGTCGACAAATGGAATGACGGAAAGACTTCCTTGTCATTTGTACTATTAGAAGATTATTAGATTTGCACTTGTAAATTACCAAATCAAAAACATAAATAACGATTTCTATCACTTATTTTCCGATTAGCTTCGTCTGTACGTTCTTTTAAGAATTGCGAGAATTTAAAGTTTCGTTGAAATTACCGCAGCTTCATGCACTTGAAAGTGTGGAAAAAAAGATGAAGTTTAAAGAGAGGAGTCTGCGTCATTGCCGGGTACGAAGAAATGATTGATGGTGTTGGGCGTTATCTTTTCACCCTCCCCCTCAACACCCATATACCTATTCAGCAATTCATCATCTTAGGTCTGTTTTTCACTTACTTTATATGCAACATATTCCATAATTTTTATTCCGGCAAGAGTATGACGAAACCCTGTCCCTCCATTCCTAATACGTTTACCCAGAGAAGATTCTGTTTTTATCCACTAAGATATGACACACGGTGTCGTAAAAAAGTGTGGGCTGCCCGTGACAGGCACCGATGGGATGTAGAAAACTGGAGATTTTTTTTTTCTTCCCGAATGTAATCAAAAGTGATCTCGAGGGATGGAAAATAGAGACTGACCGCTGTTGGGCCGAGAGAGGAAAAAGGGTCGCTTCTCCACTTTCATCCCTGGTGGGTCATACTGGGGGCTTTTAGGATACCCATATGTATGCTAAAGAATCCAAAAAATGGAGATATCTCTCCGCAGTGTTTACGTTTACGGGCGGTCAGTTTGATTTATTGGCATAAAATCGGTCTCGTTTAATTTTTTTTTCTCTTTTCTTTAGAGAAATACGTTGACCCCTTGAAAAAGAGAAAAACTGGGAATGGGGAGGATAGGTTGGTATTTACATAAAATGAATTATTAGGCAGCCACTGGCAGACGGGTGGTACGGGTCATTCGAGAAAATCGTCCGAAAAGATATCTATCTTGTTTTGCTAAAAATATTTCACATTCGAATGAAATTATTCTAGTCAATGCCATCCTTGGGAATATAATACATTAATATTGCTTCGACAATTCAGTTGAAAAATCAGTGGTAGGTAACAGCTCCTTGAGTGATGGAAATTCTGCACGTCAATATTGCTGATTTATCAACTATTATTTCTGTCAAGTTCATTGTTTACTTTTTGCGGGAATTATTATTTTCACTGATTCAATTTACGTGTTCCAATTACAGTTTTCTGATGGTCATATTATAATAATTTTAATAATAAATGGCAATTTTTATTAATATTTAATTTTAAATTTACAACATTGCAATTACCGTAGTCCAAATAACTTTGGGGAATCAATAACAATGGATCTGGGCGACTTAAATTAACATTCAAGGTGATTCAAACGTTTTTGTCTGCAGATAAACCATACTGATTGCATCCAAAATGATTATAAATCAATTCTGTGGTCAATGCTTAATGCACTAACCAACTGCTGAATCTGAATTAATTGAAATGAACCCTAAAACATTCTCCGAATCACTCAAAAAACTGTTACCTAATAACTGTGGTTACCGAACACCTCCTACAGCATAATCTCAAATTGTTCTCAGATTAAATATGAAAAGAAACTGTAAAAGAAACTTTCATTGGACTTTTCATAGAGAAATATTGAGAATAAAAGGGCGGCCTATATCCTTCCTCGGTGCTAATATGGGTCCATCGACTAATCAATAAAATAGCGGTAATCTAAGAAAAACCTGAAAAGAAAATATACGTATGTAAAATAGCGAGCTTTTTATGAAAAAAAATGAGAAGACTCGAGAACGAGAGCAGGGGCTAGAGAAGCGTTAGTCCTTGATCCCCGTGAGTGCCTCAGCGGGAGGTGTAAAGTAAGTCTAAAGCGGTGTAAATCCAAAGAGAGTGTGAGTTTCTTCGTTGGGTCTCTCTGGACTTTGTGCAGATAGTACAGCAGGCGGATATCTGACGAAGAAGAGGAATGTATTTTGCACCGTGAGAGTCGGAGCACGCAACAAGAGGTGAGTACATTTCTACATCAACACCAAAGACTCAAATCGAGGAAAGAAGATTTTTCTGTGCACCCCACAGTCGTCTCCTCTCTCATCGGCATCACAGGAGGGTGGAGGTGGAAGCGGAGGGCCACATCGGTGAGCCTTTGGGGAATGGCAAGCTGAGAGAAATCTGCATTTTAGGCTTCCATCCGTCCTTCCGCACTTTACTGAAGACCGAGAGCTTTCGAGCGGCTCGCAAACACTCGGGGTGACGACGTCGCTGCATCCGTACTCTTTCGTATAACTCGCGAAGGGATACGAGAGGTGCAGAAGGGATCTCCACTGTCATACTATCCAATGCCATATAGATATTTAACCCCAGCATTTCAGAGTGAAAACCCTCGTCCTCCGTCCTTCTCCGACAAACGTCCCTCATGTCACTCCAACTTTTGCTATTTTCTACTTCTACCCACTCCTCATGCTCCCCATACTCCTCAAACCAAATGGTATATTTGCTCATGGTGAGTGCACCTAGGACCGTTTTATTCCGCGAAGGGCATCAGCATTTTCTAGGGCTCTATGTACTCAGCTAAAGCGTCTCACTGTTATTTCAGATGCCATGGGACTACGGACAAATCTTTCGTGATTGCATTGATCATTCATGTTTTTTAGTTGAAATCTCAGAGATATTCATTATCCGTACCAAGGGAAAAATACGCCGTAATATTGTAGAAGGTCTCTGAAAAAATAAGTGCGCTACAGTGGGAGTTTAACAGAATACTCAATGAATTACATAATTCATCGATAGATAATTATAAGAAATTGCAAGTTTTTAAACTTGAAATTCCAAGTATCATCTTGCTACAATGCATGTTCACATGTCGTTAAAAATGATACATCCCGATTGTTTTCCAAACCTAAAAATTAACTTTTTAGTTTTTCCTCAACTCAAGACTTATGCATATTTACGAAGTGCGTTTGGAATAACAAGGAAACCGCATAAAAATAAAATAAAATTGAAATAGCTGATAGGGGCTGTCTCGAGGTGGAGAGACTGGGGTGTAACCGAAACTGGCCAAGAGAGGCAACTCTTACCGCAAAAGTGAAAAATTGTTTTTCCCCGGGAAATGCAGTGGTGCTCGGTGGATGGAACGGTTGAATGTGGAGGAAGAGGGAGGAGTAGAGTTGCGACGGGTAATTAATCCGCGGTTTTTCCTAGTCTAATTAGTTGGATTTATTCCGTGGCCCCCTTATCCGTACCTCTAGCTCGCCCCCTCCTCTTTCTCCTCCCTATGGTCGAGTCTGGGACTCTCTAGCCTCTTCTCCACAGCGTGTAGACTCCCGTGGAAAGAGGTTGAGGGAGGGAGGAGAGACTGATGTATGGAAATATATTCGGGGAGACGGAGCTTCACATTTTTCCAGGGAGACTGCCTTCATTTCAACCGCACCCTGTGCCTGAGCCTCTTCCTCATCGTTTTCCATTCTCATCCCTCTCTCATCTCCAGTTAGAGACCCAACACAGAACCCAGTCACACTCACCTCTCACTCAAGTGTCTGCCCATCTCTTATCTCACTCTTTCTCCTCTACCCATAGTCCCTCGTTTCCTTAATCACGCGTCTACTCATTAAATTCGTGTCAGAGAGACACCGGGAAAGCATCGCGGCCCTCTCCCAGCTCTTTTACTCTCAACGGAATCCTCAGCGTTTCTCGTGCTCTTTCATTTGCTAAATCTCTTCCTATCAGGCATTTTCATGATCCCCCGTGAACTATTCCAACTATGATGAGCTCATAGGGCTGCGAGACATAAGGATCTTCCGCTCCTCCTGACAAATTGTTCATCGGATTGACCTGAAAAAAAACCATTTGTGTCTTTTATCATTATTTCATATCTCGAAGTGTTATGAGCGTGTAATAATTTTCCTGTGGTTTTTTTACGAAGTTTTATCAATTTTTGTTCATACAATTTTCTTTGACCTTTTAATTATTTCCTGAAAAAAGACGCAAATTTCATTTTTTGGATTTATTTTGCAGCAAGTGACTGATACAGTGCCGGAACCTCGTCACATTAAATGAATTAATCCCTTCAAGGCATCAAATTTGTCATTTCTTTCGCTTAGGTACATGTTCGAAACCGTTCCCTTCTTTTCTCTTCTATAAGGTATATGATAGTTATAATTCACATAAATTCAGTTAGACTCAATTGAACGTGTGGTAAAGTAGCACAAATCTCACCATCATTTCGTATTATCCACGGTTCGCGTCGGGGATGCGGTTGGAATGAGCCCCACAAACATCATATGATCCGGTCGCACCCCCCTCAAGGTTCATCTAATTCAGACCAACTCAATTTCATTGCTGATTACCGTTAGTTAGGTTATTGAATAATGAATTAATCCAATTTTTCGGAAAAACTCTCTACAGGTCTTATACATTGCAATTATCGATCAATTTTTTTCATGCCATGAATTTTTACGGTTTCAACGTAGAATGTATGACCTTTGTTATTGAACCTTTGTTAGGGCTAAATGCAATTCAATTTACTGCGATTACTATTGACAAAGGAATGAATGAAGGTCTGTGAAATAATTGCTTCCAAATTAAATAGATATTTACGATTCTATCTGCTTCAAATCGGCGGTTAAAACTGAAATTACAAATGCGATTGTTTCGATTCAATCAGATGCTTTCAATCCGATATGGGACTTTATTTTTTAGAATTAGACAATAAAATAGTTTTTTTGCGTTTAAAGTACTGCTTTAGTTCATTTTTTCCATTAACTTTTTTTTCATATTTTTTCTTTGCTATCTAGTTATGACACGAGTCATTGAGTCATACAATGCAGAATAATAAATTCTTCAGTCACTCAATCTTAAAAAGGAAGTTATCTATGTCAAACTGGCAGGAAGGTATCCTGCGATAAGTTATGTTTTACGTCTTTACTCGTTCATCCAATTAGAATTGACGGCTGTGTCATTTCGTTTGTTTATATCAAGCATTAGTTTATCCTTCTATTGTTCTATACCATTCACAGTAATTCATAAAATCATTTGATGCACTCTTTGTTTCAACGAGTAATTTCACCATGTGTTACCCTGATTGCCAACAGCTGCTCTGGAACTCGTAAAAATCGCGGTAGCTTGGCTGAAGTTGAATGAGACCAAAACAAAACCGCCACAAATACTTTTCTTCAATTTTTGAATTCATTGTCTCTATCACGTCGTCTTAAAATTAACTCTACTTTCCCATTTATCGGAGCAGAAAATAATCTACTAAATTATGGCTCTGACGTATATTCATTCAGAGGTCTTCAAGTCTAATAGTATGCAAGTTATCATTTTATCATATGACTCAATGTATCATGATATATTAATTTTTTCATTTAACAAAAAAGGGCGACAAGCACAATTGAAGAAAGTAAAATGACACATAAATGCTTATCAGACATAAATTTGTTATTCACAATTAGTAACTCATAGGTTTTGTTTAAACATCATAATATGTACAATATATTGATGGAAAGTTTCAGCTCGAAATTGTGACGGAATTATTACTAGGTCTATTCATTATCTGCGGAAAAAAACATAACTCAGATTCCAATGAATCATTTTATCGCACCATACACAGAGGCGTGAAAAAAATGGAATAACTAAAATGTGAAGTTTGCCAATTAATGAATTGAAATACATTTATTCAGACAGGTAGCGATAGGCATCAATCAAATCACCTCTAATTTGATTTCGTATATATTCATAAAAAGCCGAAGAAAAACACGATCATAAACATTGATACAACTTAGCTAGATTTATGGAAGCTTGAGTTTCACTTTACGGCTTCTCCCTTTCATTCATGGAATCTCGTTTCAAATTCAAATACAAATGAGTTTTAAACCCAAAACTACATTCCTGATGTTCAACACATGCAAAGTTATGTTTATGACATGCTAACTAGTTTGTATAACACTGTCATGTAATTGGAGGCACACGATGAATAAATTCAAAATGATTTTGAATAATGTGAATTGTGGATAAGTAATCTCATAATATTAAGATTATGAAGCCAATGAAGATTACATTAATACCCGTATCATCGGAATATTCATACCACAGAGTGGGAGAATAGTGCACATTCAGATATCCATTATTGATAAAAACGAGAAAAAAGGCAAATTATAATTGAGTGAAAAAAGAGTTTGCAGTACGTTGAGACTAGGAATTGAATTAATGACATTAGCTAAAGTGTGACCAGCACAGTAGGTGCGCATTTGCTGTGACCGTTGCATTTCTCGGTAGAGTTGTTTCTAGCGGGGAATATGGAACTATTACCTTATACACGTATGTAACACTCTATCAAACGTACATATGGAAATAAAAAGATTGAACATACTAGAAGAAAAAGTTGTGAATTAACGAAAGGAATTCAAAGAATTTCCTATTGTGTCTCAGTCTCGCACATCGATTGGTTTATTCATTGCCAGTAATTGAATTAACAAACAATAGCTATACCAGTGAATGAAAATGCGTTAACAATTTTCATTCTATTTTTCTCACTTATTAGAACCCCTCATATCCAAAATAAATTATACAACCCGGATTTCAATCAATGACTCTTAAAATTGTGACAACTTATTCCCACCGATATTTAAATCCGATGAATCACTTGTTGCCGCCTTTCCATGATATCAAGTAAATGATGAGGCAGTATTTGAATTGTCTTATTTAATTTTTTAATCGAAAAATCTTGTCTGAAACTTTCCATAATCACCAGAACAAAACGCGTAATTAAATGAAGAAAAAAAAAGGTATTTCTCTGGGTGAAGGCCCTGGCATTAGTATATATTATCTGGCAAGGTGCACAAATTTTTTCGGTTTCTAAGTGAGTCGAGTACTCAGTGGTGGCAGTAGTAATATAGGATATACGTAATAGGCGGTAGGTGGCAAGGCTGCGTGACGGGGCGATTGCGGAGCCGTGACTAAAATATTTAAAAATATGTATCTTTCTGGCCGGGCTGGCGTCCAGTTCCAGTTCCAGTACCCCGGCGTCCCTTCTATACCTCCTCCAGGCATCGTCCAGGCCTTCTCTTGCATCGCTGTGCCGCGCGGCCTCGCTATATTTATTTCGCGTTTCCTTCCTGCCTTCAGTGGCACGCTGTACCGAATGAGAAGGGGGACTGATTCTCCCCCCTTCCCCCCAACCTCCACCCCGCTCGCCACCCACTTCATTTTTCTTTTACTTCTCCCTTTGCCAGTCTCCTTCCACTTCCCCGGAAGTGTCCGATGGGTAATTTTCAAGAATAGCTCTAAAGCCTTAATCGTCGGTCTTTGTACATAGGCGCCTTTTACTCGGAAAGAATTGTAGTGTAAAACCTTATTACTCTCTCTTCCGCCTGTTAAGTTCGGAGAAAAGGTACCTGATCTCATACTTATCATTCTTCGAAAAATCGTTGTTACTCGGAGTCAGCTGGCACTCTCAGTACTAAAAGTTCCACCAAATGAACCATTTTAAAGCTTATGACATCAGCTTTAATACAGTTCTTGTTTCACCCCCGTATCTTCATTCCTACAGAAATTATGAATTTCAACAATTATTGACATACTCATATAATTCCGCGACGTATTGTTAACCGATCAAATCAACAGCCGAACACCGAATTGAAATCTAAAAAATCCAGACCTCATACGGGTAAATTGAAAAATATCGTTTCCAATAGCCTTTTGATCGACGATTAGTTGACCAAATCTAAATTGACCGGTTGATTATTTGGATATGAAACATATGAGAACATCTGGATGATAGAGTAAGTGGAAATAGAATTAGAGGCTATATGGTATGGTATACTTAGAAATAAAAGGGGCAGTCAAGTATTGACACGATTGATCGTCATTCAATCTTTCTTTCCCTTCATTCAAGTCTGAAATGACTCGAGCGAATAGCGTCCTGTCTTAATGAACGTCTGCATACACTTCAATATAGTTTTCGAAAAACAAAGACTTTTTTAGTGTTATGAATTGGTAATTTCGGGCAAAAATTGATTCGAAAATCTGGTCGGTTGGTAACGAAACCAACGGCCCTCTACTTGTCTCTTTCTCTAATAGCTGTATAAAGCATTACTCGTAGGTCTTCATGGATATGCGGTTTTTTGGGAAAATATTGTACTACAGAACCAAAAACTCCCTTCCTCCGTTCAAATTCAGAAGAAAGGGGCTTGATTTCCAATTTATTGACCAATAAATTGACGGATCGGCTATGCAGGACGGGAAATATCAGATTGAGCAATCGGGGACAGGTTTAGACTCCCTGCATGGTAAGGGACAATCTGTAAATTCGTTCCACAAGGATTTATCTACGTTGAGATAACAGAATGAAGAATCTGCAAGCAGCTATGGTTCAAGGACTGATAGAATTATAAATACCGAACCGATATTCATCCGTGTAGATTACTCTGATGAGACTGACATTCAGTCTCGAATGAGACTGCCTGAATCAAGTTTAGCTTGATTCGCTTTGGACTCTTTTCATTTGCGTTTGAACGGAGCGAAATAAAAATCGATTCGAATTCGAACAAAACTTTTTCATGAATTGATATTTCAATGGTAATTCTTCATCTGACTACTCCCATAAAAACATGCATATTCCTTGTTGATAAGCAAAGATATATCCTGACATATGTGGTATATTTATTGGATCAAGTATATATGTCGATACAAAAAAAGCACGTGAGCAGAATATAATTTACTCCTTTATATTTTCATTTTTTGTATGGAAAGGAAATGAGTAAATATAAAAATTAAATTGAATGAATATCGGATACAGGTTTTAATACGTATATTTCAATATATTTCCCAATACATATTTTTCCATATTGGTATCGGACAGCTCAAAGAAAAGATAGGCAGAAAAAATGATGCACCTTGAGTGACGATAATTCGCCAATTCACTGCTAAATTGTTTATAAATTGAGAACAGTAATTCAAATAGGAAATTATACTGCTGTGGCTTTATCACTCGTCGTAATACTCCAAATAATTAACATCTTCCCTCGATCTCAGATCGAAATCTGGGAAAATAATCACACAGAACCCTAAAGGAAATATAAAAATTTCCTCATCATTCCCATCAATG
Source organism: Fopius arisanus (assembly GCF_000806365.1). Lineage (NCBI taxonomy): Eukaryota > Metazoa > Arthropoda > Insecta > Hymenoptera > Braconidae > Fopius > Fopius arisanus. Next base: position 1,504,943 of record NW_011887746.1, on the reverse strand, counting down.
CCCCAACATGCAAGGATCATTTCCCCCACGGTATCCAAATGAAAAATCAACCGCCCTTATCACCTGGCGATCAAGCTATGAGAAATGGATCGAATGAGAACACAAAATCCCCGGAACATAACAGAATGGGGTTACAGACCTGTAGGGCGGTTCTCTCCGTCACGTCGCGTTTCGTTATTACAAGAAGTTTTGAGGAGGAACGCCCTCTGGTATTTCCATCGCCATTACCATTAGCGCAACCCCATTAGTTGAGCCCCGGAGGACCGCAAAGCACACGAACCGCAAACCAGCCAAGTACAGTATCTCGTCGTCCAACAAAATAATCATAATTCAAGAGAAATCGTCTCTTCAACTTTATTTCTTTTCTCACATCAGTCCAACATGTAGCGAAAACAATCAGTGCATCTGACACAAGTACTTACCTCCATTACTATTACATTTGGCGATTTTTCTTAATGGTTGTTTTACATCACCTCGACCCAGTAGGGTACAGCAATGATTGATCAGGATTTCGAAAATGTATAGTTTGGCAGCTTAAAAATTCCATTTGCCCTATCGAATAAAATTCTTATCAAATTTACCAGTTTCTCACTCAAAGTTCCATCAATGTTTAAACAAGGACATTAAAAAATTACAGCTGTACGACCCTAAGGCTGTGAAAGACTTCAGAGAATAACACCATCACCATTTCCAATATTTATAAATCTTCAAAACTATTTTTGCAGTAAATATATAAACCTTTTACCAAGGGTGACTCTCCAGTTTATACAATTTCACCTATAATGCGTTTTTCGGAAAATACATACTTCTCTTGAATAACTGGGTCCCTGCGACAAATATTTCTTTTCTCCTTGCATTTATTGCAAAAGGTACAGATGTTCCATCGGATGTTGATTTCTACCCTTTATTGCAATTGAATTGGCAATTCCAATTGTTATTGCCGCTCATCGTTGCATACGCAATGCGGAAATCTTCTCGAGGAAGATGTCTGATAAACTCATCAATAAAATTATATACCAGATGGTTTCATATATGAATACTACAGCATCTCCACACGACTTTTAATATTTTGATATCTCCCACTTGATAAATAATAATGACCACGACAATGTGTTTGTTGTCCTACTGGTATTATCCCTCTGCAAGTGGTACCTATATCTAAGGGACATGTGACACTACTGGTCTCCATGAATATTCATGATTTCTTGATCGGGCATCGCGGGAAAAAGGAAGTGAATTGTGCAGGTTGCCATGAGTCGGATAAGTGTGGGAAGCCAATGTGTAAGAATACAGCCCGCAGGCCCCTAGGCCTCGATGAAACCGGGCGCATACTAATTATCTTAGAAACGATTTTGATGTCATTCTTACAGTTTTTTCTTCCTTTTTTTACCATTCAAGATTTTAAGGTTTCGCCACAGTAATTAATGAACGATTTTCCGTGCTAATTATGACATAAAATCACGAAGATGGGAGTTAGGTCAATGTGAAATAGAGCATTTGAAGCGATTCCGCATAGTGTCTTATTTTTTTATTAATTGGTTGGTTATACAGACTTACAATAATTTAAGTGGATGTACGGAGAGAATGTGGAGGAATAACGATACGTAATTGTCGTTTACAAATGCCACTAGAAAATTTGAATGATTATTCCAGCAAATTGAGACGATGCGGAAGCGTGATGAAAGGAATGGGAATATCAAGGAGGTTGATCGGGTGCTTGGATTCTCCACTAATGGGGCATTAAATAAAAATATTCATTGGCGAGATATAATACGACGGAAATAGCGAGTGAAGAGACGACTTCATCGCTCCTGCCTGCACTTCTGGGAGATTTTATGAGACGTTCGTGAATACAAACTAAAATGCTAAATTGACGTTTTTGTGACCCTGCGCCGGGTGCATGTAGAGCTATCAATTCAAATGAGGAATATTCACTTCCGACATCGAGAGAGGAAAAAACGTTTTCAATATTTTTTCACCCGGAGATTTCTATCGACTTTTGGATTTCATTTTATGAAAAAGTCAATGTCGAAAATTTATCGTATGCTTTTTTTGTTGAAAATGTTCCAAAAAATTCAGAAGAGCAGCTCTTTCACTGCAGAGAGCATGTTGCTGTTACTTTATTTGTTTGTATTTACAATTGTTTTATTTGTTTATTAATTTCATTGATGGTCTTTTCTAATTTATAATATAAATTATTTCCTATTCTCATCTCAATTTTTTCCGCAAATGATTACGTGAACCAAAAATTTAGGGAAAATCAGAAATCTAAAATGGTCAATTATTGTGACTGATTAAGGTAACAACTGACAAATAACTTATTAATGATTTGACTACTTTCATTTTTTAGTTTTGATTGGATGACAATGATAGATAGTATGTCTAATTTTGAATATTGAACAATGGTTATGAAACTATTGTCATAACACTTGATAGAAGAAATTCGTAGAAATTAAACAAATCTACAGTTCTTAAAAAATCAATGTACCTGAAGAGAAAGTCGAAACGAGCAGTTAAGTCTATTACTGTGATCTTCTTTAAATTTTCATAATCTACATCAATAAAGAATGTGAACTAACCGTGGTCGAAATACTAATTGACGAATGTTAAAATGGTCAATATTCAATAGTGATTATGTAATTACAGTATATTTAGGTCATGAAATTTCAACATAATAGTTCCATATAATTGATTTAAGTTGCTAGATCAATGTGGGTGTCCTTTTTATAATAGGATAGGATTTCTTTCGTCCTAGTTTATTTTGATAAACTTTTTACCATTTCTAAACTCGTGTTTTATTATTTAACACGGGTTGGACGATGTTATTTGCTTGGGAGAAAGAAAGGGTAACAAGAGAACGACTGAAGCTTTCCATTCAAACCGTAAAAATATAGGAGAAAAAAATGAGTTAGGATCATATATGGTTTTCTTATTCTGTCGGAATAATGAAACATAGCTGTAGTGCGTATGAAAATGAAAAGGAAAGGTGGAAGAAAGAAAAAACTAAGTCGACCCTTATCATGCACTTAGTCCCGTTACGTTTAGTCCATGAATATTCACGAGACGTTGGACGTTAACTCCCTTCACTCCTCATCATTACCTCCATCATCTTCTTCCCACTTACATTTAGGCTCTTTCTCCTTCTAATGCACGTCAGAGAGTATCGAAGGAATAATGTTCTGGAGCTTCGGGCCTAACATCGACTCTATACTTACGTTTAAACACGCACTAACCACCCGCTAATTTCTAGGCATGCTTCTTTAATTGGCAGGGTACCATAATGAGAGCGTTCGGGCATATGCGTTTGGGAATACATGTACACAGTGACCAGGCGAATATATGGAGACTTTATGGTGTAACGGTCGTAACCGTGTAACGAGGTAACACCCATTTCTACACCCCCAGCCAATCGTGATAATCTTTATTGCCCCCTCGGCGAATTTTTCCACTCACCTTGTGGTATCAACAAATTCCCGGAGGACAGCAACAGCTCCAACAGATGTGGCCGATTGTTTTATTATTTTTCTGATTGGGCTAGATCGCATCGGGTACTGTTGTCGTTGTTTGGGTTGGTTCACCTGGCGTGGCCATTAGTGATGGCTCGTGCATTCCCGTTTTCGTGGTGGAATATGATTAATTTATTGGTCGGTCATGGGATTATGTAAGCTTTTCGGGGCGGGTCGTAGGTGTTATTGAAAGCATGCAGTAAAACTACCGGCTATTTTCCGAATGGTTTGAAAATCGCAGAAATAAAACTGTTTGAATTGTTTGATTTCAGACGAAATATGTTGCAAAGGTTCAAACCAAAGTTTTCAGGAATTAAAATTAAGTTTTTATTTATTATCGGCGTATCTTTCAATGTAACTGACGGATTAATTCATACATAGTTTTTTCATATTAAGAATAAAATTATTAAATTACGAAATTATTACAATGTATTAGAATTCGTTGTTCTGTGTACCATACTAACAAGTGACAATAAATCAGAACAAGTTGATAGGATGATTTTTTTAAATCAGAGAGCGCGTACCCGGTATTTTTTCGAAAAACATACAAACTGAAATATCTCACAAACCTCGCAGAAATACATATATGTATTCTATCTGTTCTATGAAGAGCACATTGAAATGAACATGAAAAAAAATAGAATCGGTAGGATTGTGCCTGAGATATTTGCAAAAAAAACATTCAGGAACAATGACCGATATCTCGAAAACTACTCGACTAATCACGCTGAAATCTAGAACAAATCAAGTCCATATATTAGAACCTACGAATTGACGAAATTTTACATTTTTAAAAATTACTTTATCCGTTTACTGTCCTCTTTTCCTCCGCAAACACACGTATAGCCGTCAAACTTCGTATTTTTACGTTTCAGATAGTTCTACATCATGAGCAGTCATGATGCAATGCTTCGATTCGGAATAAAAAATGTGAAAATCTGAGAACCTAATGATTTGAAATAATAATAATGTAATAATATTTGAAATAATTATTTGAAAAATATACTCTAATAGACTAATGCCAGGGGTTTTTAAAAGGGTTTCTCCGAAAATAATCGGAGAAGTAGATGATAAAAAAAGTAAGCAATGAAAATGAAGAAATTGTGATGCGATGGTGGCACGCAAGGGGGTCGAGCTTTCACGAAAAAATTTCTTTCGTGCGCTGCGGCTCGTTGGACAATGGCCACTCACTAACGCGCATATTGTCCGATCGGTGATATTTTTTTGTGTCGGCCGTGGTTGGGCCGTTCCTTTGTTTCAATACGCCGGTCGCGTATAATTCAAATGAAAGAATAAGGTCACGCTGGGCGACACTCTTCGGTGGTGGTCATGCACGAACAGAAGCCATCGTCGAGAGTCAAACGATACAATGGCACTGCCCGTATTTTCGTCGACTTATTTATGTTTCTTCGGGATACGTCGATAGATCAGGTATTGCCTGACACCACCAGTGCGGAGATTTTATCGTCCCCTTACTGCGTGCATCGATTTCTCCCTAACAAATATTGGAGAAATGCCTCCATGGAATTTTTACCCTCTCGTATTTTTCACATTTTTTCACTCCACTCCTTCATGAACTTTCTGATGAGAAATCATTCCGACAGCTCTTCGATACTTTCAAGTTTTTATTTGTACATTATTCCAAAATGGGATGTGACAATATGAAATTCGATAAAACAAAAAAAATTAATAAAATGTTTCGTCCGAAGATATTCTCATATACTCGAAAAGTGCTTCTATAATTCCTTTCATTTTTTTTCGTTTCTGAGCAAAATTTCGATTGGAAAAAATTTGGTTATTTATTTTTTCAAATGACTGGTGCGAAATATAATTTTACTCAGCCCTTTTTTACGTCCACTTGGGGCCAAGGTCGATGCAAAAAATAGAAAACATCCATCACCCAGCAGAAGAATACACTTTTCGACAGTAATTTTCATATTATTTATCCTTCACATTCTACTCTTCTGATGATGAAGCTTATAAATGCTTAAAGAACATCGCGTTCCAATTATGTAAGAATTACAAAACTGAAAAGGTATTCAGAAACCATAAAATAAAAATCGCGCCATAATTCCATGTCAAACATAAAATAACGACTTAATGTCAATCTTTATAAATTTAATTCTTTTCCGGACACATTTTATGAATTTAAATCTCCCTTTCTTTAGTGGAATCGTAATGTTTTTGCCCTATTCAATAAAGTTTACAATCTATAAAATGATTGCACGCTTAAAATCGACGTAAATGGCGATTTGCAATTTTCAACAAGAAAATATCAATCAATTTTTCAGAATCAAACAGTAACCATTACCCAAAATAAAATCTTACGCGGACCTAAAGTAGTGCGTTTTATGTAACATAAAAAATTCAAGAACAGAACACAAAAATGACATATTTTCAATATCATGAGGATTTCCGTAACTAAATCTAACTTACAAAAAAACAATTAATCACAAAAGAAAGTAGACAAAAAAACGTGAAAAAAATCACACAAGTGTGTTCCAACTAGATAAATGTCCCTGAATGTTCTCAGACATTTCGGGGATCTTGATGGAAATATGGTTATGTAGCAGCGTTGTCCCAGAATGCCTGATTTTCTATTTTTCCGTGTATTGTCAATTCTAATATCGGGACAAGCTTGACGATCAGTATGGATACAACCCCTGATACGATCATGAGTTGTGTTTCAGACTCCGGCGATGTGAGTTGTGACAAGGTCATGCCAAAACTACATAATTCAAGCCCGGTGGTGAGGAAAGGCGGCTGGTCCTCTCTTAAGATATGTAAAATCGATATGGTAGCAGTGGACTATCGATTAGATCTTTCGGTACTCCTGATGGTAATATTTGTCAAGCTACTACTCAACGCGTCAGTCGTCCTCACAATATAAATGCAGTAGGCCATCTCCTTAACATTTCATTTGTTTACGTAAAGATGAATCATCAAGATATGGAATCATAATCATCAAGGACAGGTTATTTATTTTAACGGGTAATGCACACAGATTTGATTTAAAACAGAAATCATTTATCTTCTATTCTATGGTAGGGAAGCGTCACATATTCACTGTTGAGCAATCACTATTTTTTTTACTCCAAAATATATTTTAGTTGCACTAATTTTTACTCAGTACCTTCTTTATCATAAAAACGTTTTACCATGAATGTCACACTCTTTTTCTCAAGAAATCCTCATATGTTTTTAAACAACTTTTTTTATAATTGTGAAAATGTGAATTTTCACGTAGTGGTATCAATTATTATATAAATACTGCTATATATTCAGTGAGGAATAAATCAATATACAGGTTCATTCGAATGGTTAAAGCAATTTATTAATTGAAATTAGGAGTTCGATGTATTACATAAGAGCTCTTATGAGAATTACACCCATATAAACAACCTAACAATAATTATCTTTTAAGTGATGATCGAAAAATAAGTGGTCAAATAACATGTTTGAGTTTCTCAGATCAAATATAAAAAATTGGAAATTCTGAATACGATGAATCCAATGCGACCACTTGGAAATAATTCATGTATGCACTGAAATGCCGCACCAACTATACACGAGGAGAAATGTCCAGTAAAAATGACAGAACAAGGAATGCTTATGTGGCAGTTTTATAGGTATGTTCAGTTATACTTCTCAAGTTCATCACTGAAGAACGTACGAATGATCGCGTAACGTTACCCGAACAATACAAATCTCACAGAAAATACTCGACTCTTATCATACCTCAAAAAGTAAAAAAATTATAAACGTTGGACAATTTTTATGAGGCTACTGTGCGGTTTCTACCGTCTCTTCCAGAAAATTTCTCGATTGTTAGAGAAAAATTATGGAAGGAGTTGTTAGCCCCACAGCAATGAGTGATAAGAATGGTGGGTAATCTTCACGGAACCAATCATAGAATTCGCGTCACGGTTCTTACAATTTCTATTCCTACTCACACTTTTTATCGAATTTCACTTCGCTCGCAGATTACAGTTCGAAAGGTATTTGGGTAATGCTCTGAAATAATGATGGACAAAATATTATTCCAAAATATACGACCTTACAGAATATTTAACAGAACAGAATATTGTCCCTAAAAGATATTATATGGCAAAATATTAAAAAAATGAAATCAATGTCATTGAAATTTTCTGGAAATAATTGCTGTGGATGATAATGTTGATTTATTAAACTTCAATTTTGTTTATTCCTTTGGAACATTCGGACCGATTATTATTTTACAAAAATAACAAGTATTATGAGTAGGTGGACGGTTTTTTTTATTTGCCAATGGAACCACTTGCCAATGGAACTAGTATTAATATATATAACATTGAAATTTACACACAGTATGTCACTTTTTGATTTGTGAATCGAAAAACGGAAGTAAATAGTACGCAAGTTTTTCTATTTTTTTGTTATTTGGTGCTGTAGTATATTTTTTAATTTGTAATATTTTTTTAGTTGTTGTATGATTACTAGTGTCTATAAGCTCCTTTACGAGTCCTAAAGGCTTTGAATAGTTGATGGTTTAATGGTTATCATCTTATACTTTGACATTGATCTTTTTGTTGAGGTCATATTGCCGTTGTACATCACAGTAGCCTACGATATTTTGTTCTGTGATATTTTTTTTTTGTATTGTTTCGTCGCATGATGTTATGCATTTGCAATATTTAAGATGGGCACATCATTTTTATATAATTTTCCTGGTAATTTTTAATAGATTGTTGTTCGTGTGCGTAGAAAAAAATGGAGTATCTGACAAAGAGAAAAACATAAAGCGAAAGGTCTCGCCAGCTCATAAAGAAGCTAACATGTATATTGTATATACAGCATGTCAAACGGGGAGATTGGAAAGATGGGTGCGGCGGTGTGACATTCCTCCTCGAAGAGGCCCCGATGGCATTGTTCCATGGTATCGCACCTCACTCACGCCTCCATCACGTGGCCCACAATTCACGGGACGTGACTTCTACCTCGCTTGTCTCGTCAACCTGTCAAAGACGCACATAATACGTGTTCCGAAGACTGCTTTTTCATTTTTACCATTTTATATGACAACTTACCTCCATTGTTGTAAAAATAGGCAATTAATTGCGTGACCAGTAATAACAATGGATAAAAATGAAAGGAGAGATAGGCAGCCTAAATATAATATCTCAATCATATAGCGAAATATAATAGCTAATAAAATAGATGGAATTGAAAGGGTTTACGCGGGTTTAAGGTGAAATATCTTGAGTGAAAAGCGAATCGGGAGCAAAGTTATACCACGAAATGGAAGAGAAAAAGAAAATCGTGCGGTTTAACGAAGTGTGGGACGCGTGCGGGGCTGGACTCGCCGCTCATTCGCCGACTCACCTGCCGCTCATTAGAAGTCTTATCGCTAATTAATCCGTACGGCCATGGCGTCACGGCTCTCGTGTCGTCAAGTTTCCCTTGTTTTAACGTACCTCCACTACTTCCTGAAATTCTCCGGTACAACTTGGGTCTCTTCCGAATAGCGAAATAGTGTATGAGCCACGCAACCATAGCAAGACGCAAAACAGAGATTATACATTGCTCTCCTTATAACCCTCCTTTGCCCGTTCGAGTGTTTTACGAGCTCGAACCTACCTACAAACCATTGCTTCTCCTTCGGCTCTCTTCTACCCGAAGGGTTCAAGGACCGTGACGTTAATTATCACGACTTTGAAGTATGAGAAAAGGAGAGTGTAGCTTGGTGGAAAAAAAGGGGGAGGAGGGAAAAAGAAAAAAAATGCAATTACCCAAGAGGAAAAGCCTTAATGAAAATTTACAACCGACAGTGGACATTTTTCGTGATTGATTTTTACGAGCCGGCGATTAAGATATCAATGCCGGCTATTTTCGACTAGTTTTTGTTGGTGTGTCATAGGTGGATGATGGATGAGTTACATTTTTTTTCTTTTTAAATATTATTCTACTGAATTTAGAGGTAACGTGACAACGAAATCAGAATCCACCGATTATCTACGATTAGGGTAATCAATGATTTATGAAAGTTGAAGTCTATATTCTCTATATTTGCACCGAGAGAAATATTCAATAAAAAATATGGCACTTAAAATCACAAAGCATTCCTTCCGTAATCCGTTAATTTTCATGGCGATATTGTATCACTTTTCTCTGAAAATTCAGATAGAAATTATACATCGCTCCACGAAAATGCCGTAAAAGGTCCGTAAAATTTTCATTAACTACATTTTTCTGTCATATTACATAAAAGTTACGTGTTTTTTTTATCAAATGTGTAGGGAATTTTGTGTCGGGAATTTCGAATCAAACCGGCTTGAAGAGTGAGGATTTAATGATTCAAGGTTTTGCGATTCAGTTTTCTTCATGAGAATACATTTGCCATGAGAATATTCTGAATAGTGTATCGGTAACGTGAGAGTTTCAGAAGAAAATAAAAATTACTAGAAATGATTTTTACGAGTCAGAAGATGAGGATAAATGGCTAAAAGACTAAAAGATTTGATTCTGTGAATCATGAGTCAGGAATTTTAGCATTGAGCGAATGGTGTTTATGGCAGAGGAAAATCTCCGAACATTGAAATACGGAAAGGAATATTTCATAAGACTTACCCTGATGTTTTGCAGTCGTCTAACATAATGGAAATTCATGAATTTTCAGGAAAAATTGAAGTAAAAATGATGTTATGTTGCTGAAAAATTACACTTGTTCGAGCGACTATTACTAAGCGTACTATGATTTTTAATTCCATTTCTTATGAAAAATCCGTGTAGAAATTTGAGTTCAGAGAGAAGCAATAACTTCATTTCGTTCTGTGAAGCGTTTCTTTTCGGACCATTATAGCATTTTCAAAAAAGATTATATCATTTTCTGATCAAGTCATTTCCAATTGAATTATCGAAAATATATACGACCTCTTTCGCTCAAAAAATATTATTTCTTTCCGGGTCTCTATCAGGAATCGAATTCTCCAGTCAATAAACTATTGACAAACACCCATAAAAGTTAATTTAGATCATTATTTTTTACAGTTGAAGGAATTGAGTTCAGGAAATTATTGACTGACAATGGCAATAATCGCAATAAAATCATAGGTCTTGAAATATTCATTAGACTGATGAAAAAGTATAATGGCAATGCAGCCAGATGATTATTCTCATAACAATAGCCTATTATATTTAACTGTGTCATCGAGTTACTTAAGTGGCTCCCGATTATCATTGTCAACCCTCTATTACCATTGTCAATAAAAGCAATTTGCAAGAGGAATAACAGTGCATTCCCTTAAAACGTCTAGGATATTCTAGTAAAAGATACATTTCAGTTACCCACCGAATAACGTATTATTGTCGGTCTTATCAAATGACCATGGGAATAAGAATAATGCGAGTCATCGTGAATGATAAGCCCGGCAGTTAAGTCGTAATGTCCAATGATTTTTGTGATTTTGCATGAAAAATAAAAACCACTAGATGATAACGAAAATTGTTATGCCGTTTCAACTAGCGTGTGGATTTATATCAGTTTCGTGAAGGTAAGCAAGAGAAGATTGGCACGAGATATAATAAAGACGAGCATAATTTTGGTTAATGTCTATGGTTTCGTTATCGCAGAAAAAATTCCTCAGCAAAAATCGGAATTTCTTTCTTGCGACCTTCATCACTTCAAACTAAAATTTGTCATTTCAACCATTTCTCAGGAAAATTAGTTTACCAATTAACTTTTTTATAATTTTTGAATGCACATTGTCAAGTTAACTTCTAGAACGTAAGACCCTGAACATATCAGCAGAGAAAGAAATCTGAACGAAATTTACATTTTTAATCTCATAATTTATCCAATTAGAAACCCCTTAAATTACATTTCAGAGCTACTATTTTACTGTTCGCCTGTTTTGTGTGAAGTTTTTCGGATTGTCAATCAATAATAGAATAGACTATGACCTAATAGATTCATGTTCATGATGAAGGTGCCATTTGTTTAATAGATGGAAGCCCAAACAACTGCACTATCTGTTATCAATGCCTAAAAAATGAAACAACCAACTGTTCATTTACAAAGTAATTTTTTTACTTATGAATAATCATGATGGCTTGCGGTCTGTGACCTTGTGAAATAGGTTTTCTAACTGTTGATGACGAGCCGAGCAATGATTCGAAATGAAAATTAAGTGAAATTCGTTCGTTATTAATGATAACCAGATCATTATCCTCAAACATTTTTTGTCTCTTGCACTGTTGGACCATTGCTTAACTCACTATCCAAAATTCCGATAGCCTTCAAATATGTACATCAATCTTCTCATATATCGTAACACTTAATAAAGAGACAAGCCCGTCCCTAGTGCTCACGTTTGTTAATTATCAAGCTGTCGATATGTTTGTACAATGGGTGCCTCTACAATTTGTTGTGTTATTCCAAGCATTTCTGAGATTGCTCAATTTTTCGAGAATCCCTTCACCAGTTTCAAAGTCCTCTAACCACGTGAAGTGTTAATTTGTTATCTATAAATTGTTCATTGAAGTAAAAGTTTAGTTTCAGAGCGCATTCTATGAAATTTGAAATTGACAAATTGATGATATTCAGTACCTATAACTGATGTACATCGTCCAATGAAATTTACCCCGAAATCAAATAAATCCAAAATAGAAACCCAAATATTGGAGAGAATAAGATTAGTTGCCGATCTCGGTTTGTAGTTTTCATAGAATCATCTACATCATTTCCGAGCAAAATTACAAATAGTGAAAATCGAATCATTACAAAGCTTATATTTAGAAGCAAAATCGTCAGAAATATTTGGACATTCTTATGCTTACCAAATTTACTTTCAAAATGTATTTATTTTTTTCAGACTTTTTTCTAGACTATCATTTATATTTATTTCAATATATTTGTTTGACTCTCATCAACAGTAACAAATTTATATTAGAAAGCCTAAAATCCGTTCATATAATGTAACAAAATTTGTCAACTTCAGCAAAAGAAATTTACTGAAGGAAGAGACGTTGTAACTTTCCTTAAAGCTACCGCATCGGTCATGTTTACATCTGGAGGAAAAGCAGTTATTCCTCGTGTCCTCAAGGTATCGCGGATAATTCATGAATATTTATCCCTCGGCTAACGCGCGTCACATATTCTGCGTTTTTCAAATATTTTCCTCTGGTTATTATCTCATTGAGGATCGTATATGCTCGTAAATAACAGAGAAGATAAAGGCAATAATCAAGTCAAGCATTTTATACTAATTAAACGATTAGAAATCGAATCATTTATGATTACATTTATACCGAACAGCTACCGATAAAACCAGTATTTTAACCGATGCAAAAGAATAATTGTCGCATAGTTTCTCATTCAATCCCCCCACGATCATAGGTAGGCAAAATCGAAAAATCAAAATAGTAACATTATTATCATAATGTGAACATTAGAAAACTGCACATAGAAAAATAATAAACCATACAAAAATAAACAATAAATTACCAACTAACAGGGAATTTAACAGAAATGAAAGTAGTCCACAAATGAATAATATCAACTTCTAGAATTTGCATGACTGAAAAAGCTGTCAAGCGATAAATTAATATTACTGAGTACCTATCTCATCTACATCACTCAATGAGGATTAATTCAAGATATTTTTTAAATTTATTTTTGACAATATGAATCCGTCGTGTGTATAAGTTGCTATGTATTAATTAAATCATGGATTTTTTCAGAATCTTATTTGCGCAGCTATCGAATTTTCTATCCATTTTCGCCGTCTCCACTAACATGTCATAAGAAATTTTCTGTACGATTTTCTCGGTTTAAAATTATCGAAACTTTTTTAATCCTTGATTTTTTCCTCTGATCAAAAAAGTTGAACCAAAAATTCGGAAAAGTACATTTACAAGAATTTGGCAGAATATATTCCAATAGAATAGATATTAAATTCAGGAGTAAAGTTTTCCTGAATTTCGATATTAAATATTTTTAATAAAAAATTTTAATAAATAATTGTCTATTGAAAATAATCCGTAAAATAATAGAAAGTTCAATAGAGATTCAAGAAGAATTTTGTAACGAATTGATAAATTTTGGCGAATGAATTTTTTTCATGCCTGTAATTGTTCTTGTGGGGATTAAAGTGAGGGTTCAAAAGAGGTCAGGATTTGACCCACTTCCCGACATTCCCTCATGAGGAATTCATCAAAATTTTCGTCTCACAAAAGCCATAATATATGAGAACCAGCACGTGGCATGGTAAAATCAGTGGAACCCCTCTCTCTTCATGTTTATTAATGCCCCATCGATTCTACGTTTTACTCTCGTTTTCGCCCCATCCATTGAGCGACTGCCTGAAGAGATAATGAAACTGACCTGGGTTAAAAGTGTTAGACTACCAAAGTGGTAATAAGTATGCAGCGTGTGCGTAAAGCCCTCCAAGTAGGGTAACTGTACATGTGCCTTGAAATCCATGGGTTGTCTTCGAAAAGACTTGTGTAGTAGTGGGGCGTACACTGGTGCAGACAACAGGGAGCCGAGGTAACTTGTTAATTATTAATCAGCATGTTTAATTCATATTGTGTGGCGCTCCAACCAGTAGTCTCTACTATGTTTGTTTCCTTGATGCGCCTAAAGGACCCGCACAACTCTTGCTTCTATCGCATCGATCGCTGCTCATTCAACAGGATGCCCTACACTTTTATGAAATTACACTTTTAGTTTGGAGTTCTTGGAGACTTTTTAAAAAATCTTTAATAACAACAAAGTGACACGAAATTCCTGTACAATTCTCCATTGACCAATCGGTTAAAAGCTTGAATATTTTCGTAATTCTCTATTTTTAGGTTCATACAAAACTGAAAACCCATAAAATGTTGATAATTCAAGCAATAAGTTCCTCGAATTTTCAATCTTTAAAATTTTAACCGTATTTAATGTTGAGTTTCCAGGATGAGCATGGAAGTTCACGCTGTCATTGAAAATCAATTATCATTTTTCATGACAAGCACAATTAAAAAAAATATTTTTTTAGATAAATGGGACTGTTGCTGACCAATTCATTGCAAATTGATGTAACGGAACATTTGGATGACTTCGTAACTGAAATGTCAGTAAATTGTTGACAGTATTGTACATGGACTACCTTTTTATAATGCCCCGAAATTTTTCTGTACACAAGTGCAGAATTATTCTTTCATTACAGGAGACACCCAACCCGCGCATGTCAATGTGTCTTCTTGTGTCACAGCCTATTAATCTCTAAGATTATATTATTAAAAAATGACTCCTGAAATTTTATAAAACTAGTTTCATGAAAACACCTTAGAATGTTGAAACATAATATAATACATTCATATGAAATTTCTTGGTTATTATTATTCATAAGTCAGTGAGACTCTGAACTCTTCAGGCATTACGAAATTTGAAAAATCTAGTCTTGAAGTCAATTCAGATAGCCGACGGTATGTATATGGTCTACGAAAATTTTTTTGTACAGGACGGTACATACATGCCAATGAAAGAAAATTTTGTGTACAGTAAAAGTAGAGATACGCGCCAATGACAGACGACGTCTGAGTGGAAATCAGTATAAGTCGTGATCAAAGAATGAACAGTGAGGAATGAGGGCGACAGATTTTAGGGTTCAATTTTCAAAAGTTTCCAATCCATTCGATATAAATATCCATCTCCCTTTTACAGAGGGTCCACTGCTGGAAAATTATACTCGAAATTTCAAGCAAAGCATGTTAAAATTTTCAAAGACGCCAAAAGGCCATGATATTTCTGTATAATTTTTAATTATTTAATTTTCCATAATTCGATAATCATTCTGGAAATTGACTTCTTTCAAGTGCACTCGGACCTCACTAAGCTCCTTGACTGGGGTACGCAGAGCACAGGTGAGCAACCGACCGAAGGCGTCTCCAGGTGGTGGATAGGAGGTGGTTACACTGACGAATAACTTGATGTCGATGGGGTTTCAGGTGGAGACACCCTGGAACCCTGTAGGGGAAGGGTCAAAAGAGTGGTCAATGACGTTCCTAATTTAAAAACCGGGGAGCAACGTCTAAAGCCTCGTCCAGTACCAGCTCTCCAAGCTAAGGTGTCATGCGCGGAGGCATTCCAATGTGCCTCCAAACTGTTCCGAAGGCTGCGTGACGCGAGGGGAGTCGTGGTATTAATGGTGCCCTCGGATAACAGGCGACCTCCGAGTGTAAGTAGCCAAACACCGGGTATTCGCAGCGCTATCCGGGCTATATCGCACAACTGCGGTACTCGTGGAACTTGTATGGGCGAGAACACAAAACCACAAAGTCCGCCTGGAGTTGATAAGAACCATACGGATAACTAAGAGCCCCCGTTCCAGCCGAAGAATAAGATTAAATATAGCGGAGCCGCAAGGCGACGCTTTAAGAAAAAGAAAGAGGCCCTCGGAGATGCTCAAGCCAAAGGCACTCTCACTCAAACGAGCGACAGAAAGATCTGCGAGACGGGGAAGGTCATGAAACGGTCCTCATTTGAACACAGCACTCCTAAAACCAACAACCACAAAAAAGATGATCAAGTGGGCGTTCATACCACAGAATTACCCAGATCAGAAGATTGCCCAAGAAGGAATAAAGGGCTTGAAGAGACCAATTAGGTCCCAGATCCCCTCTCTATCGGAGGGCACAAACACACCAACCTTCGAGGGAAACTGGGAAAGAAACGGTACGGCCACTGTAGGGTGCAATGATGTAGAATCGGGGATGCGGGTGAAAAGCTCATTCCCTAATAACAAAATCGGAGGAGCAGCCCAGCGTGTACTGTCACTCGAGCAGCTACCTAATCGCCATCAGGTAGTGGTGAATTCTTATTAAAGAACCATGGTTAATGAATGCGAAAGTAAAAGGTCTCGGGGATTGTGGAAAGCTCTTCCATGCAAACTCTGAGGAAAGCAGGACAAAGGCCTACCTCCTCATCAAAGGGACTGAGGCCGCTTTCCTATCATAACTCAGTACTGTGAATCTGGCAGTAGCCAGAATAAAAACCAAGTTATGTGGATACAGAGTCTCGCCGTGTATAGTAGGATCATCAGCTTATCTACCCCACGACTCCGTAGAGCTTTCTTCTGATACAAAAAGTCGAGGATTTCATCAACAAAGTGAAAGCCGGCTGGAACTCCTGCTTGGATGCGACGCTAACTCCCACCACGTAGGAGCTCCATTATCAATGCAAGGGGTGAAGCCCTATACAACTTCTACACAACTCTAAAAAAAGGCATGGAACCGTCTTTCATGGACTGTAGAAGAGAAACAGTACTGGGCATAACCATCTGCACAGCGGGCACGTAGGGGATTGAAGCATCTCAAAGGAACTGTCAGGCTCAGACGATAGGCAGATACGTCTAAGCCTGGTTGAAAGTGTTACAGAGAGGAACTCTCAATGAGAATCCAGAATGTACACCGAAGATTCAACAAGAAAGGGCGACTGGAACACGCATTCGAGTACTTCAGAGAGGCGGTAAGATGTTGCTTTGAAAACAACTGTATTCTTCGTGCTCAGGAGAGAACCAATAAGGTTAGCTGGTGGAACCATGCACTAGCAAGCTTGAAGAACCACCTGAAGAAGGTGTGGCTCGAAGAGGACATACAGGAAAAGGGTTACACAATGGGAATATTTCTTGGTATCGGAGGATCGTTTGATCGCATCAAGTACGATGTGATAATGATAGCTATGTCAAGGAGGGGTTACCCAGAGACCATTACTGACTGGACGTGAAGCATGTTAAGGAGCAGGTCACTGACATCAGCACACGCCGGAGCAATGGTAGAAAGGCGCCCCATAGGAGGCTGTCCAGAGGGCGGGGTCATGTCTCTACTCCTGTGGTGCCGGTTGATGAACTTCTAGAGAAACTGAAAGAACAATGTCTCCTTGTATATGCTTACGCCGATGCCATGGCCATTATTGCAAGGGGACAGTTTCTAAATACGCTAAGGGATGGATTAAGCTATTCGCTAAGAACACTGGAAAGGTGGTGTGACGGACGAAACTCTCACTGAACCCTGAGAAGACGTACGCTATGACATTCACCAGGAAATACAAAGTGGTGACTCCTAAACCACTGAAGCTGTGAAGACCGAACATCGTATACGCCACCTCGGTGGGATATTTAGGAGTCCATGCTGACCAAAATTTCCATTGATAGAAGCTCATTAGAGTACAGATGAGCAATGCCTCTCCCTGGGCGTGTAATGATTAAGATAAAGGGGTAAAAATCCAATTCAGTACGATGTTGATCGCAGGGAAAATTTTGAACTGTTTTAGTGCGATGATCGACCTAGATGGCGTTTTGGCTCTCAAGCCGAATAGTGCTTGAGAGGGTTTAGTTTCAGAAAGCCGTACTGATCGACACAGAATATTCGGGTACCGCGGGACAATACACGGCCTCACCTGGTTAACTCTTAACTCTCATCAAAGGAAAGAAAAAGCAACCATTTGTCAGCAGCCAATTAGGAATTCCTAGCGAGCTATGGTAGAGTCATTGGCAGCAGCCAACTCAACTAGTCCTGCACTATTGAGCGAGCTATGTGGGGAGGAATGGTGGGAGGGGAAATTGTTGTTTTTGGATAGGAATAACTGGAATTTTGGAAATTGTAAGAAGGAGGAGAGAAAATAACCCGTTTCGATGCGTAGTTCCGTTCCACAGGCGAATGTGGAATCGACTTATCGATAAGAGATCCTGAAAGCTGAAATTGCCATAAACTGGGCATTCAGATTAAGTTAAATAAGAATTGGTGTGATAATCGACAGTAATTGATAATCAGTCAGAATGGATAATGAAAAGATTGAATAAGGACAGTTCTCTTCTGTTTGATTGAATAAGAAAGTTCAAGTTCTATGTATAATGTTTGTATTATTTGCTGTTTACATTGTTTTTGAGTTGAGAAATGTATTTATATTTGAAGTAATAATAAAGATGGTGAAGGAAATTGTAATCTCCTTGATGACACCGCGCCTGAATGAATAGGCTAAGGCTCAGAGATTCATTGTCATCTAACCTAGATTAAAAATTGCATTCTGGTCAAGTTAAATAACCTCGAGAGTAATTTTCACGGAGAATACTTCGTAGTGTTATTCTGGGGGAATCGTTGTCTTCAAGTAACTTCAATTAACGGTAATGGGCAGTCCAATTAGTAGTAATAACTTTTCTGGTCTCTGTGAGGCTATCATTTTATCGGGAAATTGGGATTAATCACTCGATCAAAAATTATGAATAATTAGAATTAGAAAATTAGGTTATTAAGCGAACGGCATTTTGGATTAAATTTTGTCAATTTTCCGACCCTGGTATCGAAGTGTTCGGTACAGAAAATAAATTCGACGCATTAGCGAGCCAGAAAATTCGTCACAATATTTGAAACGATTTTCCCGAATTATTCCTTTGAAAGTATTCGTTCCATTATGTCATATCTAGATCAAACCAAAAAGTGTACACGTTCGAAAAAAATGTAAAGAAATTTGCATTTTCATGTGTTTCGGAAAAGTTCGGTCTACGCACTTGCTGATTTTTAGAAATAAATCTATGAACTTGAAATTCGGCAGAACTTTGTCTGTTATGACCACAATATTTCATCTTGAAGATGGGATGAATTGGATGATTCTCTAAAGAGATATTTCCATTTTTCTTTTTTTTTCGCAAAAATCGGTGCGGAATAGCTACGGATCCGTTTGGAAGCTTACTACCTAGCTTACTACAAATGAAAAATGAGAAGAAAAACTAACGCCTAAAATAATGGTTAAACCTCCCCAAATGAATAGGCTCAATCGAATTACATTCGGAATTTCCGAGAAATTTAGAGACGCTTATTTTATGTATATTATTTTATTACGAGGAAAAGATGTAAATTAAGGGGAAATTCTGAAAAATGTCCCCCCTTGTTTTCGAAAAGCTCAAGGATCGTGAAGCGTATCGGACCCGGCTTCACGGAGAGAAATATTTAGTAAAAATTACGGAACTTTCAGTTCACTTACCGATTACGGAGTTGATTCGACAAATTTAAGTGACAGTATTGTTATTTTTCACTGACAATTCCGATAAAAATTACGAAACACCGCGGAAAAATTCCGTGACTTTAGATAAAAATTACGTGACAGTTCCGTAAAATTTCCGACCACCACATTTCGCTCCTGAATTACGGAAAATACACGTAATTTTTATTGAATATTTCTCTCAGTGTTGAGCAGAGTTTCCTCCCGACTCAGTTCTCATTTTGAGTTTAGTTTTGAGTACTCTTGTTGTCCTGGCTGTTTTCGTACCTGGAGGAGGACACGGTGAAGCGACTGAAGAGGTGGGCAGAGTCGAATGATTTAAATTTGAAGGAATTTTGTAGATAATGGAGAGTTGTAAAGCCTTTTGTTGGCCACGTAATGGTGTCGAATGCGACGTAATGTTGAGTTGAGGAAATCAGACCATTCCCTCTGAACTTTAGAGTCGAGTATAGTTAGATTTAAGTTTAGTATTATTATTTTTCTTGTGTGCCTTGTTGATTATGGTAAAAATCGATCGGTGTGAGTTACTTTAACCCGAAACATACATTTTGTACTATTTTTGTTCGACTTTCTCACCGTATGAATCACATTGTTTTTCTATGAGGTGTTATAGATCTGTGTCTTTTTATTTTGAGATAGAGGAGAATCCCGGAGACGGGGTATCCGTTCTCCTTCTCCTTGTAACAAGAAGGGTATACTCATAAATGAGCAGCCAGCCATTTTGGAATCAGTGATTTTTAAAAAATATGCACACTCACTCGCGCCCCGGCAATTGTGGGATTATAGAATATTTTTAGTAAAGAATAAATTAAAATTTTTGAGTTTTAGTCTTAGAGGTTAGGCGGATGTCACAAAATAAAGAAAGTAAAAAAAAATTACTTCGTTTAATAATTTAATTCATACATGTTTAGAAGAACTATACAGAGAGATTATTTCGCAATTTGCTGGACACTCACGTTTGGGACTTGGAAAGAGTGCTAAAATACTCTTCTTTTCGAAAAATGATTGGCCTACTACGAGAAGTATTTGTTTTTTAATGGACTTTAAAGTATTTATTTCCAGGTTCAAGATTTACATAACACTTTCCTAGATGACCGCAAGGACGTCTGGATATGGACTACATATAGAGGCGGGGGTGATCACCTTGGAAGGAACTTGCAATGAATTATTAGACGGTTAATCTGATAAATTTGTCGGACACGAGTGATTACGTGGTTTGCCGAGTATGATTGTTGACACTTTTATAGGGTGATTTTCCACATGTGTAAGCCGGGTAATGAGATGATCGTTGGACTGATTGAATAGAGGAGGAACTACCCGAAGTGTTCCATAGACAATTTATGTCGGCAACGTATAACTTTACATACGCGTAATGAATTGAACAACCGGAAAGGTTGTTTCATCTAACGTTTTCCTTTAATAGCTTAACACTAATAAAACTATCAGAAACATAGAACAAATTACGTATAAGGCGCGTACGTGTAATTTTTTCGCATTGCCTTTCATCACTAAAGTTATGTATTGTCTTGACGTCCATCATACCCTTCACGAAAAAATAAATGCAAAATATATGTAATGTCTGATCAATTCAATATATTTTTCGATCTACAATTTCTTCAGCTAAGGACTTTCTGTTGCGCCAATTTTGCACTGGGATAACCGACGTACAAAAAGATGCTGTCGTGTCCTCAACTTTCCGAGAATTTAATAGTAATAAAATCGTGTAGCTTCGACGAATACATTATTACGTTATTGGCAATATTAATTGCAATAAGGCCAGAGAAACATTTCTCCCGTACATGCGTCCACGCGTTAATTTTCCGTGATTTATTATTATGAAGATTCGAGAGTAACGATCTGACTTTCAATTATTGCTACCGTTATCAATAAGTAGCGATGTCTATCATTTGGAAATTCATAGGAATTTATAAATCTCAAGTGGTAATCTAAAATGTGAAACAGGCATAAGTTCTGGTCGACTAAAACGAAGCTGACGGAAATGTGGAGATCCGTTCCCTTAACCCTTTATGAACTGGTCATTACACCTGTCTGTTACTTTTTTTTTGTCTTATCACGAAAAAAAAATATATACTTGAAAATAGAAATATTTGTGAATACACTAGAATCAAGTATTTTTTATATTCAATTATTATAAAATCATTCTAGTGTATTCGAGTGTATTCATATTATCCACTTATTTTATATTTTCAAGTACACTTTTTTTGATTTTTAACTTTAAATGGGATGTCGATAAAAATAATTTTTTTTTACGGTTCTAGGAATTATTAGGAATCAATGAAATATCGCAAAATTGTTCACTTTTAATATGTGCCGTCATCATTTTGAATTGTCTGAAAATTTTCCGACTCTTTAAATTTAAAAACGACCAGAAGATGTCAATGTTATTATTTGGATCTGGAGATCCAGAGAGATCGTAATCGTACACTTCCCGTATCATTTTGAGTGTCTAAATTTGGCAATTATATACTTATTCTGTTGCTTTTTCTCTAGATAAGTGTTTTTTGTGAAATAGTTCATGAGCAGCTACATATACAAATTGATCAGACATTCCTAATAAGAATAATAATGAAGGAAGCGTTGGAGTTTAATTTTTGATAACTGCTGAAAAAAAACTGGAGCTGGATGTAGATAGATTATTTATCAATGAATCGGCAAAATGATTGACAATACTGACAATATTAACCATGGAATATACTGATATTGAGAAGAAAATATTCTTAAAAGACGTATACGTTTGCCGTTTAGCCGACAATATGCCTTGGTTATTCTTAACACTCAATTAGATTGGTGATAGCATAATTGAATGTTCACTGAAGTTTTAATTTTTTTGATTCCTCAGTGAATCAGGACCCAAATGCATTGATCACTAATTTATCCACATCTCGCTCTTCCTTTTATTTTTTTACAAATATGCGTCTTAAAACTAATAGTTTCGACAAGGTAATTTGCAAAAAAAAATCGTCTCGTTATCACTCTCGTCATCCAAATTCATTACTTTTTACCGCTGGGAATTCCTTCGAAATAGCCAATAAACGTATTAACAACATGTTACAGCCATTTAACACACACTGTGAAAAAATCAACTGAAAATTGTTAATGATCCATGAAAACGTTGAAAGATCGTTTAAACTCCTTGAAGACCTCACCTCTCGAAGGCCTCGCACTCTCATTCCAAGCCGATGTGTGCCAAGGTCGTTGCCAGTGGTGTTTCAATTACCCAACTACCACCTTACATACACAGTATTTAAATCTCGCCAAGTACGCTAGTACGCTAATTACCCTAAGAAAGCAGGAAATGGGTTGATACAGCAGGTACGATACACGAGTTTGTGTTCCGGAGGTGAAAGGAACAAACCGCAAATTGGTATTATCCGTCTACGCGCTTCGGTTTTATCCGTCAACGAAGACTAAACGATAGCTGAAGGTGAGAGAGAGTACAATTGCAGAGGAGAAAGAGAAGGTATTGCAAGTGAATAATTGAATATGCTGATTGGCTGATTAGCTTGAGATTATTCCACTTATTGTTCCGTTCAAATGGCGTGTATCTGAAACAGACATCGCGAATGCACTTGCATGGGTGGACAAATTGAGAGAGCCCGGAGTAAACCGTGTGCATGCTTAGTGCAACACCTACGCGGGGGTTATAGAAATAGAGAAGTTAAGTGCTTATCGGTTTGCCATCTTTCACGATGAGACTACCCTGATAAGATTCATTGCACGCTTCATTCGCATTCTAACATTATTTAACTTCCCAGCGATGTTCTTACCGAGTGGTCACGGCAGGTGGAAACAATAACAAGGATAGTACTTTACCCACGAGGTTATACTCATTTAATCAACGATTTTAATTATTCAGGAGAATCGTACATTTTTATTGAATTGTGTGGAAACTACTCCTCTACAAAACTCAACCTATTAATTCACTGGGTAATGGGCTGAGCCACAATAAAGAAGAAATCATTAAATGGTAAATGTAAAATCGAATATTAATAATGAATAAGGAAATTATGGGAAAATAATAATTTCAACATGGACCAAAATCATACGTCTATTCATTCAATCTAAAGGAGCTGTGCATTGCACCTCTACATATGGCCGAATATTTCTGCAAGGGAAATTTTCAAGAAACACCGAAAATTATAATGGAAATAAAGCATAAAATTAAAAACCTGGGAAATTATGGTAAACTGAATGACTTATTACTGTTGGTGAATCGTGGACGCAATGAAAAGAAGAATCTTGGACAACTGAAGCATTCCATACATGAGTAGGAATAATCGAAAATTAATAAGAAAATTCAATTTACATTAAAGGTTTATCGGGCAAGAGCAAAAGGCGTGAGACGAAAGACATTATGTAGGTTCAATGAAAACGTCAATATGTATAGCTATGATGATGACGTCCGAATTTCAACAGTATATCAGATTGAAATGATCATTTTAAGCTGTAATCAAATTCAAGTGGGCAATCCTTCTTATAATTCGATATAACGGTTATGGCTTTCATTTCCATCTTCCAACTTGATCAGCCAGATATTCAAACAAATTTCTTAAGCCATCTGTGACGTATTCCATAGCATTGGTTCTTCGTTTATCGTGAAAAGACTGATTGGTAAAAAAATCTCAACGATTACATCTAAAGGAAGTGAACTTAAATTAATATCGACGACGAGAGTTCAACAGTATTTACATATGAGAATAAAAACGACTTTGTTCCCCGGATGCATGAGCACCCAATCGGAGATTCGGAGTTTGAAGAAGTTGTTACGGACACACATACAGAACGACGCGCTCCACCCATAGCATTTTCCATTTTTGGGCCATAATGGGTCCAGATAACAGAAAAAATATAGAACTTAAATTTCAACAAAAACAATACTTTGATGCGAGAGGAAGTTACAAGCGAAAAATCAGTGGCACATCCGAATCGGTTCCTAACTGCCTTAAACTTCAGGATTTCAAAGAACCATTCCGTTAGAAATCAAAAAGAAAACAAATTATTGAGAATCGAATGATTTCAATTTTCGGTACGGATTTGTAATAATTTCGGATAGCTAATGGAAATCGATAGTAAGTATAAGGGAACCAGGTGATTTTAGGGATAATTAGTAATCATCGATGAATGTGCAAATGAGATCTTTTATTCGAATTCACACAAACCGACCGTTGGACTCTCATGTTCTTTTTATGCACATGCCATTTGAATCAACCTATCACATTTACAAGGTCCTTCCAACATCATCGGTTTCATGAATCTTATCCATATGCCATTATCGACAGACGCTACACTTTGGCCACGAAATCATGACTTTTCGTGTGAGTTCGTCATTGTCTTCTAAATGGAGAAAATGGAGAAAAGGTCACGAAGAAGAGACTGAAGTATAGTATAGTATGTACACACGGTTAGAAAAATATGTCAAATTGCTACGTTTTTACTAAGCTGGTTTGTAGCGAAATTACATGCTTACTCATCGAATGAGAGTTCACAGAATATTTAAAGTAAAACTCCAGAAAATTAAAAAAATTACTAATAGTGTATAGGAAAATTACAATAGACGTGAAATAGACTTTAGCATACATAATGTTCGCGTCAATTGTTACGTCGCAATTCCATTGAAAAATCAATAATCATTCAACAAGTAAGCCAAATTTTCTAGCATTTTCCAGATCAATAAAAAATGTATTCATCTTTTTTGATTTGAATTGAAGTCAAATTCAGATAACTAACGATTCAAATTTTGAATTAGTGACGGAAATCCAACGAAATTTTTAACACTAATTGTTGGGTCTTCTTGGGTCTAAGTACAATTTTCGAATAAACTTTCGGAGTAATGACCAATTAGTTACTGTATTCTCAATGCACCATAAACCGTGGAAGGTTGTACTGAACAATGATTAATATAAATAATTCGGAAATTTCAGAAGCAATGGCTGTAGAAATTGGGATGGCCCGATCCTCTCAAGAGTGCACCGAAGCAATAAAAGAAACTTTTCTGACCGAAAGTCAACGTCATTTCAACTGCTCGAACGAGGATTTAAAAAGTTTGACTCTCTCACAGCAAACGTACCGGCAACTGAATAAAAGAAATGGTGAAAAAAAAATACGATGTGGCAAAACTTGAGCCGTAAAATCCAGGCAAAAGCCGAGGCAAAAACCCACGTCGCCGTAGGTTTGTATCGAAGACGTAGCATTTGGAGTGTGTGCACGGCATTTTATGTATTACCTTAGCCGTATATATGGGGTGGGTTTTGGGTTGAGGACCCACTGCGATGCTCAGTTTGCCGAGGGTGTTTATGGGTTTATTATACGACGAGTCCCCAGTTATGCCGTTTGCCTATACTCAGTAACATATAGTCAAGCCACCCGAGAAGCTCCACAAGAAAAACGCACACGCGTGTAATTCCCATGTATACACGCTAGGAATAGCCTCCAACATTCAATGGCATCTCCTCCACACAGACTGAGACAGTAGTGGCTTCTTTTTTTCCCCGTGTGTCCGTTCTTCCCCTCTCTGGGATGTCTATAACACGCGGACCCATAAAAAAATATCCACGGAGTGAAAATAAATCTAATGTACACGGCACTGTCCAAGCTTCACCCTCGGCACGTGGTAATAGAAACGAATGGCTCCTGTGGAATGGGGGAGGATTCTGCTGGATCCCTTGAGAGGCAAAACCTATGATATAATACATTTAGAAAATTGCGGAATACTGCAATGGAGGATATACTGAGAAGAAAATATGACCTATATGATATAAGTTGTTGAGGGGATTCAGCTACAAAAAATAGTCGCGTCACCAACTGCCTGCAATCATCGCGCTACTTTCAATCCAAAGGCACAGTGAACTTAGGTGAATTCATTTGAGACATCGAAATCACTCAAGTCATAAGATTGTAAGTCTCTCAAGTCATTTCTGTATCCATCTCTGTGTCCAAGTTTTGAAAGTGCTCTCAAGGCATTCAAGATCAGCTGAAATTAACCTAAAAAACATTCGTATTAAGTAAAGTTGATACGTTAAGTAATCAATCTGTAGAATACTTCCACGATTAACTTGTAATCGCTCTGCATTTGTAAATATTTCAAATTGACGAATTGACTCGGTAAATTTCGAAAATTTGTAGTAGAATTATGTATATATTATACTAGAATGAAGATACTAAATGCTGTAATTTTGACGTACTTCAAGTAGTCAAGATGGTAAGGGACATCCATAGAACTTCGACTTGCTCCTCAAATTCCATCATTGATGTATTCGGTATGAATAATTACAACGTAAACGTTTCGTCTTGGGTGGCATAATATCCCCTACATGAAATATTAAGTTCTTCATCTATTCAACATGAAAGCACATCTTCATTCAACCCCCAACTTCCTGCACTCAAGAATTGAATAAAAACTCCATATAGCGGCTCAAACGAACCGTCCTAT
Source organism: Fopius arisanus (assembly GCF_000806365.1). NCBI lineage: Eukaryota > Metazoa > Arthropoda > Insecta > Hymenoptera > Braconidae > Fopius > Fopius arisanus. Next base: position 1,477,969 of record NW_011887746.1, on the reverse strand, counting down.
ATCAACGATGATACAAAATGAAGAAGGAGCAACCGGAAAAAAAATAGCGGATTCTCCCTTTCCCCTAGTCTCATTCCTCTTTCCATTTTCTTATTAACTTCCCATCTTATCTGATCGTGAAGGGCTTCCTCTATCCATGCGAGTTAAATTTTCTTCAGTAGCTGGATACCCATACGCGCACCGAACCGTGAGATCCGTGAACCCAAGTTTTTCCTACGCTTTTATGGATAAGAAAAATATTATTGAACTCTGAAGAACACTGAAGAGGTTGATACGTTGGGTATAAGACAGGAAGATGGTCGATGAAGAGAGAAAGAGGTAGTGAGAGGGCCGAATAATGCGAAGAAAGTAAGAGAGAGAGAGAGAGAGAGAGAGAGCGAGAAAGGATGGTACACGCGGTCTGAGCTCATTGGGCGAGTCATCAGTATCCATAAGTGATGAGTTGCCCCGTCGCACTCTTTGGGGGTTCCAGCAGAACCCAGAGGCACAGGATGGTGATGTCTGCGGTGGTAGGGAGTTGATAGAGAGGGTGGGTTTTGTGGTTAGATAGGCACCTGGTTCGGTAGTTCAGCGCACTCCTTCAATGGAGTCGGTGTAGTATACGTTCGAGGAATATATATATATACATTTTCCTAACTGGGTGGTTTATGTACTTCAGCTCTGAAGGATGAACCGTTGGAGGAGCAGTGGAACATGCCGCCACCACCCGCTTGATTTTCTTAGGTCAACGTATAATGAAGCCTCGATGCTGGTAGAGAAGGTATGTGTGCGATGGGAAGGGAGTTGGGCTTTAGCACGAGTGAGAAAAAGAATACGGCCACCACAAATGCCAACCCACCCCCGTATGGGCCAATCCCCGGTCTTCGTGCAGGCGGAAGGCTTTATGTGTGGTCGAGACCAACCGCCAACTGCTTGCTGGATTTCTCGAGGAAGTGGTGGGTTCTAGTGAATCGATGCCACCACCAGGTACTAGGGGAAGATTGTCAGAGTATGGCACCGGGTATCGGTTTGGATTGCAAATTGTCGGTTTTCAGGCGGTTAGTTCTTAGCAGGAAACTTGCTATATCCATTGAAAAATCGTCTGATGCCGCGAGATCTTCAGCTTCTCCCTTTGAAATTTCATTTTCAATTCATAAGGACAATTCGTAAACCTTTTATCTAAAATGCAATTTACTTTCGTGGATTCCTTTCAAAATTTCTCCTCACATTTTCACTCAAACGCTAAAGTCAATGTGGTCCAGCTCCAATGGACCACTCATTGATGGTCTCAGCGGGGCAGCGAATCAAAAAATTGACTAGATGGAACAAACCGTGGGAAATAACTGTGCAGACCGGCAAAAGGAGCATTTTCTGATAAAACCTGAAGAAGATGGTTAAAAAGGATGATGAAAGAAAAAGGCGGGTACACAGTTCATGGCAACGAGGCGAGATAGAAAAAATAGCCTTGATGTAAAAACATGAGGATCGCTTCTGCCGTCCACACTCAATAAAACGAGACCTCCTCGCTCAACGAGATACGCTTTACTCCTACACTTGTGCAATCCCTTGAAAAATAAACACATATACAGTAACTCAGGGGTGGTATGCCGATATTTCCTAGAATCTAGAGTTGGTTTTGAGGAGGGTGGAATAAGAGGAACGAGAAAGATGGGCATCAGAGTGGAGTGGTCAGCCGTCGAAGCTTGCCCGGCTCTCACTTCTTCATTTCAAACCTCCCTCGTGGGGCTTCGACTTGGACGGCCAATAATAAAAAATATACGATCACTACCCAACGGCTTCAATGGTCCTCTGCCTCTAGCTCACCAGTGTGAGAGCCGAATTATACGTCGAGGCCGGTTCTAAGTGATCGCATTTCCACATAGACGAGGTGCTTCTCTCCTCCTCTCATGCCGCTCAACGATATGAAAGGCTAGCCGGTTGGCGAAGGCTCGAACCACCGCACAGAGAAGAATATCTATAAGGGACGATGAGCTTTTCCTGAAGAATATTATCGAGGCATTCTTATATGTTACAATATATATTTTTCATTCGGTCTCTTTACGCTTGAAGGCTCTCAAGTCGACACAGTCAATTCCAAATGAAAAATTCAAATGCAAGGCAATTGTTTTGTTTTATTCTGTTTATAAAGCATGGACCCTTCTTCATTATCGTAAACGCTTCCAAATCATTGGAAAGGGAGTTTACATCCTCTAAAGGGAATCCAAATATTATCCAGAGGGATGAATATATCAAAACTGGGGGAGAGAGATGTATGGTCATCGCTTCAATTGTTTATCCGAAATATGGTATTCAGAAAAGGAACGAGTCATTCTCTGATGGGAGGAAGAAACCCATATATCCTTCCTATTATTCCATTGCACAATTACGGTGAAATCTATCGGGAGATCTTGACAAAGGGCAGTTGTCTTCGCACCCCACACCTACACCATAGAATATCGTTGGATGGACCATTCGTCATAATATAAAAATACCCATGACAACGTTATCTTCCATTTCCTCCAGTATAAGTGGAAGTGGATGATACTGCAAGATCACTCATCACTCGAGAGGTGATCATTACTTTGTGAAAATCCTTCTGATTTTAATGGTTTTCCAGCATCAATACAGACGAATAGAAAAATGGTAAGGCAAAGAAGTAAAAACGACAGGAAAATAAATTCAGTAGAAAAGAGCCAAGTAGCAAGACTAGATACTTAGTTTGAAACTGGAGATGACATTAGTGTTAGTGAGGCAAGATGGCCGCTTGTAGGCTTCTCTGTTGGTCCAGACTGGGGTTTTATGTGTTCGTAATAAATGGTAATTTAAAACAGCGAGAACTAGCAATTCTTTTCTTTATTTCATCTCCTGTTAGTTTTTTTTCTTATTTGTTAGCGGGTTGTGTGAGGCGAGAAGACCAGAACTCTCGACTTACCACAAGGAGCCTAGAGAGCCTAGAGAAAGAGAGAATAACTTTTTTCCATTTCATACACTGGAAAGCCCAGACCACGTTGGGCCTTCGCCATACCAAAGTCGAGGATGAGTGAAGGAGATCAGTTCCTTTTTATCTCGCGCGGCTTTTCGGGGTGAAGATATAGAAAGTGAGTGAAGCCATGAACCATCCTGGCCACGTAATATAAAGAGATATGTGCTGTGGAATAGCATTACCATTAGGAGATATAGTTTAGCGGGTTGGTACCAGATGAAATGAGATACTGCGGCTGAATCATGCATGAGGTAAAGGTGCGATTCGCCCACCTTCTCCTCCATATGCTACATCACCATCTAGTCCTCTTCCTTGGCTCCTCACTCCCCCAATCTCGTTGGTATATTCGCTTGTATGTGCTTCAACCCCTCAATCCCCTAGTCTTGCAACCCCTACCCCTCTTTCCACCACACTTTTTCATTCTTCCTTATTTCCCGTCTCATCTTTTTCCTTTACTGTTCCTCTCTAACAACCATCAGGCTTGGTTACAGTCTTCCTGCGTCCTCCCTTTACTACAACGTATACCTATATCGCGATGAGAAAAGTGAATATGCTACCATATTCAAATGGCCCGGGCGTGACACTTTATTAAACGCGTTATTTGCATCGTTTCCACCCAACTCTTACTCTTATATGATGATAGCATACCATCTGACAGTGGTTGAGATGAAGCTGAAAAATAGAATAGTTTGAATACGTCACGGACGACGATTATTCACTCAAGACTGATTCAGCCGGAATAAAAAAAAAACTAGTCAGAAAAGCATTGGTCCATCCCTATGTGGGTGCTAACAGTCTGACTCGTTGGAAGAGACGCAAAAATATTTCTCTGTTTTTATTCATTTGTTTGCAGGGTTCTATAAAAATTTTTCAAAAAAATCATTGAAAAAATATTCTTTCAAAACATTACAGAAAAAATTTTCCGAATAATTTTCATATTTAATGACATGTACAGTTTTCGTCTGCATTGTAAATCACCATCATCATGTAACATGTTAGAGAAAAATCATTCCTGAAAACCACAAAAAGAATGGCAAAGAAATTTTTTTAAGGTTTTTCTGGAAGAAACTGGAGAACTGTGGAGCAAATAGGCAATTTAGCCCATTACCTCCAAAAATGTAATCTAAATGTGAAATATAAATTAAAGGAATAAAATATACATAGCGATAGTATAAATATCCTATTTGTAAGAATACACAGTTTAAATAAATAAATAAATAAAAACAGCGGGACCAATGGATTGCGTCATCGATGATCCCGATGACATCATTAATATAGGAAATATCGCGAGTGCAATAACTTTCCTAATTCCTGCAAGTTAACGAAAATAGGTATTATGGTTGAGTACCGTATATTAAAATAAGTATACTCATTTGGAAGAAAATTTGATAGATAAGACAGGATATAAGAATTTTATGATATAGAAGAGACATCGGTTGCTTTTCCACCGTCGTTCTGGCAGCCTCTGGTCTCATGCACACATTATGCTAATTTGAGTTTTAATCTCAACCCCGCTCGGTTTTTCCCCGCTGTTGCTGCTGCTGCTGCTGCTGCGACCGCTCTTTTACCTCTCTCCTACAGTCTGAGATTCACCCAACGACCTCTGGTAACACTCGGTGTCGCGGGAGATAATTTTCTGTTGTATTTGCGTGTGAGAATAAGCCGTTGTACTTTATCTTCATTCTGAGTCGTTTTTTATTGTATTAAAATTCCTTGGGAAGATGAGGAGATTCTCATTGTATCGTTGCGTAGAGTCTGCATATTATATGGGACATTAAGATGAGCGGCAGTGCAGCAACTGTTGTCAACGGTTATATAAGCAACTCCAAATTGAAAATCATTTTTATTGTTGTGATTATTTATCAATTATTACTACAATAATTAGAAGATTCCAGCGTCGGCGGATTTTTAAAGGCGTTTTTAAAGGCTGATATAAACTCGATGTTGAGGGGTGATTTAAACCTTTCTATTCCAAACGTATTGGAATACATTCTCATAATCAAGGGTAGGATATTCATTTTAACCAGTAATGAACATTGTTACATATTTGCTCTTTCCTTTTCCCTCTCTACGTAATTTATGCGCGATCCTCTCTCTGCAATTGGTCATTCTTTTGTCTTGTGTCTTAATCTACGGATATTATTCTTTTTCTAAACATGTATTCGAAAGAAAATCACATCGATAGAAGAAAGTAGAAAAATTGCTTAATAGCTTCACTCGTCATTAGTATGATTCGAACCAATTTAATATAATTTTCTCGTCGCATATAAGCATTTCCTTTTTTTATTTAACAATGTATTTCCTCACATGCACTCATTGTTACTCAATACAGCCTTGTCCTAAAAAGCGACCTCACACTCCGGCACACAGACATTCCTGCAAACGCATTTTCCGCCACTTGGAGGAAGAAATAATAAAAATGGTATAACAGAATAAGAAAAGGATGCAAAAAAATCCGCAAGATGCAAAACGACGTCGGTGATTTTTTTTAGGGAAGGAGCACTTATGCATTTATGCATTCATATTTTCGTGGTCTTCTCAGGCGCGAACGGGGACGGTGCACCCTGTATAACCGAAGCAACGCCACAATGCGCGTCTAGTGCGAAGAAGTCTTTTGCGGCATGGAAGAGAGTTGTTACGGGGTTGTGAAAGGGGAGGCAAAAAGAGAAAGAGAGAGATGAAGGAAATTGAAAGGAGGTGGGTGCAAAGTTGCCGTGGAATAATAATACCGGTACGTTCGCTTCTTGGTGAGACGGTAGAGGAGGACGAAATAAAAAAATCTGAATACATGAAATGTAATGCCGGCAGAGACGTAAGCTTTCTCGGGCTTTAACCACAAAAGTGTCCTCCTGGGTATACACAAGATATTTCTCGTGCAAATCTTTAGGTTGGGATATATTTGAGAGGTTCAAAGGTCGTGGGAATTCATCACAGTTCATCAGTCGCGGCATTCAATTGATTGATGGAAAACTCTGCATTTGTGAAAGGCGGTAAGGAGCTCGTGAAAAATTCATCGGATTCATCTGCAATCTGTTTGAAGCCAAGCGGCTATTGACCTCTGGTCACATTGAGCCACAAAACCTCATGCTGAGGGGAATCTCCAAAGGTCATCGTTTTGGCGTTCAAGTATTTACGTCTTCATGCATGAACATGGCTAGCGTGGAAGAAGGAGACATTCCATATACGATGGAAACTGTGGCAGTGACGTCGCCGACGAAGATGAGGTAGCGCGAGGTGCTGGTGACGCGGAGGGAAGGAAGAGTCAGGAAGGAAGGAAGGAAGGAAGGGCGCCGTCGTGGGCCAGGAGCTAGTGGCTCCGCCTATCGGCGCGTTGCCTCGCGGTGGTGAATACATTTAGCCTGGTTAGTTTACAAATGAATACAGCGATTGAAGCAACTTATAATATCAATGTACTCTGGTCGTCTCGCTTGCTCTGGTAACAGAGCACCACCCCTACTCGTACTAGCACCCGACGTCGGACCAAGGTAGTGTCTTCTTCTTCTTCTTCTTCTTCTTCATTGCTGCTGTCTGTCTCTGTTCCTTTGTCACGGAGTCTCAAGTGGGTCTTCTACCTCGCTCGCACTCTCTCTTCCTGGCAAACTGTTCGCCTACTCCCGTCCGGGGGCCCTCCATACAGAATGGCCATATTAACTTGATAATTAGCTCGGTTATACGACTTGCAGATGAGGAAAGACTCCGGGACGGACGTCGGCTACCCCTACCCGGGGTTGGTGGCAGTATTCCTTACTCTACTCTCTCCTATGCCATGCCACAAAACGGCTGAGCTCTGCTCCGTTGCTCGGATGGATATAGGAACCCCCTTAGTTCGTATTCCTCTCCCTGTCTGCCAGCAACCAGCATGCCTGTCCTGCTGTCCGATCCTCTCGTCTTTTCTCTTTTACGTTGTCATTCTCAACCCGCGGATCGCCACCTCGTCACCCTCGCATCTCTCTTCATTCTCGTTTTTACTCCCTCTGCATTTTGTCCAATGATCAAACTTCCTCACCTCCGCGGAAAAAGGGAGACTCATTCTTATTCTTCCTTCTACTTTCTTCTTCGGGCGTCGCGTGTACCGGGACCCTCGCGGTGGTGACTTACCATTTTAAATTCGGACGCCATCCAGCAGTGCCGGTGCATTCTTGTCGAGACAGCGGCACAGTGAAGACGCGGAACTCGTGTTACGTGAGTGTATCAAGTTTCATGGACAGGTAAATATTGGTTACTTCCGAAAGAATCGGATTTAATGAGACCACGGAGACAGATGGCGCGCGCTCTAGTCGGCCGACCACGTGCTCGGACAACCACGTGGCCATGACACCGGGGGGTGGGGTGGGGTGAGGTGGGGAGTGCCAGCTGGGTAACAGTTTCCTTGTGTTTCATTTCAATTATATCAATGTCATTTGACATCTGCAATATTCTCAAATGTTTTATGGCCGAATGATGATAGTCGCCTTCTGATGTCAGACGTTTAATATCACACGTTTTGTCGACATTCTATCATGAACTTATGATCATCGCAAGTGTTAACGTTTCAACATCAACCAAACCAGTTCTTAATGCAGTGTAAAACTGGGATACTAAAATAAAACTTATGGAGTCGGAAGCCATTGTGTGTCGCGCAAGTGAAGCACACCGTGACGAGTGAACCTCTCTTCACAGTGACTGACTTCAACACCCATAGGAGATGGTGGGAGGGGATAGAGAGTGTGTATCCTGCCAACGTCATTGACCACGTGATGCAACAAGCAAACATGGAGGTCCAAGGGCCCCTCTCAACCAAAAATGCCGAGGTACAGAGAGTGTCATGTGCTCTTTCTTAACTCAATGCATTGAATTTCTCCAAAGCTTTCACTTGATGTTCAAGTTAACAGATCGAATGTCGTGAATCTCAGATTATCGATCCAACGACATTGGATCTTTTGGTCCCTTGTCATCGGGAATGGTTTTCCATGGTCTCTCGGCTGAGTAACGATCGCCGAAGAATACAAAATATAACATGCGTCGGTGGATCATACGTAGGTAGTGGCATTCCGAGAGATGACTGGCATTGAAAACTGCCTTGATGCCGCGCTTACCTTATCCCCCGCGAGTCTCGCTCTTCGTAACGACTGGAATACAGAAGATGGCGGCCATATTAGGGACTCTCCCCTACTCAATACTCTCTTCAACCGTCCTCCGGTTCTTCATGGTGCTTGTACTCAGTTGATCCCCCTTGTATACGCCTACGCGATTCCGATGCCAAACACTTTGAGAAGCAGTAGGGGACATGACACCTTCACGTCAAATCCTGGAGATAGGACGATGACGCCCTTTGATTTACTAGCCTCCCCAGCTCGTCTCCCTTGTCGGCTTTTGCCCTCCACTCTTGTTTTTTTCTCCTTATCAAACTCCCTCGTTTGATCTGGCCCTCCTCCATTTCTCACCATATTTACACACTTCTAATCGAGAAAATTCACTTCACGCGTCGCCTGTCGCACTTATCCGATACATCGATTTATAGCTCATGCATCTTTTGTTCTTGATGGGTCACATGAAATGTATACCTACCAGGGGATACCCAACCGTAAATGTATCACGCGATGAGAAAGAATGAAATAAAACAACTACTCGTGTATGTTACCGAGGTTCAAACGTGCCATCACGTACCCGCGACGGCCTTTTTACCGAAAATAAAATCTAAATAAACAGTTGAGTGATGTTCCAGCGTATTACTTGGATGGGATGCACACACGAAAATCGTTCCCAGGATCTCGTTTAAATATTATAAAAACATTTAAGGGTCATCATCATTTCAATTCATACCAAGCACCATCGCCCAACTAACGAATCGAACCGTCAAACCGTTAACCTTTTGAGATTGGTACAATCCAAATCAATATTTCGCGTTGACGTCATATGAATTACATAAAGCGCGTTAGTTTATCATTATATCAGAAGCGTATTATGGGATTAATTCAAAACACTTTAGTTGAAAGTAAAATAACTTGTGCTAGTTATTCCGTTATGAATTCTGCACGTAGATCTTGGGGTTTTAGTACGATTGAAGATGAATAATGATTTGTTCAGGTGAACTTGACCTATACTGCAAGACTCATGATGCATTTATATCTGATACCATGATTTAACGAACAACTTGGTTTTAAATTCCGAATTGAAAACTAAATTATTGTCCCTTTATTAACGTTATTATTCTCATACAAATTCGATTCACAATTTCAATAGGAATTGTAATTTTTATTATTCAAAATCTTTGTCATCATCTGAAACAAATTTCCGAAATTTTGACAGTTCCACTGCATATTAGTTTATCATCTATCTTTATTATTTCACTCAAATATCTTGTGAAATCAAATATAATTCTGTGTAGGTTATCCACACAACGAATTTGTCAATTGCAGATATTTAATGCTTGGCACATTAAAATATAAAAATACCGAAGGCAAAATCATTGCGATAAACTAAAAATAGTTCATGGTTCGATGGACCTTCAAGAGAACCTCTCAATTTTCTCCAAAAATCTAGAATTCTCTGTGGAAACTTCTAAAGTTTTTAAAAAAATCGGGGATTTTCCTGAATTCCAACAGATAGTGCGAACATAAGAAGCATTTGGCAAAATGACATCCCACAACAAAAACCAAGAACGAATCCACATGAAACAATGTGTTCTAATAAGCACAATTTAGGTTACCAGATTGATTATTACCCTCAACCGATACTGAACTATCTTTTCCCAAAATCGCCAATCTACGGTATTAAACGTTCATGTGTTTTTCGAAAATTCTATTTATAATCGATTATACACTTGAATCAATGAAGAGATGTATGTTTGCATCACCATAGGCTAACAACGAGTAATTTGAGACTTGAATCAAGGGAAAAAAGATGAAATAGCGATGAATGATGGAGACATTTTTGCTGAGTGGATGAATTTGGAGATTATAAAGGTCATGGTGGTTGATATTAGCTGGTATGGGCACCTGTCTTTACAATGTGGATGTTTCACTAAAGTATAGAGGGGATGAAGTATAATGTTATGCACCCTTGAAATAACGAGCAAAGTCAACGCCGCGAGCCACCTGAAACGTGCAGGCTGTGTGTTGTATACGCAGTATACGCAATGTTGGTAAGTTTACAATATCATGCTGGCTGCATTTGTTACAAGCTGTATAATAGCGGCTCGATAGCTAATTCTTATGATCCGTCGGCATAATGCACCCCGGTTCTTCACCAATGCACGTCGAATGGAGAGTAACGTGTGTTTTTCCGATATTTCAGCGCTGCAAACACACAAAAGTACAGTCTCAAATTCCACACGAAGTGGATAATTGTTTGAAGCGTATCACGTTTCCGCTCTTGACTGTATTTTCTGCAGGTATTTTGCATAATTCATGGACTGGTTCTTATGAAGAACTAATTTTTTTTCCATCGGAGACTAATCGAACGGATATATAAATTTCGTTGCCTTCAATTATGCACTATCGAAGTTTAAAATCAGTTGAAATGCTCCGTTTTTTCGTTATGACAGAACTATTCACCGTGGGTAATTTTTTCATATAAGTCTTCCCTGTTAATTTGTCGTTAATAAAGTGTGGAAAAAATGCGGATGACGTGTTTACTGTTATGATGTAGACAATGCGTGGGTAAAAATTCATTTGAACGCAGTGAGCCTTTCAATGATCTGTCTTATAAAATGAAAATTATGACATTTGTTTGAAACAATTAGGAGTAAAAAATGAAATTTGCAATAATAAAAGGCAGATCAATCAAAGATACAGATCGGAGGATACAGTAATTAGTCTGGCAGTGAATATTCGTGCACGAGAAAACCGGTCATGGCTTCCTAACGTTCCGTCGGCAAGGTCCTATACAACCGAAACGGAAATTTTCTGCGTATCTTTTGTTGATTCTAACTGCCTCGAGTCACGGTTAAATCGTATATGTACGTATATATACCTTATTATATACACTACGTGATTATTTTCATTACGTTGAGAGACGGCGGGAGTTGCGGAGGCTTTTTGATCATTATCGTCCCCTCGGCTTCCTACTGCCAACTTCTCTCTTCATCTACAATCACCCGCTGGACTCATTCGCCTTTTGCTCACTCGACGCGGGACTTAGATTTCATGTTTTTTTCTTAATGATTCGAGCAATTAGCCACGCTGAATGCCCTGACTTCTCATTGCCTCCTCTGTACATCACCAGCTCATCATGTGTATCGTTTGAATTTGCAACCGCTCTTTCCCTCGCTCTGAGATCATGCATCAACTTCTACCTCTGGGGACAATGCACGCATTATCCTGCATTCTTCTGCGCTTTTCTCATTCTTTCGGCATATATTTTCTGTCAAAGATCATGTAGAATTCGATCCAAATAATAACGCAGATGATATACTGAAATCTCAGATGACTCCTGAAGCAAGTGAGCACGAGATCTCTGGTTCGGGTTATCTAAAATTTAAAAAAAGGTTGAAATCTTCTGGCAGACAGATGAATCTTGGGGTTTGCCCGAAGGAATAGTAACAATTTAATTTTTTGACACAATTATAAATATGTAAATAAAAAATTTGATAGACCCTCTGCAACATCAGCAGCTTCTATAGACCCAATTATAGTTGGGCGAGTTGATGTTGTCGATCATAACTAAAAATTTTGGATTAAAAATATTTCTTCTTGTTTAACATCTCGATAGTTGTACTGTTTCACAACCTCTCAAGCGTGCTTAGAACTATAGACATATCTTCGAAAAAATTACCCGGATCGGTTTTAAATCTTCAGCATATATATACTAAAAAAAAGGGGGAAAAACATTATCTGTAAATTGTAACTTGGTGTAACCTCTTAAAAACGAGCTGATCGAATGGTGTGCAAATGAACGAGTCCAGAAACCCGAGATTTTCCTCGACATTCTAAAACCAAACATAAACATCTAAACCTGCGCAATCGACTAGTTTATTTGTGTCGCCAAGCAATATACCTTCGACCGAGAAATAAGAACGAGGCAACGTACTCGTACTCTTGTATTCGTCTTACGCAAAAGAGTCCACCGGAAAATTCAAATGAGCCTGGCCTCGAGACATGCACAACGCGCATCTGCGTCATCGGTTGAGCGAGAGGGTCGCGAGGGTTCATCGTTCAAGCTGGTCTAGAAGAGCGAATAACAATTGTGTCCCGTGTATTATGGTTGCACAAGGAAGAGCGACGAATCGAGCAGAAACTCACAGCATTACATATATATAGATTGTGCACCGCGTGCGGTTATATTCTATTTGGCATTGTTATGTTAACGCCCTCGCGTCCCCTCTGCTTTAACAATTGGAACAGGCACAATGGTGGATTCCCTCAGTAAAGGGCTGGAAGAGAGGTGTGCGAAGATGCGCTTACACTGTATTGAACTCGGAGAAAACTAACTTCATAACAGTGTGGGTGGTGAGTATTATCAGAAAAAGCCGACGGGTTGGGCGGCTTTAGCTCCCAAGGAGACGAGGTGTTATCGCATTATCGTATTGCGGCGCCTCGTTGTCCGGGCTTGCAATGCCCAGGTCTTCATTTTACTTCTTTTTTTTTCCTCCGTTCTACCATGTTACGTAAATGTATGAAATCCGAGAAGCCTCGAAAGATTTATTACACCTCATTTTCCATTTTTACGGAATATTTTCGCCACTCATAACTCATCACCAAGTTTTTTTCATTTCTGACTGAATTTTCCTAGATGTACGCAAGATTCACCCCAACTTTTCGAATTTTCCAAGTATTCATGGAGTACTGAATATTCATACTCAATTGGTTCTATATATAAGAATTAACCACTTTGTCCAATTTAATTTTCTAGATCATCATACTTTTGATGAGATTATCAGTTGGAATCTGCCATTTTTTTGGTAAATATCGGGTAATACTCCACCGCGGCCTATTTATTTCAAATTTTTTTCAAATTGATTGAAGTAGACTTTTCGATTTGCTATGTCGAGTTACGCAACTTATTTAATTGGTATTAGAATAATTGCTTTCAACAGGGACGTAGTTGTCGGGACGACAGTTTCTTCAAAAGAGGCAGTAGTGTTACGAGTGTTTGTTTTTCCTTTTTTCCTTTTTCCCTTTCCACTAAGTTCATATGCGATCGTTCTTTGGCAATTTGTCAGTTTTTTAATTTTGTATATTACTCTGCAGACATGTCACATTTTCTATTATTTTTTAATAAACTCATTATTTTTATTATTTACTGCGTGCTTATTCTATCATATGTTACAATAAATAAAATCCATAATTTTTTCACGTCTCATTTTTATCTGTTATATGATATCATTAACTCAGATATTCAATGAACGTTAATATTTCCAATTGTTATAATGAAAAAATCGTTTGAAACGAGGAATAATGCAGACTAATTTAATAAATAAAGAAAGAAAAAAAAACACGAGAAAAACATAACCATTGGCATTTTAAATTGGAATAAAAAGCGTGGGCTTTTTGCCCCGTGAGTGGGATATTAACGGTTGGAAAAAAGATTGTAGAGAGAGAGAGAGAGAGAGAGAGAGAGAGAGAGAGAGAGAGAGAAAGTGAGAGAATGGCTTTGAAATTCGGCAATTTCATTCCCCGTATAACCGACAATGCGTTCAAAGAGAGAATAAAGCAGATAGAGAGAATAGCCCAACTCTCCCCGGATAGAGCAGTCAGTACTGCCGGCCGAGACACGGATGGGTGGTGAATATGCAAATGTAATTGATATTACTTTTTAAATATTCCCCATTCCCCCCTCGACTCTCTCTTTCATCCTCGTTTTTCACGCTCAAATTGTACAGTAAAACTGTCTCTATCCAGCAAACAGTGGCCAGCCCGTCTCTTGTTCTACGTTTTTCCACTGGGCGACAGGGAAAGAGGTTAGGGTGTTTTGCCGTATACTTTATACACTACTTTTACTCTAAAGTACCTTTTATCCCCCACCTCAGAAGATCCATCGCCCCCACCATCTCATCCCTAATGTTTGTAACAACCCCTCGCACTAAGTAAAGGTAATTAATAGGCTCCGGCAAGATCTCGCTGGATAACCCCTGGACAACTGGAACCGTTACAAGTGGCCGTAACGAATTACCATGTCCTTAAGACCACCGCACTTTTTCCTCTCTTTTATTATTCTACTAATGTTGTTTATTACCTTTCCCTTCGGTGTTAAGTACAACTCCTTGAGTTCATTCCCTACACCTGCTGTTCGTTTCCCAACAGAACACCTTTGATCAATTAAAAGCAGATCAATTTTACATCAGAATTGTTCATCGAAATGCATATTTTTTTCCAATGTTCATTGTATTCAGAGTAATCATACGCACCATTTAATCACCTGAAAGCCCCTCACCCATCCTTCCTAATAATCATCAACTATTTTGATACTTTTCACTGCCTACTTCACTCATAATTTACAGAATTCAATTGAATAAGCTAATACCCCTCTGTTCTCACACACTGCAGGCTGTATTCTTTTTCCCTAATAGCGGTATTTCCACAATGTTTATTGTCCGTGCAGTCAAGTAGGCCGGGGAGCCTCAGGAAAGAATGCTGAGGAAATAAAGCAAAATAAAAATAGTATGAAACCTCGAGGCGAGAAACATCGGTTAAATGCAACGTAGTGGAGGCATTGGACATTAATTTCCAAAGCGTGTCTTGCGAATTCCAAAAGCCAGTTTATCCAACCAAATCGGGGCCGCACCTCTTTACACCCTATCCTTTTGGTTTATAAAGTTCCTACCTTCCAACGCAAAACACCAGAAGTGAAATACAAAAGGTGGCTTTTAGACCCAATGCTCTCGGACTCGTCCTTACGCCTATAAATCTTCGTGGCATTATGTACGCCACAAACCATACAAGGAGACCCGCACTTACGCGCTATTTTCGACATTACATACGACGTTAAATAATTCGATGGGTAGGACGGTCTCGACTATAACGTATTTAGTTTCTTCGATCAACACTCGTTCTTGATACTTTACTCTTTATTTTGTTTTTCTTTTTCTTTCCCGTCCAACCAATTAGACTTTTATTGTCCCCCATGCCATTCGAGAAGTGCCATGGGATCGAATTCTTCCCGAATCATATCGCATTTACCCCAAGAATTATTGCAACTACTAAAATTAGCTAGTAAGACCGAGTCGCCCACATGTATAGATTCCTATGGAAATCCAAAAACAATAATGAAAAAGTCTTGATCACATCATTAGTTTAAGAGATACGAGATCTACTGCGCACTCCGTGCGCCGAATTTAAATTTTGACTTCGGATTCGAGTTGACCAATAGGGAATCAGTCTTACGAGTTTCGACTCAGGCGAACTTCATTTACCTATCTCTGCTTTCATGATCAGGATAGTTACTCAAAATTTCACACACAGCACTTTGAAGAGGATCGGCAAGTCTTGGAAAAACCTCGAAACTTCGAGATATTGTGAACATTTGATTTCAAATTTTTGGACTGATCGCAATATATTTCTGATCCCGTGAAGTTAATAAAATATGTGGTCCAAATTGTCTTTAATTGGAAAAAAATTACAAACAGGAACTAACAGTACCACGTCTAATTTCTTATTTTGATTCACACATATAAACGCATGGGCAGATCATAGCTAATTCTGGACAACGCGAGCATTCGCGAGGACGATAGTTATGGAAATAATACTCCTGTACACTCAATTTCGATGGGTCCCAATATCTAGACTATAGTTGGATAATCTTTGAATGGCGAAAAAAACAGTGGAAAGTCTGGGTAGAAGCTGCAATTCTCAAGTTACGACCTCGGCCGAGCGCCACAGATCATCGGCTGTTGTCGCCGGTTAAATTTATAAATTCAAATGGCCTTAAATCTTCATGAATTCTGGAGCAGATGATCGAGTATATGTATGAGAATTTCCAAGAAAATCGTAATCATAAAATTCTAATGTTTTTATCAGTGGAATACTGGAGGCTGACTGCAAGCCGTCATCCATGGAGTTGAATTTATACAACACGTTTGACTGAGAAATGATGATGCCGAGGACTTTCCCACGAGACGTCTACTAAAGTTCCAGTTTCCACATTTGATGATTACCCAGCCTTTTCCGTTGGATACTTTCGTTACGCCGATAAAACACATCAACTGATCTGCAGATCCAAATAGATGCTCTCCTCTTTTACTATCTACCATCCAAGATGTTTTCTACTATACTTCCTTGATTCCTCTCTCTGTTCTCGTTCTTCGACTCGTTTCATTTTTTTTTCTTCTTCACTGTCTTTACTTTCCTCTTCCGTTTCTTCTCCATGGCTCCTTACCGCATGAATACCCCCGGGTATTCGTGGGCTGCCAATAAGATTTATGGTAATCCGTTTCCGTGAATAATTGGGTGTATGTAGATACAACTGGATTCCTCTGAAAGCCAGATAACGGATTCCTTTTGGTATCTTTAGTTGTATCGAAATCTTTATTTTTCCGATTATTAATCCAATTGCTTTTGTATGCTGCCTTTTTCATTGCTTTTATTCTTCGATAATCTAATTTAGGGAACACGTCTACCCATTTTTTATACAAGTGCCTACACCGGAATCACTTGGACAAGTGAATTTTATCATAAATAACTTGTGGCGAAAATTACTTGTGCTTGAGTTATTTGTGCGTGAATTACAAAAAAAAAATTGCCACAGAAGTAATTTGTTGTTCTGTATATGGTCTCGTTACGGCCATTTTTATTGGTGTGTGAATTTTTACCAAATAAGGTTAACGCACAAATATCGCTTTCATTTATAATTATTTTATATTGTTGACATTGTTTTTCCAAACAACCATGAATGACAAAAATCAGTGTTATTCAAAAATATACTCTACTGTTACCATTCAGTTTTTTTTGGGAATAATCGGCTTACGTCCTCTTCTTGTTTACCTTTTGAATACGGTAATGAATTTGAAATAGAATTCATGTGTTGGAATTCATGCCTGTGGGCAATTTATTATTAATTACTGTGATAATCTTCCAAGACATTTCTGTAACTGCCTAATTAATACATGTAAGGTAGTGTGTGGTGGGGAAATAATGATGAGTTATATTAAAAATTTTGGTTTATTTCAAGTATTTTTGCTGGTAGTTCTTCTTGCTGTGGTGTTTTGGAAGGAATCATTTGTATATGTATGAGATTTTTTCTGTTCAGGTTGTTATTTGAGCAGGTTTTTTCGTCGAAAGATATTTTTTCATCACTTGGGCCGATTTAACCTCATTCTTTACAGACCTAGATCTGGTCAGAACTAAGTTAGCTGGGCCTTGTGCCAAAAAGCAGTGCAAATCATATGGCTTGAGACGATATTTTTCTGACCAATATTTAGACATAGACCCTGAATTTCCAGAATAATTTTACATTTCATAAAATACACGGAATGGAATATCCTCAAACATTTACTGCTCTCTTAGCAGTAAATTAGAGACATTATCCTGTATTGATGAAAAGTCATATGAAATGCGTCAACAATCGCGGGAGTTCTGCGGAATATCTACCACACAGATGAATAGAATTTGAATTGCGGTCATCAATTTGTTCTGAAGTTCATTCAATGATTCAGAATGTACTGCTAAAAAACTGAAATATTCGTGGAAGCAGTGGAAATTCTACTAGACGCTGATTACTTTTTCAGTGACTGGAACCATACTTCGTCCAATACTGTCAGCCTTCGAGAGTTTTCGTTGGACGGACAGCATATGATTGGTTCCTTGCATGGGCACGAAGCACCCATTATAAGCATGAAATCTTACTAGACAGTCCGGTAATTTTTAGGACGATTGTTTTACATGAGTTTTTTTTTCAAACAATGTATTTTACAAGGGGTCAATTTGATATACTCATGAAAATGAACTTTTGGAATTAATTAATCAACAATTTTAGCCGTTGAATTGCACTCACTCGAACCACCTGTATCAACGCAATGGAATTCGGTGGGATGCCGCCATGTCTTTGGTCGAGCATTTATTTAAAATTTATTTTCAATTTCAATAACCGTTCTCGAAGGCTACATTCGATACATCGACGATAAAGACTGCACTCTTATACCCTGATTACTCATCGATCTACTAAATGACATCACTTATATCGCGTTAATCGTACCAAGTATCAGACGTTGATGGTAGGCAATTTGCTTGATATCATCGGTTATTACAAAAACAGTGTAATGCATATTAGGATATGTGACAGCTTAACTTCACAATCATGAAGAACAGGGGTTTTATTAGTGCCAATAATCAGTCCCCTCAACCGTTAACACCCTTGATTCCGGGCGTCGTTATGATACCCGCATTGAAATTATCAAAAGAAAAATAATTCCAAGGAATTTAATTTCACCAGGTTGACGTGCAATTTAATGATCAAAACGTGTTTATATCACTTTATATCATGCGATCGTGGCCTGCGGGTCTCCTTACTCGAAGATTAACATAACAGCGTTAAACAGTAAAAGTTCGATACACAATTTATTGAAGGCCATTGAGTCGACCATCAAGATTGGTACAATAAGGATCCGGAAAATTGATTGTTTATTTTTTCATTCCATCTTTTTCAATGCAGAAATCAACACCTGCAATCAATTTGACGTTCTCTGCACCTGTGATATCGCGGAAATACCGGATATTTTTCATTCAATAATCAATCAGCCATCAATGTACATACACGCACACGCAGGTTGCAACTTTATGGTAGATAGTGCGTCGTATATATCGAGAGAATGAAGTTGCGTGCTGTTGGTGATTACCGGGTTGTTCTTCAGCTCGGTTAATACACAACAACAAGAATGGTGGATTTCCATCTTCTTGGCTTATCCCCTTCTCGAAGTCCACACCGGATTTTGTATAGATCGCTAAAAGATTCAGACAAACTCACAGGCATTCGGGCGACTCGCCACAGTATTACCCAGTGAGTGTATTTCTCGTCACAGCGTTGATTTCAACGCCAATTAAACACCCGCTTGTCAAGGAGACGGCCCATGGATTCCCTACGATTCGCTGTCGCACGCGATGCGTTGCCTCCGTTATTATTACGTGTCATTGCCGCCCACGGAATGGCGGGTTTAACGAGCAAGATGCTTCGACCATGTTTCCTCCATTTCTTTCAAACGCTATCGCACTTTTTCCTACTTTTTTTCGGTTATTTCTTGGTCCATTAGCACTATAAAGTTATTCTTAACAATTCAGACGAGGATTTGTTTCGATTTCCTGAGGATTTCATCGGTATTCAAATGAACAATATTAAACGTTTTTTACATGTGTAAATGTAAATTTGAATATTCATCATTATATAATACGAGACCGAACGCGCGCTCCGCGCGCCGTTTGATTCCGTGGTGTTGATGATGACGTATAGCCAATTGACCAATGAGAAATAGGGTTACGAGTGAAAAGTCTTACGCATGAAGTTAGCCAATCTTACTCTCGCCCAACTTAATTTTGGTGTATCACCTTTTATAGATAGGAATTGGATTGGTTAGAAAAGATCATGGTGCACTTTTTTGGCGATTTTTTACGATTATTTCTTGGTCCAGTCGTACTTTGAACTTGTGACTGACGATCTCCAGAGGAATTCATTTCGATTTGATGAAACGAGGCATTGGAATCAGCAAAATACAGCATTTCAGTCAGTATTGATATGTTAAAGTAAGAATCGAAAAATTTTGCAGAGTGGCATATTTTCTTTGGCTTCACAGCACAATTTCCCTACAATGTTCATGTTTTAAACCACAACGAGATTTTTTTCTCCGCATTAAGCTGTATGAATTCACCCAATATTCTCCAGCAATTACTCCCTTCCACGAGGAAAAAAAGTACTTGCTGACAGGACCAAACGAAAGACTGAAAAAAACGGGAAATGTAATAAAATAGAGAGAAAGAAAACAGCAATCGGCGAACGAGATCGACCCATTCGTTGTCGTCGTAGTCGTGCACGCGATTCATTTAGTTCTGCGTATACCCTACAATATACATCCAAATGTATACGATGTGAAACTTGGGGGTGGGTTAAAACACAGCAAAAGGGGTGATGTAGAACGCCAGCGGGACGTTTATAATGCCAAAAGAAAAAAATTTCCCTGCATGTAGGCCAACTAAATAACAATAGAACGATGCGATAGTAGAAAAAAAAATAGACTGCTATGTGCGTGATTCGATAAAAGTGCCGTTAAGGTTGTACTACCACCACAAAATCGTGATGGTTTTGGTGTACCAACATGCGACGGTTTAGCAGGACAAAGTATCGAGGTCGAAAGTCTTAGCGAACGCAATGCAGAAAAATATTTCAGAATAATTCCTGAGGCGTACATATTTCAGTGTTGCATTGTATGGTCAAATTGCCGAATGAATTCGGTTAAGAGATATCGGTTACAACAACGAATCAACAGTTTACATAAACATATACAATGATTCCATCACGAGGAGCAATATAATTACAAGTCGAGAAATTCATCTGGATTGATTTTAATCCTTGATGTTAAACTAAAAAAATATATATTCGTGTCATTAGAATGCATATTATTGATGATAGATAGGCAAAATCAGTAACTCATATTAACTTTAAAATAATGATACGAACATTAGTAAGCAGTCAATGGAATAATGAAATTAAGCTAATGCAAATAATAATCCACAGTAAAATAAATAATTAATTCTCAACCAATAATAACGTTAATGACAATAAAAATAGTTTACAAATCAGTAAGATTAACGTGTAGAATGACTGGGAATGTTGTCTATTGACAACTATGACAACTTTTCATGTTACTTAACACCTAGCTAAACTATGTTACTCAATGAACATTAGCTGGAAGCCAAATAAAGTCAAAAATAAACATAAATCTGGATTCTTAAATGGAGAACTTATCTCTCTAAATTAAGAATTCATATTCGCAAGGCAGAATATATATCTCCAATGTAGACATAAAATTAATCGAAATTGATATCATTTTATCTCCATGAAAGTTCTTTCATCAGATGACAAATTGATTTTTAATGTTTATTAGAGAGATCCGTAACACAAATTGAAATGAATTTTACTGCATTTTACATTGATTGGTATCCCATATCCAACGCACACCTTTTCAAGAAAAAATGTTCCAAATCTCTGTCGCCATCTTATCCGTCAGAAATTGCTGATAGGGCGGAATGAATGTGCAAAAGTTGGGATCGTTGAAAGATAACCATCGAATACCGGATAAGAACGACGTCAGCCTATCCAATTATTACAAGCTTCAAAGATATTGTGCACTCGAGGCAAATAAAAAGAAAACCAAGAAAATCAAAGCGACAGGAAAGCCATCAAGACAAATCGTCGGGCAGTAATAACTCGGAAAAATGCATCGACTATGAAAAACTTATCAGCATCATGTACTTACTATCTAAAGTGATTCAAATATATGCTAGTGGAGCGATTACGCGAGACTTGAGCCAGCGACAGATACCTTATCGTGGTAAATATGGTAGTGTGTAAAAGACGTTATCGATTCATTGGTATATACCAGTTGTCCTCGATAAATCAAAAGCTGAACGCGATCGGCGTTAACCGCTCGTTGTATTCCTCGTTGGTGGGACAGCAAATTATAACCATGAAGAAGAAAAAAAAAGATTGAGGGAATCACTTCGAGGCCTGAATGCAAATTTTTCACGATAAAAAGAGCGATATCGTGCCCAGTGGAAAACATGACAAATCCTTCAAGACGACTTAGATAAAAAATGCAAAGTTATTGACAAGCCTTTCAACCCCTTGGCCAAGTGATTGCTGTCACTTTGGGCTTCATTGGAATAAATAGAGGAAAACGTAATTGATTTTTTGGATACCCTTGACACCTCGTAAAATTCAAAATCAAGCCGGGACGAACGTCGGGGATATCTCAATAAATTAGCTTATGTGCGTATGCTGAACGGTTGTTGGTACTTACCCCTCATTCGGCAATCAGCCCCCCATGGTGCCAGTGCCCATTGAGAAAAGGGAGCCGGTGGAGTTTTAATCACGCAGCCAGTGGGGTCCACAGGGCTCATGGGAGTATTTCATTGAAAATACCCCGGCTTTTACGTGTCTAACTACTTTATTACCTCCAATTCGCCGGCCAACATTCTCATTGAGGATTAAGGACTAGACGGCTAATTGATTAGCGAGCTGTATGCAAGAATTCGGCAAAGACTCTCTTTCTCCCATTCCGTTACGGAATAAATGAACATGCCAATAACTACAGGTAACATTTACGTGACGTACGACTTTCTGGACGAAATCTCACACGTATCATAGATATATGCCCAATGTGTGAGGATAATATATAGGTACTCATATATATTTTGTATATATTTGATATACATTTCCCATATAAACCGCTTTCCGCACCGCCTCAAATACGGAAATTTCATGCTTCAATCAATTCTACTTTATACTTTGCATAATATTAGTATATTTATTAATTAATTAAAATTATATTAATAAAAAATTAAAAATCATCTAATTATGTATTGATATCGTAGTATTATTATTATTGCAGTTATACTTATTGAATTATGGGAGAGGAAAATTACGAGACAAGACTTTGACGGTTTAAGAATCATTTCTATTTAATTTTGCGTTCGGACTCTATGTAGTCAGGAGGCACTTCACAGGACAAAAATCTAACAAGAGACTGACACTGAAAGATTGCCAGCAGGGCCCACAGCTTACCCTTAGCAGAACAGGGCTAATAGACGTTTACCCCCCCTGAAAGTACATTTTGAATTTTCCTCTCTACCATGTCTGGTTACCTGATGTACTTTGAGAAAACCCACACGTGAAAGGGTTCAGCAAAAAAATCTTAAAGACGACCTCAATGGCAATCCGGTTGTAAAACCTTTCCTTCGTCCGGAAACAGAAAAATTATGTGAACGAAGGAATTTTGTACTTGGTGAAAAACCCGGAATTCGACAGTACTCATTTCAACTATGGGAGAATGGGGCATAATGGGACGTCTTCAATGGCCCATAACTTAAAAACTGTGGAGTGAAATTCAATGAATTTTTCATTATTTCAAAGCTTAAAAATGAAACTTTTATAATTACTAACCATGATGAAAAACCAATAAGTACCTATTTCGATATATTGTTCTAATTGGTGTTTTACCGCTTAGTTGGTTACCTGCTTGATCGAAATACTAGGATTTCCTTGTTTGATTAGTACTGGATTCAAACTCCCTCTTCAATATCTAACGAAATATTTCTGCTCAGTACCTGATCTAAGGCGGATCAGCACTGGAATCAGGCACTTGATATTCTAATATTTATCGTTTCGGTGAATTATCATCATTGCAAATGACCTCAATGTAATTAAAATCTCACCGAATACCACAGAGAAGCAATGATCAGTTTTCTTGCCCCTAATGAAGATTCCACGATTTATTAATGTAACATCACCTCAAGATTTAAATAATACCTTAAAAGATTTTCCATGTTCCTATCAGTGAAGCATTCAAATTTCCTATCTTTACTTGGATTATATTAATTTTGCATATGTTCCATTATCTGAGTGGTGTGAATGTGCCTTCCTTTGGATTGATGGACAGTAAAAGGTTTCTGTTAATTCCGCAATTTTTTTTACTCTCAATAATTTTCTACAAGAGGTCAAACACTCGCTGTAGGCTGTGCCCACGAAACCCATTTGCCAGGTCATAATGGGATAATTAACGCGCGAACTCACCGATCCAGTGGATAACCACGGTCTTAAGTTTCTGTACGGTTCATCATTAGGTACTTAAAAAAGCGCGAGCAAAAATAAGAAATAGGACGACGGGTAGCAATTGGGTGATACTTCCGTTTATGTTTATAATATGCAACCCACATCTTTCAATGTTTTCAATTCGAGGGATTTTTCTCAATTTGACGTGACTTTATTCTCTGCATAATTAAAATTAATGAATATTAATCTCTCATGCAATGTCATCAGAACTTCAAATCATCGGACATTTTCCGATAGTTTCGTTGCAAATGTATGAGTCAAGTTTTTTTAGGTTAAAATGTTACAAGTCTAATGTACGAGTGGTTTTCCGTTTTCTTCGAAAACCAAAAGACTTCGTGTGCATGCCGAGAACGTAAGGCTCAAAAAGTAATTCAACTTTTAGAACCAACTTTGTTTTGATTACAAAAATTAATATATTGTATAGTCATCATTCAAGCTGATAAAAGTTAAAATGAATAAAAAATAAGTGAATAGTTAAGCATTAGGGGACTATTTCTATGGAAGAAATTAGGGAAAATGTTTAATTAAATGTGATGTTTGAGAATCAATATGGCATTATGCATGTAGGATTTTTAAGACGAGTGAAATGGGGATGGTTGGATCATTGGAGCTATTGGGGAATGATAAAGCCCCGGAAATGGGGTTGTAAAGAAGTAGGGTTGAATTGGCGAGGGTGGGATTGCGGAGAATGCGAGATTCGGTGTCCGTCGGTAACGTCTCGCAGACCCTTCATTTTACCAACCTCGTGCCGACGGACCATGTGACATTTCTCTATTCTCTCCCCTGTCCCTCTCTTGTACAGCCACTTATCCCGGTGAGACCTTTCATCATTTTAAAGCCCGGGGCGAAATTAGACGGACAATTTCATTTGGAAGGTGGTCGCCCATTGAGGACAATTGTCAGAGCAGAATGGCGAATGATGGATGATGATTCAATTGCGTATTTTGTACTGACAACTTTATGAGATTATATTTCAGTCCGTCAAAAAAATTTCCCGAGAGAGTTGACAGTCGAATCAATAACACGGAAAAGAATACCAAATTGAAAATACTGCGAAAACAACTGTTTACATTATCAAGTGTTTAGTAATAAGCTTTATTTCATGAGAGGTTTTTTTTTGTTACTTAAGCCTACTATTTGGAATTTCAAAGTTAGTTATTTTTATTGGAAAATTCTCAATGTAATAATGAGCAATTAGCTCAACAATTCAACTGACTTGAAAAAACGTAAATATTTTCATTTGACACAAGATAAATAATTCAAAGAAAATCCGTCCCCCACTGTGTGTCGAAAGAAGTTCATCGACAAAATTGATTGAATTGCAAATTAAGAGTTTAATGTCCTAACAATGGCTTCCGTTCAAATGTCACTGTCGCCGAGTGATTCGACTATTTTTTTATTCACTCAAAAATGTTAATCAGATACAGTTGATTGAATGAGTAGAACGATTTTACTCTACACGACGATTGTTCGCCAGTTCAGCGCTTGGATATGAAGTTCGCCAACGCGGAATTATTTTAATTTTTTTTTAAGACTAGGTGACAGAGGACGAGATGCGTTGAGGAAATAATGAATTTTGCCAAGTAAATGTACTAACTACTGAAAAATGCAAGGAGTGCAAATGCAATATTTCAGTACATTCACTGGTGCCAGGTGAAGTTTGACAGAAATAAATGACCCTAGCGAGAATAATTTTGACTTAATTTTTCCGGGTCCATTTCGTGGCCGTTCAGTGAACTTGAATTATTATTTAATATTTTTTTTCTCATGTTTCCGTCATGACTTTGTTGACACAAGGAATTGAATTAAAAAAAAAATTCTGTGAAACTGAGATTTTCAGATGACGAATCGTGTTGTCATTTAATATTCACTACATTTTATTTTCGACTGGAAGCAAGTGATATCAATTAAAAATCAATTCATTTACCAATTTTTTTTTATTTTTCATTTTTTTCAACAATCAGTTTTGTCATGCTAACTGACGAAAAATATTATGAAATGATAGCTTAAAAAATGGGATTTTTTATCAAGTGAATTGGAAGATGGAAATATTAGATGGGTAATAATAGATATTGTACTTCAACTGAATTTAATTACAGCTTGAACTGATAGTCTCAATCCTATGGTGTTGAAATTAGGAGATAATGACCATTCGTATTCGGCAGCGTATTGCCATTTTCTTAGTTAAATAATTATACTACTTCTACTGAAAAACTAGTTAATTTCGTTGAAAAATTTAGCCTTAGGAGTCGAATATCTTGGCGAAAACTAACCTGAAAAGTTGCTGAATTTCGGCTGGTGTTTCGGCATTTAGCGGTCAAAATTTTAGTCAATTTTTCCGACACTGTAACGTACCAAACAGACGAAAGACTCCAAAAGTCGTTCGACAAATTTGCATCCATGTCCAGACACCGCCATTGCTTAGAGATGCCTAGTGATGGAATAACCCATCCATGGAATAATAAAGCATTATCTCGTGGCGGCACTGATACCTTCTCAGCAAATGACGCATCTACTGCAGCTGTTGCGTTCCGCAATGCGGGTTTCGATATGCCACCGACTTTTATCTTGTGCCTACATTCATATTTCTTTATTCCTCTTCTTTCGCACTTTTATCGTCCTCCTTTCGCTCATTATTCTCATTGGTTTCTTTGAACCCCCTTTTTCTTTCATTTTAATAACGCTACCGACATACCTGTAATTCCCAACAAATCTGCATACTAACTAATGATAGCTCTCGCGTGCCGATTTACTCGCCAGTTTCAAAGTGTTTCTTGGATGGAAAATTGAACATTACTTTCATTCTTTATCACACCTGTTTATTACGACTAAAATCATCATTTCAACGCATTTCATTCACGAGGGAAGATTAAGATGTTCCATGGCCATTTGACTTGCTATGGAATTTTATAAAGAAATTAAATCACTTTTTCATTCATTGCAGTGCTAATTTATGTACGCATATGCGCACGTTCAAGCGACGTTTTTGTGGTAAATAATTGAGTTGGAGAATAAATTGAAACTAATAATGCAATTTTTTTTCAATTGCCCATGTAGATCAGACACTAATTTGGAATAAAATTTTGTCAATGCTTTTACATAAAGCTTATCTAAATTCCCTCATTAAAAAATTCATAAAAATTGTATGTCATATGGGCCAATTCATTTTATTTGTTGGAATATATGGCACCCTTATGGTTTTCGACTTGTCTAAAAACAATTTTACCAATTCATCAGGTGAATACAACAGCCCGTATATATATTTTCTTCATTACTTCGGCCAACAGGAATGAAATTTTGGATTGTCAATTTTTGGGCACATTCTACACCTATAATTGTAGTAGTAGGGTAAAAAAAACTTTTTTTTTATGAACAATTATGGAAAATATAATCTTCACGTTTTCAGTCCTATTATTTAGGCGTTGAGATGTCCAAAAAGCCTCTGACGATAATAGCAGAAACAAAATTTAAGAATATGTTATGAACCAAATTTATAGTAGATATTTTTCATGACTTTCTAACATTTTCGCTTCAATGATCGTAACGAAGCGGATTTTTGGAAAATTTCCACCATCAATTGAGCTAGCTCGAGGCTCAATAGCAGTTAAACTACTACGACGGATAAAAAATGGAATAGCTCAGCTGATCTTGATTGGCTCATTGGTAAAAATGATAAGGATTCCATTTGCCCTTGAGCAAATATCTAGGCATTTTTCCTGAGAATACCTTCCCACGCCGTGGATGCCAACAGCTCGGGTTCACGAATATCGCATGACGAAGACGATGCGGTGATCATGAGATATCCAGCAAAAGAGAAGGCCCTAGAGTGAGTTGGTCCGCGCGGTGGCGACGGTGCGAGCCACCGGTCGTGGAAATTTGCCGTGGGGATTGCGCTGGGCCACGGGCCTAGACAGCCTAGCCTAGATCACAACCGGCAATCAACCAGTAATAATCCCTGATCACGAAAGATATTGCACATTTCTCCAGCGAAATCACTGCTATTCGCTGAAGAAGATGCCCCCGTCGGTGTAGTTTGGGAGGTCTTACTGTTTCGAGACATGCGATACCAAATATTCCCTGTATACTCTTCTCCACGTGCTTCAAATCCCTCTTTTCGTGTTACAATTCCGTTATTCCCAGGTATTATCCGTGTAAATCGGGTTAAAAATTGTGCTATGAATATTAAGTTCATAAATCGAAGGGCTTTAAACGAAACTTTATCGCTGTTATCAAATTTAATTTACACCGCGAGCGTTCTGTTATAATTTTTTACCACCAGGTTGATTAATTTTTATCACCAATGCCAGGAGCAATGAGAGCGTGATGGGAAAGACAAATTAATTTTTTTTTCAGTGGTTGGGAAATTCCATTTCATTGCCATGGACATACAGACGGGCGGACAAAAATTGTCGGGCAAAAATGGCGCTTTTGGGCTTTTTGGAAAGGAAAAATCGATTCATATTTAGTATCGAAAAAGGCGCCCTCGTGTAAGTAGCCGGTACTTTCCAGAATTAGTATAAAATTCTACGGATTTGTTGTCAATTTTGTAATCCACTTTACTGCTACTCAGAGGTGATTTACACAGCCCAACATTTTCCGATACGCCAAGATCCATTTGATTTCCATCCACAATATCCGTCTCCAATTCAATATCTTGATCTCCATTGTCCGTCATTATCGCAATAATCCCTCAGCAAATATATCTTATACATCTACGCATGTCCAACCATCAATGAGAAGATTCAACCCGCAACTGAAAGAAAGAATAGTACAAGGACTTGTTCTCAAACGAGATGGACAGTGGTGAGACAGACAGGCCGACAGGCCCAGACGAGGAGGAACGTTATAAGACGGGTTAACCATCACGAGCTTTTTTACGCGTCTGCTGAACAATTCACATTTCTTTTTTGCCTCCCCCTCTTCCTTGAGCGCTTCCTCTGGTTCTACCCGACGGTCCCCCTGAGGTTGGTCCCAACAGCGGGGCCCTCACCAGGGAAAAGAGAAACGAGAGGGAGAGGCCCAAGAGTTGCAAGAGCGTGCCTCCCCCACCCACTGGACCCAGCCCATTAATCATCGGGGTAATTCCATAGATGGCTCTTGGCTGCTCCAAGGAGTGAGCGATGCATGCCAAACTTACCTCGTGCTTCGCTTTCAAAACTCACTTGGATACGTCCTACAGCGAAACTACTCATCCCATTTCCTTCCTTAGTGTTGTTGCCAATATTTTTCCCACTATCTGCTAAAATTATTTCAACATACCTGTAGCTATATCCTTGAGGATCATAATCATCACAATCATTCAATGTCAACTCGATTTTTTCTTTTCAAGGCCATTGTATGGTTGAATAATCATTATGCATGATCCATTTTTATTGACACAAAATCCAAATTCATTAAATAAATTAAGTAGATCAAACGTCGCTGTTTCATTTTATTTGTGGTGCCCTCATCATGGTAGTAATTTATAATGCATAAAGAGAAACAAAATAAAAATTCCACTAGCGCTCTCCATAAGCTAAAAAATTGAAGCCAGAAAATAAGCACGACATGCAACCATCAAAACAGCGTCACGTCAGAAAAAGAACGTAGAAAGAAAGTAGTAAATCAATGAACTAATCAAATTTATCAAAATATTGTGATAATCAAAGGGTAACAAACCTTAGCCCGACTGACTATTATATTTATATTGATGTTGAGAGAAAATAATGACGTCTACATTAGCGTTAAATAATGTCATTAAGTGGTGACTTGAGGCTGAAAACAATCTAATCGGTGATGTCTAAATTGATCGGCTATAGGTTTCACAAACGCCAGTTATGGCAGCAATCCAAAGTGGTTCGTTAAGTCTGTCGGCTTAATAAAGTCGTTTATTAGACGCTCCCGTCTCCGAATCAAGAGAGCTGAGGAAAGATGGTAAGAGTGGTATTGACTGGGGTCCTCCCATTAGTCCATTTCGTTCTCCAGACAGGTATCCACAGTTTGAGTGTTCTACCTCTTTTTAAGAGTGAAATGGAGTCAGTGAATCGGGTATAATACTCAAAGAGTTGGTTGTTAACTGCAGCTAGTTACAAGTGCACTCGGACCAGAAGACGGAAACTCGATGGTTGGAGACACTTGAAACGCACCAAACACAAGCTCATGCTGCATCCAATGGAAGATGGAAAATACGAGAACTAAAAGTTTCTGGGAGAATTGTAATAAAGAGAGAGAAGGACGGAAGGTGGAGGACGCCTGTCGGAATGTACAAAAACGGTCTTCTCGACTCGTCGCCGGAGATGTGCTGGGCCACCGGCCGTTTGAACGATGTCAGGAGTTTAATCAATGCATTTAGCCGAATTCCTGTCTGGGCAAAATAAAAGTCTATACGGGCGCGATTGCAAGTAAAAAAGCGATCCCCCTCCGTGTTTGGGTTAAGGGAAGGGCTGCGTTGGGTTTTTAGGTATTCCACAAGCGGAGGACTACCATTCCCTTTCTCCTGTCTTTAGGATGTTCATGGATATCATCGGTGGTTTCTCCAAGGAAAACAACTCCAATTGACTCCTGTTGTTGAGAAAAAAAATGAAAATAATGTGGTTAAATGATGGAATTTTGCATCATCTCTTGTGCACCATTTGCATTTTAGCAACAGCTGATGTTGTTGTGCACAAGTTTTTCCTCGCTGTAATCGATACTTCTGCCAATGTTCACAAGTTCAATAGCACCCGCTGCTCGAACGCTGTTAAAGTTATGACTGATGATCTTCTGGAGAACAGTTTCGGTATCTTTAACAACAAGCTCGTTCACCCGGTGGGTTTCATTGAGAGTCAGCCGAGTCTGCCATGCTTCCTGCTTTCGAGACTCCTCTATCTCGCTGGACATCTCACCAACAGCGGTAAGGAGAGAGGTTGCCGCACTCAAACCTTCAACGAATAAATCTCCAACCTCTTGTACTCACGCCGGTCAACTTCATATTCTCTCTTTCTGCTTCTCACTTATAATGCACTTCTCAAAGCAAATACTTCTTCCGTAGATGCTCTTGTGCCCTCCTACCACTGACCAACTGCGCCCAGATTTCAATCGTATGTCCGCAACTCCATCATCTACCACACGTTTTAACTTGTCGAGAGTTACTCATTCGCGCGTTGAATTAATAAAAACTAATCCTCGAATAGGCGTCAACCTAACATCCCTGCAGGAATTCTCGGTGAACCTCAATTCATGCTCGAGCTGTACCTGAGTGCAATACTTATATTCCATTGCAATTGTTTTTTAGCACTTTGATATTTTTTCCGCAAATTTTTGCTAATTTTACTTTTCCGTACTTGTTCCTTTCTGATCTCGCCATTCTTTAATTTTTCAATTTCTTTATTTCATCCGAATTATATAATAAAATTATTATCGTATTAATAATATATATAATTAAATTGTTATTCATTGAATGAGCTATTTATTCAACATTATTTGGGGTGAAATAGTGTTTCAGACAATTTCATCGCTGAAAATTCCAAATTCCATGAACAAATGCACATGCATGCCAATTATAATAATTGTATTTTTTTAAGTACTTATTCTACATCGCTTCGAGTCATGATAACTATGTGGTGATGGATTAAGACTTAAAAGATGATGAGATCTCACCATTCTATCCGGCCAGGAATTGAACCTGGAACCTATCCGCTGTGACGCAACGGCCATACTCAGTGCGCCAGGCCCTCGCTACGTAAAAATTAAATGTACTTCCGTATTGAATATTGAATGCTATTTCATATTTGATTGAAAATTTAAATGAGTTAAAGATTTCTTGTCTTTAAGTACTTATTGAATCTGTTGAATAATTTCATAATATATAAATTACAATAAGAAAACGTAATTATTCAATTGATTCTATCCACCGTGTTTTCGACAACAGAAATTCTGTATTGCCAATTTACTTTTGAATAATGCGTATAAAAGGCATATCCAATGGGATTCAGAGGAAAAACGATAATGTAAATTCGAATTTTGTGTAGAATTTAGAGAAATTCATGAATTTTCAATACAAGACAAATTATCGCGCGAAAAATGACGTGAATCTTCTATTTAGCCTTGAAAAGAAAAAATATTTTCTAAAAAGGAAAAATATTTCATCTTTCGATGGCACTATTTCCGAAAGTCTACAAGGGAGTTGACATACACGAAAAATTTTCAGGAGTTAGCCCTGAAAGTTGAAACATAAAATTCTAATAATGAAGGCATGAACTACAACACATAATTATAATCAAACCGAACGATTTTAGTTCCACGCGTTTCGAATATTCTATAAAGGGACGAACAATAGTCGATATTTGTTCCTTACCAATTTTAGAACAATTCTTCACTCCTCTTATAAGCTCTTCAATTAAGAATATATTTTGTATTCTATCCATTTTAACCACTGCCAGAAATCTGCAGTTAAAGGCCAATGAATCCATGAGATTTAAATTAAAACTAATTGAGCCAATAATTTAAACAGCCAAAAGAATTTGATACAACCATAGCTTGAGCCAATCTGAATTATCCTTATAGTTGCATATATTTTTTTCGGGATAAGTCAATAATATAGTAATGAATCAAAATTTCCCGCCGGGAGCATACATTAATGTCAAAATTTTCAGTTGAAAAATCGTAATTTTCAGTTGAAAAATTGTAATTTTCAGTCGAAAAACCTGACACTTCTAACTCTCGAATCTCCCGATACTACTAGTTTAACCAGTTTAACAATACATATGCTACACCATTTTGACCAGATTTTTTAACATTTTTGTTTTGTAAATCAAAATGGATGTAAAAAACTATGCCACGTTCATACTGTCTGTTACGTTATTTTCATCATTTTGTGATCCTTCACGGTGAAACATGTACATATCAATCCGACTATAATGTCCTATAACTCTTGGGGATTCTTAGTTCGGAACCTGATATGAGTAAATGAAAAAAAAATTGTACTTAACAATGATCGTTATCGTAAACTGCTTTCATCCTAGTAAATAAAAATAAATTATAAACTTCAATTAGTTTCCCAAAATGGAATTTCACAGTCGTGTCTTCCGGTGAAGCCCTGACTAGCAAT
This sequence comes from Fopius arisanus, assembly GCF_000806365.1. Taxonomy (NCBI): domain Eukaryota; kingdom Metazoa; phylum Arthropoda; class Insecta; order Hymenoptera; family Braconidae; genus Fopius; species Fopius arisanus. Next base: position 1,445,210 of record NW_011887746.1, on the reverse strand, counting down.
GCCTAGGATCTACCGCAAACAATTTGAAAAATCTTTCCTCAGAACTGGCAAAGGTGAGTCCCGCAATTCATCATAGTTCGTCTAGCAAAAGGAACGAGTAATATCAACATAAGAGTCACGTGAAAAATTCGTGACGCCCTGGAGGCCAAACCTCGTGCCTCGTTACGCCTGTCGGAAGTATAAATCAAGCTGAAGCAAAACCCCACTTCTCCATCGGGACCCACCATGCGTCTCTTGGGAGGATGAGAGAAAAACAAAACCTGCCTTGATGTGAAACACCTTGGTTCATTTCCTTTTTTGTCTTAGGTCCTCACTTGGGTGTCCGAAATAATAACATAACTTTTAGGACCATCCAATCAGGCATCTGCAAGAAAGACCAATCAGACATTTGTTTCTTTTCTTCATCTAGTGGAATGAACAACTTTTTGGTAATGAAATCAACAAAAAAAGGTGAGGGATAATGCAAATCCCTTATGGTCAGTTATGAGAACGACACCTTCACACCAATGTACAGGGAATTGTATGAAAGGATATGGACAAAAAAACTGTAAAGACAGGTAACTAGCCCTAGAGTCAGAAACCGATGACTTTTGTGCTTTTCATGATTGTGCTCTTCATTGTAGCTACATTTCTTACTTCCCGAATGATCAACAGGATTCATTCTTTGATAAATATGTACTCGAAAAAAACCTGAATGAAGTATACTCCATACATGATGAATATTATTTACAATACGATTTTTATTTAGTTTATAAATTTCAGTCTACTACATCATTTCATTGCAGTGAGGAATCACCACGAATGAATATCGAAATTCGGTGCAAAAATAAAGTAATCTTCTATAGAAATTAGAAAATAAACCAAACACATTTTTTAATTTACTTCGCAAAAATTTGTTTTGTATAATATTGAGATGCACGTGGGAATAGTTTTAAAAGAGTACATCTTAAATATAATAAGAAGGGGAATTGAATTAACAATGTGTTAAGTTTAGTGACGAATAACGAAGGTAACAAAAGAGTTATGCTGACTTGAAAGGAGAGATTCGAAGAGAGACAAAAGAATATTTGAGCGAAACTGATTATTCATTATGAAATATGTCCTGTGACGATCGTAGGGGTAACCGCCCCCTCCCCCGCCCCACGTTATGGAAAATTTCACAGAATTTTTCGAAGGAGCTGAACTGGATAATAGACTCATGTTAATTCCATAATGTTTAACGCAAGGATACTTCGTTCACGGACCTGTCACTTACTTTTTCGTGAACTTTGTCCTCTGTACGTGTGCAAAGTAAAATTTCTTCATAAAACTCAATTGTTTTTTCAGTATTGTCCCCAAATAAACAAATGTAAGGGGAGGGGGGAGTGGACTATCCCTTATGGCCACTTGTGAAATACACCTTGACATCAATGTACACCGGATGGTATGAAAAGAGATCGTAAAAAACAAAACGTGAAGGGTGACTCGCACAGAAGTCAGAAAGAAGGGAAAGAGACACAGGAAAGGGGCTTTACTCGCCACGGTTACGAGATAACATCAAAACCGAGACGGGGCGTTTATAAAAATCCTACAATCTAATGTTATCTTCCGTTCGGTTCTCGTTTTTTTTTTACCGCAATGTGTGTGACTGTGAAACAGGTAATTACGTGATATCCTGAGGGGTGACCATTTTTCGAAAGTAATATCATCTGCATGGAAAAAAAATTCGATGTGAACGATGGGCATCGGAGATAAAACTTTTTGTATTTTTATGCCTAATATTGTAGGCTAGGGTCATTGGTGAACTCTCAGCTGGCCCTAAGGCTAGGTCAATCGAATTCAGGGACTTGTTGAATTTTGAGGAGTTTCTCGTGAATGGCCGGATGCCATTTAATTAGAATACTCTTTCAGAAGAGTTGGACGTATTTTATTGCTGATTTCATTTTTATTGTGGCATGCCGTCTAGTAATTTGAATAAACTGAATATCATACAATAAAATCGAACATGAAGGAAATTCAGTTGATCGGAACGATGTCATCCTTTCAAGGCATAGAAGAAAAAATACATATTTAAGAATTTATTGGAAAAATTCTAGAATCTGAGAATTAGAAATTGAAAATTGGAATAATGCATGGAAAAAAATGTTTTCACATTTTATTCATGTCAAAGGTATGATTTCCGGGGGAGATTGGCAAAATCAACAATTTATGTATTACTATTAAAATAATCATATGAACACTAATGAGATAATTGTAACGTTGCCGTTTAAATTGAATTAATGCCAATAATAATCCGCTTAAACATGAATAATAAATTTAACAGAAACGAAAATAGAGTTTTCATTAATAAAAGAGTGGTCCATTAACAAACTGATATTACGCAGTTCCTAGCTAATCTGCATCACTCAATACAGATTATATCTTAAGGTCAAGCAAATGGAAAATATAAACAACCATGTCAGAGAAAATAATATTAAATATCAATATCTAAATTGTAGATTGTAAACTATGCTATTTTATATTTTAGAGTGCAAGAACAGGTTAATACACGCCAGTTACTGTACGCTGAAATGGAAAAAAATTTCCCCTCAGCGTGTAGTAACTGACCGATTACACACGTATTTGGCCAGTTGCTGCATTCTGAAATGTAGAATAACGTACACGACTCGGACGATAATTGTATTTTTCAGGCGTATGATAACAATTAATATAATAACCTCACACGTGTAAAAAACAAAACTAACCTCTTTGAAGCGTAATATACTATAAATTTGGTTTTTTTTTCCTCTACAGAGGAAGTAGATTTCTTCAAGAAATCTTTTCGATAGTTCAGGGATAGGACAATTGGTGCTATTTGAAAAATGATTGATCACAATCAATCTGTTGGAAATTTTGAAATATTTTATGAAAAATTTAGCAAAAAATAGAAGTTTTCCTGAATTCAAGCGGGAGATGGCTACAAAAATTTGGAACTTAGGGAGAATTCAAAAAAATTGGTGAGTTCTCAGGGAAGTTGAGATGAAAATTTCATTATTTATGTTAATTTTCAATGGAACATGAATATTTAGAAGTAAAAAACACCAATGTTTATAACTTGAATATACCACTTGAATAATTGAGTTAGAAAATCAGAAAAGTGCAGAAATGTCTGATTTTTTTTCAGATTTGAAATTACTGTATATTTCAGTGAAAGTTGAAGAAAAAAAAGAAGTGAAACAAATATGACAACTTCTATCCACGAAAAAATGCTAGTGTCATATGTTTTTCATTAGTTTCTCTACAAACTTGGTCGAAACCTTAAACCTTAACCAACGCAGCACCACAATTATTCTGAACTTCATAATTTCACAATTCCATTAATAAATCGGCTGACATATCACATAAAATAGTGGATCTTTTTCTTATTCTAACTATATAAATGGGAGTATAATTCCAACTGTTGGGATGTTTACTCTAGATTTAGTTAATGGTGAAAAGCAGTGGGACTTAACGGAAGAGTCTGAAAATATAGCGTGATCCCGGAATTTAATGCGGAAATACTTCCCTCTTCCGCGATAACACCAGGGTAAATGCAAATGACTCCGTGAAGGCGTAAAAATTCGTGCTCACCTAGACGATCGATCCCATTTCTAAGTATTAATACCACGTGTACCACAAACAGCCACAACTCAAATAGCCCATCCTACGCGTTGAGTTTACCCACCAAGTGGTCGAGCAATCATAAAAGTATGGGCGTAATAAAATAACGCCTCTGTACACATTTCACTGTTATACACAACTGTACGAAAAGTTGTTCGGGCGTCAAGAAATAAGCCCTCCTGTGCATGAAGAGAGAGAAGTTAATTATCATTTTGCACGCCAAGCCACCGTAATTCTCCGCCGAGTTGTAAGTTTGGTTGAGAGGAAAGGAAAAGAAAACGAGACGAAAATTTATCGACCCTCTCAAACAATGCCCCTAACCAGATACAACTTATGAACAACGGAAATAAAATACATATGACTAACCGGTTGGAAGGGAAAACTTATAAAAGTTATTGTCTCCGGTAAACTGGCAATTGCAGGATAATCCAAGATGATCGTCTAATAGCTTTAGGGAGGAATCAGCTGAGCTGAGGCAAGGGAGCAACTACTTAATATTAGCATAAGCCTCGCGACCTGGACTAACGAGCGGAAGCGACGAGACCCCAAAAGTGCACGTGTATAATACACTGAAGAAAAACGCCCAAAAATAATACACTCTACAATCGACACTTTCATTTTTCAATTATTTACTTAGAATGCCACAAAACCGTCCATCACTGGATTATTCACAATATCTGTATTTTTATGAATATTTTGGTGTTTTTAATTATTCAATTTTAGTCATAAAAGAATTTACATTTTTTTTCTGTGTTTATGGCCATTTGCATCTGCAAATTTACTCGTGGGGTACGGCCTTGGGCAGATGTTTGTTGCTAATTGGTCAATTAATCCTAATTATTGCTGCTGTATTTTTGACTTCGCCCTAGACATAATCCAACTCTTCAGTTCTTATTACACAAGAACAGCGTCGATCATTGGTAGTTGACTATCAATTTTCTCGACTTGTCCTCGGTGGTTTGGCGCAATGAGTAAGGCCGTTGCCTGATCACTGCCGATAGGTTCCAGGTTCGATACCTGGCGGTGTAGAATGCTGAGATCTAACTATTTTTAAAATCTTCATCAATGTCGACATAGTCACGATGACTCGAAGCGATGTAAAATAAGTAATGATAAAGACAATTCCCGACTGTTACATTGAAAGCGATCTAAAAACGAACAGATTATGGAATTCGTAAGTCCTAAACGGAGAGATTTTATTCAAATGCAATGATGTTATGTAGAAATGACGTTATACTTTTTACAAAAATGAATCCGATTTTTACAGTAAATTCAATCGACTATATCAATACTTTTCTTTGAAGTGTTCCGCAATTTTTAAGTTTTCTGTAAACAAATGTCAATTCTGCCACTTCAATTTTCTGAGTTAAAAAATTCCGTAATCAGTAAGCGAACTCCGTAACTTTGAGTTCCTTAATTTTTATGAATTATTTACCAAAAATCAGCCGATCAAAATGCAGTATTCGAAGCTGTCAAAAAATTTTTTGTCATAAATTTCTAAAAAAATTCTACTGATTATGTTCTCATTTTTATGTTTTCACATTGTTTTAGTAACTTCCCTGCCAGATAAGATGGAAATGATGACTTTATTTTAATAACCTCTTAATTGTTCTCCACGAATCTGCCGAAAATTGGTGTACGGAAATTGAGAAGTGTTGACTAAAATAAATTATTTCATTAAAAATGAGTCGTTTCGGGAACAATTCATAAGACCTCAAACACTGCACATAGATTTTGGGCCAAGATCGGCCTGAAAAAATTAATCTCCCGAATACTCTTGGTCTTGGAAATTAGACAGATATTTCCTTGAAGTTTCCCAGTATACCAATAAACGTCTTGGCGTATTACAACAAAATATTTAATTTTAAATAAATAATCCTTTTCACATCGGCAAATAGCCAATTTTCATGACATAAAGAAATTATCGAGGATAATGCTCTCATTGTTTTTATCAGCCGAAGACAATTTGAAAATTTTTAACCTGTAGGTGGGCATATACTGATGGTAATTTTCATTTTTGTGACGCGCCCATACACCCATTGTCCGCCCGTCGCGCGAAACGCTCCGAATACATTAAACATGACGGCCTCACCAATGACTGAATCATTTCGTTCGAAACCAAAAAGTCCCGTAGTACAACCGGCACCAACACGGCATATGTAATTACGTCGGCGAAGTCCCAAAGTATTCGTGTAAAGTAACGTCTTGGCCTGTACCTAGAGATCCTTCCTCCTCCCCCGTTTATATTATCGAGTCGTACCTTTTCTCTCTTACACTACTGGGAAACAGTAGGCGTATGATACATCCACGTGCTACGTTGTTAATTCACCACTATCTTGAATAACAAACGAGAGATCCACACTCGGGGGAGATCATGCGCGATGGTACCCATGTGATTTATAATCAATCCAACTGATCGAATGGTGAATAGCACTCACTGTAACAGAAGTCATTTCGCATATGTCACGTTGAATGCATTAAAGACGTATATAACGCTGTTCCATGTTTTCCATTTTCCATGTTATTTATCTTTTTTGCTTTTGAATGCCAGCTCTTCACAAGATGGCAAAAAACGGCTTACATTATTACTCTTTGATACACTTTTGAAGTACAATTATAATTGACTAATTGTTTATGTGCACCATAACTTGTAGTTCCTGTATGTTAATTACAGACAATATTGACATACATATAGAGCTATGTAGCACTATGGGGGAGAAACAATTAGAACTCTTAATAGAAGTCAGGGAAATTCTGGTTCTGAATGGAAATGTTGTAATCGTTCAGATTTAGGTATTTTATTTCTTGTATTACGTCGACCTATTATGATAGAAAATGTCGGAAAATGCATGAATGATATATATCTAGCAAATTTTTTTAGACTTCATCTCCTCTTTGACACTAATGTATGCGTGAAAGGCATTCATTTTGTTTCTCATATCTAAGTATTATCGAGTATTATTGATGATCCCTATCGATATCAATTAAAATTCTATTTATTTATTTATTTGAAAATTTTTTACTTTAAAAAAAAAAGTTATTTTCTTTAGATCGCTTAAACATTTTTTATATGTTTTACTGATCGAGTCGGAAGGGGGAAATAACAGCAATAACCTTTTTGTATCGATATATGAAAAAGATTGGCCAAATTCTAATTATAGGAATATTTTAACTCGAGACCTGTCGTGGGATTCTCTACTTCAATTGGATTTGATTAGATCCTAAATCATAGTTCCAACCCTACACTGTTTAAATTGGAGTTAATTACCATAGCTATATATGTTGATATCATTTTTTAGATGACCATTTGTTAATTTATTAGCAAAAATTATTATAATATAGATAATGAAAGAGCAAGTCCCACATTTGTTTATATAGAAAATACCGTTCTTGAGTTTGATCTTTACTCAATGACTTTCAACTTGCATAGTTATGCCGCTATTTTTTACGTTTTTTCTATATTTTTGTAAAGTCCCAAAATGTTTTGACAACACTGGAGGAAGATGGTTACATGATAAAAAGATTTCGAATCAATGAATTATTGAATGATGATAGAACTCGTTATCGTCGATAAAACTGTTGATCTGTCAAAAGAATAAAACATGACGGAATACTAGTAATAAATCTTCACGATCACACAACCTTGTAGGTTTTCATCTTTTGATGATGAACAGAAATTATGTGGGAAGACAGATCCAAAAATTGTTCTACGTGATCAGATTTTTTATTGACGTATTTATGAAAATTTAGAGGTTCTCCGTTAATTCAAGTGCTACTGTTTACGCTGATTTACTATTGTATGTGAAGGGAAGTCATTACGTGGATACTTACTGGGTGCGATGGGCCACTACGTGAGACTCAAAAACGCTCGAGTTTTTCGTGTTGTGTACATCGTGGGAATCAGTGACGTGACACTGGCGTATGCTCTTGCCTTTTTATTTTGAAATTGTGTGGACATGTAAGTCAATTCGTTATCGATTTGTCCGAAAAAAATCGATGCCTTGGAGAAAATCAGATTGGCCTTTCGGACCTGTTTTCTGTGGCTTTAATTTTTAACAGACTCAGAAAAATAATTAATATTTGCTTTGCAAAAGTACAGGGCCGACCTTTCCATCTGTTCGGTTATGTTAAGCCCGGAAAATATCTATGGAATGTAATTTTGATATGCTAGTCGATAGTATATGAAAAAAAGTCTATTTTTCAAAATATAAAATTAATTTTGCGAAATTGAAATTTTTTTATTATTATTAGTTTTTGGTATTTGTTGTCTGTACTCGAAATTTCAGTCGTATATTTAAATTTCCAAACTTTGCGAAAAACCAACATTTTAACTGATATTCTTTTCGAATTGCATATGATAGCATTCACAGCGATTTTTTTCAATTTGCGCGATGATTATGTTGACAAATGAAATTCGCCATCCTCATAAGGAAATGCAAATTCATGCTAAAACATTCAAAGTCAATTCGTATTTCTCCGGCTGAATCAATAGAATTACAGTGCACAAGGATTCCCTTTAATTTCCTGAAAGAATCCCACCCCCCAGAAATCCCGAAATGTATTGAGAATCTAAAAAATCACAAACATTTTTAATTTTACAAAATTTAGCAGTACACGAAGAGAAAAATCCAGTAAAAATTATGACTCGAAAAATTCGTTTCGCGGTACCTGATTTTCCCCATGAAATTCTAATATAAATGAGGGACTCTTTAATCAGTTTGAAATCTATTTTAATTGAAATTAGTCGCACCAATACTCATTTATCTTGAAAATTCAGGGAAGTTTGGTTTTGTGCAGTTAAATGATATTTTATTTTTGAATAAATGCGTGAATTTTCAGGCTCATCGTGAAAATTCCACATGAAATTCAATTGAATTTTCAACACATTGAAAATTCAGAGAAAATATTGACTGAATTTCCAGAATACTCACGGTTCCTTCGTGTCATACAGGCAAACAGAGAATTACCAGAATATTCAAGATAATTTCATTTTTTTATGTTGAATTTTAAGTGTGATTTTAAGTAAATTAACATAGTATAGGAAATATTTAATTTTCAAACGCAGAAATGAGTAGGTAATTTTTTTAAATTATTTCTCTGGGTGGAGTTGGGGCTGTTGTAAGAATTGGTCTTATGATTGGAGTCAGAAATGTATTGAAACGTCGCGGGATAATGAATTCACCTCACGCATGTTGCTTGGTCACGGCTAAGACAATGACAATCACGTATAGAGTAGCTATTCTCGTCATCATCGCCCAACCGAATCGAAACCCACTTGTCCTCTCACCTTGAGGCCAAATTTATTGCATACGATTTACGAATACTCAACACTACATTTGGAATAAGAAATACAAAATTATTTTCATGTACGTAAATATTTGTTTGAAAATTGCCATTGGCGTGATTAAAGTTCAAAATTACACTATGGTTATTGAAATTTGAGGATTTTGTTCCCGAGCCAAAAGACTCAAGGTCGTAGATGTTCAAAAACCTAACGAAAGGACATGGATCACGTACTCTCGACTTGCACGTACTGGGGGATTTCATTGGTTCGTATTTCACGTGGGACATCACGCAAGAAGTTTTCAAGAGAGACACCATCGCCTCAACGATGAGAAGTTTCAAAATAACGAGGAAAATTCATTCATGTGGAAATCGAAGACATTCTATCATTCCCAAATCAACGCACCTAGTGACATAAATGAAGTCCCTTTAATAAAAATCTAGATGCAATAAAAGGTGTTGCCGTTTGTCGCCGTAAATCATTACAAGCTGACGGAAATGATTTTTTTCAATAATTATAATATTTACATATAAATATTTTAAGAAATTGTTAAATAAAAATTATTTAATTGTAGCAATAAGTCTTTATGAATTTAAAATGACTAAAAAATAATGTGAAATATATAGAGATTTCCTGTTTGAAAAAAGCGAGAATTTTGCGCTGATCCTATAAATTCTTTTTATTCAGGGATAAGCATTTACAATAAAATTAGACGTTTCGTAGAGCTAATCAACTGTTTATCAATTAGTTATCGAATTAATTGATTTATCGATTCATCGGTATGCGAAGAAAACTGAAGAATAGGGGACACTCCGCGAAAATATCATCGATCTGACGAACTTTCAAGCTCCTGGTCACTACGGTGAATAAATTAGATTAGATTTAGATTTATTATGACCTGCAAAATTTAAATCCCCAGAATTTCGACGAAAAAATTCACGTGTCAATCAACTTGATCAGTGAGTTCAAGAGACTTGGCACTCTGATAATTTCATGTTCGATTAATATCTTGTCTACTTCAACTGATCTGAATCGAAAGTAAAAATCCTCATATCAATTAATGGCGAAATCATTTTTCTGCCAGGATTAATTGATTAATTTGTAGATTAGTCGCATGGAAAACAGTTTATATACAAAATATATACTGATTATATACTGATATATTCCGATAAAAAGGACAATATATCAGATATATGCTGAATATCTGTGAACACATATATGCAATACAAAAAAATATATGCCCGTATAATTATTATATATGTATATTATATATAATTATTATTATATGGTCACATATAATAATGAGCATATATATTTTTTCATGAAGATATATAACGAATGCGAACATAAATGAAAACTACAGCTCCAACTAAATAATCTGAAAATTAATTTCAAGCATAGAAAATCTGATCACTATCTCTACGACCAAAATTGCTCCATAATTTCATGTGCATCCTTGAATTAACGATTATTGGTCAAATGGACAATGTATAGGAGTCACATACTTTCATTTTTTGTTCTATAAAGGAATAAATAACACGGAAAAAAATACTTGAATCAATGCTATTTTATACTTGACTTAAGTAAACGTTATACTTGATTCTAGTATATTCTATTTAAAATGGTAATATCGATGAAGCATTTATTTTCACACGATTCTAATAACTATTATGAATTCGCTAAATAAGCCAAGATCGTGTATCTTCACGTACACTTAAAATTTCTTAATTACCTGGAAAATTTCGAACATGTTGAAGTTGAAAACAGTTCTAACCCCTCATTACAATGCTGATATTGTTTTAAACGTCTCCCAAGTATTTTGGAAGGTACGAAAAGCACGGTGAGGTGCATAGTTGGACTACATACAATATTGTTCTTCGGAGGAAAACTTACTGTGAGTATCTCTTTAGTAATTTAAAAGATACGATAAACGTTCCTGGAAAAATAAATTTTTCAACGGTATTATACAATTGAAAAATATCCTTCATTAAAGTATTTTTTTCTGTGAAAAGTATATGACTGGCACATTATCAATTAGACGAATTGGAAATTGAAATCAGGTTTGTAAGATTTTCACAAGTTCGGCAATGTGTAGGACACATCATCATATTCCCTCTTGTCCCAAGATGAAACGAAAGCCATTGTAATTCAGGACTCCACCTCGTCCACAGGACAATGCATAGTTTCGCGTGTCGCTTTGTTTTTTACGCGACTAAAAGAGGAGTCGTGGGCGAGCTGAGGCAGCTGGGGGTATAGAAGGAGTTCTTGAAGGATAAAGAAAGAGAGTTGAAGACAGTTTGTGTGTGTCAACCTCATGAAGAAACGAGTCGAGACGGACTACCTCGGACGTTCCGTCGCGTCACGTTCGTCTTGTGGTTTCGTGCGTTTTTACCTTCTTACCGGTGCACGTATTCACTCCGTGAGGGCCTCGCCCTCACCTTCTCTCTGTTACTCCAACAAGTGGATAACTCCCCTCTCTTCATTTCCCCCCATCGCCTCTCACAAAACTTCATCACAACATCCCTCCCAGAACAACTCCAAAAGATTTATAATCCCAACTTAACTTTTTCATCATTATATTTTTTCCGTAATATTATTCATTCATTGCGACTCGAATCATGAGGACCCAAGAAACATTCCATGTCAATGAATTCGGTGGCAGATGAAACCAACTCATCCAGATCCAAACTTTTCACATTGAATGAAAAATTCAATAAAAATCACTTCTTCAGAGGGCGAAGCGTGGAATTCAATGACATTAAATGACTTCCTAGTTGAGGGACTCCTCTCAATTTCATAGCAAGGACTAGAGTGAAACTTTTTTGAATATCATTTCGTTACACTTTGCGCCATTTGACGATTTAATTTTTAGTGAATTTTGATTCCTTGCATCTACATTAGTAAATTTTTTTGGAAATTTCGGTTACAGAGGCATCTGAATTTTCATGCTTCTCGTAAAAATCAGTATTCAATGGTCTATTTTTTTATTGAATAAATGGAAAAATCAGGGAAATTGTGACTTGAATTTTCACTTATGCTACCACAATAAGAACTTCGAAAATATCGGGAATTTCTCGATAGGTTCGTTGCAAACCAATGAAGGAGTCAAATTTTTCAGATTAAAAAATCACGTGTGCAAAGGGCGTGTAATTTTTTCTAGAAGACTTGCTGACTATATTTGTTTACAGGGAACCTTCAAAAAAATGCCACATAATTTTGAAACTCGTTTGGTATCGAGGGATTATTTTTCGAACTCAAATGTCGGTCAATAGTTACAAAATAAGAATTTCATATCTGTCAGTTGGTCGTGGGGTTAATTTGACTGGATCATATTTTGTTTTTTATGTATAGCAACTACTCGAGGGAATTATGAAAGAATCATCAGTATAATACCATGTAGATTGGACCACATAAATCAAATAATCAACATTATTTTTCCACTTTTTCCGGGCGATATCGGTCTAACAATAACGAATCACCAAAATCTTCAAGAAATGATAAATGATTTATCAGTGAAGGACTGTTAAAAATTTCAAGTTGTTTGCTTGGAATTTTAAATCTAATTTACCAACAGAGTAAGCGTTTGTTTAGTTGACAAATTAAGTCTAAAGGAGACTCAAAAAAAAATTCGAAACTATCAATAAAAATCAATTGATTTTTCCACCTAAAATATCTGCTGATTTTCTCCATTTCCAAAATTACGCAAAAGAAAAACAATTCTATCCTGATCACAATACTCATTTTTCTAAATGAACTAGTTAATCGAAAGTATTAAAATTAAGTCTTGAAAATATTTCAGAGAAGTTGAAGAATTTCCGGTGGAAATTCATTTTTACTTTTGATGCAATACTCTCCCTTCTTTTCCATTATTTCCTTATCATTAAAACTTACATAATCTAATTGGAGTACTATTTCTTCATCCAGTCAATTAATTTTTTATATTAAATCATCCTTATACACACTTGACATGGCGAAGGAAAAAAATCACAGCACAGACTGATTTTCTAAAGACTTAATTGGGGTTGGATAATGGTTTGATAAAGTAGACATTAAAGTAGACTCAACAAACATGATGCAAATCAAATGGATAATTAACTCACGCATAAATTCATACGAAAATATGATACAGAGTAATTATCGGGTTGAACCTCTGAATGCTAATAAATTGATATACATAAAAGCGCTTTGTTTAATCACTGCTCGAGTATTTTGCATTTGATTACAGAGAAAGATGTTGAGAATGATTTACATCAACCTTTGTGGGTTTCCACATAAGGAGAAACAATTTTTATTCGATTTTTCGAAATTGAGTGAGTAGTCAGCTGCGTCTTGGCAGGCGTTATTCGCGCGAATACACCTGTCTCCACATTTGCCGTCAGAATTAAGAGTGGTATGTTCCGCAGTTGGTTGCATTATCTCAAAGTTAGTCTATCGGTCAATCTATAAAATTGGTCAAGGTAAGTAGCCAGGTAAACCTGGGAAGGTGGGAAAAAGTGGTGTTTTCCGGAGACCGCAAAAGTGGCCGTGACGAGGGAGTGTTCGGCCGTGGTGGAACAAGGAACGGTTATTATTTGAACTGTTAAAAAAACTTTACCACTGGACGCGTGGCACGCCGAAATCTCACCTGCCCTCCGATACGCCTCGACAATCGCCTGAAGAATGCCGTGACACTTCCTGCTATCAACCGATCTGGGGATGTTTTTTTTTGGTTCCAATAAAACTTCCGGTTCTCAGTACACGCTCGTTATTTTCTGGAGACAACTGCTCGCTCAGGGACTTGACACTTTTGGACATGATGGCTTTCGACGACAGTAAATTATTCCATTTAAGATCGTTTTTCTGGGAGCGTTACAATATTTTTCGGTAGGGACCTTTTCCAGAAAGACAACTATTTTATTCAACGAATGTGGAGAATCCCATTTGTTGTACAACTGTTTTCTCCTAAAGTAAACCAGTGAATGAAGATCATTGGCACTTGGTGTTTACAAAAAATAAATAAAATTGTTATATTAATAAGAGCCGCTTCTATAGCACAGATGGCAAGGCTACTTCATTGATAATTGAAACTTTGCTAGTCATGGAAAGTGGGCTAGCCATGGAAAAAATTACTCCAAGTTTCAAAATTCGATTTTCTGCACTGTCTTTCTCACTTTATTGTAGTCATAGTGAATTTGGAACTGAGAGTTGCAACTATTGACCTTCATTCACAGAATTAAATTTTTTTGCGACGATTCATTCGTTCCTCAAAATTATCCAAGTAGCACTGAAGTCACTATTTGCATTGAATATGTAATAAATAATATGAGCGACTCCCATAGCGCAGGTGGCAAGCGCACCTCATTTACAATCGGAAGGTTTCAAGTTCGAATTCCGGTTTGGCGATTTCGAAAAACGTCACTATTACTTTCAATGCTCAATAATCTGATTCTTGATACGGCAAGCTGGGTCAAATAAATAAAATAATAAAATTTACCATCTTAGATGGCCTTGAGTATTTGTCGTTCCTGGGAAACTCAAAACAGAGACACAACATGTTCTGCATTCGGTCTCTCCATTCAGAATTTCCTGAATTAAAATTTTTGAATAACTCCAGTCATTCCACAAAACTATTCAAATACTATTATTGAATATATGAAGAATTGAATTGTACGATAATATGAGCCACTTCCACAAGTCGCAAGAATGCATGGCTTATAATCAAAAGGTAGCAAGTTCAAACCTAGGGTTGACGATATGGAAAAACGTTAATCTGAGTTAGAAAAACCAATTTTCTGAAGCAATCCTTTTGTTCCCCGAAATTATTGGATTCAAGTGTTATCAACATCACTATTCCTATTGAATATACAGTACAAGAATCAAATTGTATTTAAGGATAACCTGAGACATTCGAATAGCGCAAATGGTAAGAGTACCTGATTTATAATCAAACTGCTGCCAGTTCGAATCCCCGCCTAGTTCAAAGTCATTCAATTTTTCGGAATTGGAAATAATCCATCCGTGAGAATGTCAAATGGAATGAAATGATACACTGTTCATCATCTGTGGGTATCAGAGTAGAGCTGAACCATTTTTTTCTCAATTCCCTCAATTATAAACATGTATACAATCGATGTACACAATATTTTTTACTCTTTACTAATTCGAGCATCACCAAATTTTTGAGAATTATTATTAATCTTAACAATGGTGCATTCAAAAATCCGATAGAAATTTCACTAACCCATGTAATACTAAAGTATGCCTTATTCCCGTGCTCTATGGCAATAAATTCCGTGAATTCATATTTATTAACCCCCAACGTAACGCACGAGGGAATTCCCGCCATAGTTCACTTTCGAAAGGCCTGCAATTACGTTCACATATATTTTTTATATTGTTTTCGTTATTTTTCCATTTTTTTTCGCAATGATAAATGGATAATCGGATAGTGAACTGCAGACGTGGGTTTCCGTTTTGTTACCAACAAACTTAACATGTAAGAAAATATTAATCACAAGACAATTCAGCGACGTGGGATAACGATATGGTAAATGTACATGAAATTATACATGAAAATAATTTTTTGTGATGTTTTATCATACTTCAAATATGCAGCGGTACGTCGAGTCCTATGCGTTATCGGGGAAAATCATCGTGTAATTAATAATGTTCATTAGAGAAGAGCGACGTTGTGGCGCGTAATAATAATTCCATTCGATAGGTAATCAGCTCGAGGAGGAGTACAGGTAATTGCGTTAATTGAGACAGCGACCGAGACCGAGAACCGTGCACTAACGTCCTCAGAAGTGTATATGCTTGGTACACTTAACTATTTTCTAAGTTTTATTACGTTGCGCAAGGGTTGGCTGCAGTCTATTAGAACAGACAAACAAGCACTATTTTTATAAACTTCCCTTTTTATTATTCCAACCTCTTTCACGCTAAAGCTATCGCAGGGGCTTTTCAAATATAGCTTCTACTTTTCGCTTTTTGGCTTCCCAATGGAAGCCTTGTATTTTCACAATTTTTCCATTAACTTACTTTCATTTTAAATATTCTAGAATTTTATACAACGTCGAAAACAATTATGTTTTGAGATCGTAAGTAAAATATACAGTGAAATTCAATTGAAAAAATCGGCAATTTCACCTTATTGCATAGTGATGATTAACTTCGATGATGGCGTGTACTTGCAGCTCGATCGGTCCAGTCGTATCTATGAAATTCAAAAACATCTTTAAATTTAATTTTTTCTCAATATTTAAAAATCAACACATCCCATTTGATTTTCTTCAGCTCAATCCATATAAATCCTTGAGCGAAATTCGAAGATATATTCCATTTTTCGTTTTCCACTGAATAATCTTGTTCACACAAATAGAGAAATTATGGAGATTACGGGTTGAAATGTTGTATCTAGCTCGAAGAAGATGAAAGGTTGGTATTGTGGATAGGCTTATGCCTAACTGGTACAATGGTTCTTGAAATATTCACGTTTTTTAATAATAATAATTTTTCTAACATTTTTTTTAAATATGGAAGTTGCCATTGCCAAAAGACTGCAGAAATATCGTTTAAGAATGCCCAACAGCCTTTCAGCCAAAATTCACGCTGTTTTTTCTGGTAAATTATCGATGGGGTTAACATAAGAAATATAACGTTGCAACTTTTTGAATGATTAAATAATAGTACTATGCAAAAATGTGATATTTTTCAACGTCAATCGCATCGTGAGCTCAGCAAAAAAGTGAGAATAGTGCGAATTTTGTCGGAGAGGGTGTAGAACATCCCTAAAGTAGAAGCCACTAGCAGAAACTATTTCACAAATTCACTTTTTAAATATTTTGGTTATACACTAATGGGAGAAACAATTTGT
The DNA here is from genome assembly GCF_000806365.1 of Fopius arisanus. Lineage (NCBI taxonomy): Eukaryota > Metazoa > Arthropoda > Insecta > Hymenoptera > Braconidae > Fopius > Fopius arisanus. Next base: position 1,428,453 of record NW_011887746.1, on the reverse strand, counting down.
TCTCATCAAATAAATACGTGAAATGGAGATTGAAAAAAAAGTACTATTATATTATTTTATATTGGATAAAATTAATGAAATACTATGAACAAAATTGTATAGCAATTCGTTATTTCTCATTTTATCAGTGTGTATAAATATTGTGTATATTAATTTCATTTTTTCGTGACATGGATCTTACAAAACTTTTTAAAAATGTCATCACAAAATTACAAAATATTTTTTTCATTCCCCTTGAATGGAAACTCCCGCATTGATCTATCGGGTTAAAATTAATTTGAATAAAACATTAAAGGAAGGAGGAAATAGCTCTAGTATCATGATAAAAAATTCTGATACTCACCCTCGATTAGAGTGAATGTCTGAAAATATTGTTTGTCGAAGTTTTCATGAATTCAAAAAATTATCAGAATGAACGATCACTAGGATGCATGTCAAATAAAGGCAGAGCCGTATCTATTATCACTGGGAATAAATTTCCACCCAATTTATACTGGTTACGTTGATTTTACAAGGTTTTCATCTTCAAGTGTAGATAAATGGGGCAAGTCTTTACCCGCACTAGGAACAAGAATTAATTTTCCAACTATCAATTTATTTAAAAAATTTTATTTTTTCTGGCGATTGTTATTAAATTTTCTTTTTATTTATTTATTGTCTACATATAGCCGATTAGACTTTTTATTTCATTTTTGCGGTAACATGGACCGACTTGCCCGTCAACCGTGTCGCGTTTGCCCCAGGAGCTGTACGCCATGCACAGACTCTCCAGGTAACCAAAGAAAACCATGGAAAGCTACAGCGCTCAGTAACCAAGCTTCATCGGGAAATGATATTTCTCGATCATTCTTGATGCCTGGACGTCTGTTCGACGGTTTCCGAAAGATTAAAATTCCACTGCCCTAAGCCGGTCTCACGATTGTCATTAGATTCTAATAATCATAATTATTTTGCTCTCGAAGATAATTATATTGCACCTGGCCTTGGATCAATTCCTTCAATAATTACCCATTTTTCTAGATTTTCCATTTTTTATAGGAAAGTATTTCCATTAGTTTCCTGATAATAATTATTATTAAGAGAATTTTCTGAAGGACCTAACGAACAAAATAAACATCAAGAACCATATAATTATTGTAATTGAAACGGGAATGGAAATTGCCTGGAAATTACTCTAATTTATTCCCAGTAGACAATAGAATGATAAGAAAATCATTTTTTTATCTATATCGGATTGAAAATCGAACATACTTAGATCAATTACACAATATACTTGATTGACGTATTTTTTTTCAATATGCCATATCCTCATGCAATATCCTTATTTCTCCATCAAAGCCTCAAAAACACGTGAACTTTTAATAAAATCGAGACTTCAAAAACGTATGTACATCTCCTGAAAACAATTTAGCCCTCATTATCGTCAACGAAACGATTTGACTCTCCATGTTCGGAATTGTCTGAGCCACCCGAACTTGAGAAAGCCAAAGAAAATTAAATTGAATATTCGTCTTTTTTTTGCAAAACGACTGAAAAAGCACTTGAATTGTGTTGTCCCATAAAGCCCCAAAGTCATTGGCTGCCATAAAAATGAGCAGTTTAAATGTTGGTAACGTTTTGTAAAAAAGCCCGCACACAGATGTTTGTCGATATAGAAATGAGGCGCGATGCGAATTCACGTGGAATCATGGATTTATCGTGACAGAATAATTTTGCCATTTGAAAGAAGAAAAGGAATGACAAATAAAGAGAAGCCAACGAACGAAGGCATCGGGATGGGGACAAAGAACTAGAGCCGCGTCTCCTGTCCCTCATAAAGTTTGTGTGGTAATGGGGAATCCGCGAGACGGGAACCATCGCACGCCGTCGGCCGGTGGGAATTTTATACTCTTTCGGGGAGACATCATCGTGGACATCTGCCGTTCTCGCGTCCTCCACTACTATATACATTTTCATCATTTTTTGTAATATCTCGAACCCAAGAAGAGCCATATATACAAGCACTTGTGCATAATGCCCTCGTAACGCTCGGTATTTGCGCGGTTTTATGTAAAGAAGTGTCACCCCTAGGCTAACCCATACTCCCATACTCCCATACTCCCACAACCCTCATACTCCATACTCGGTGCAATATTAAACGATTACTCCTAAATTATGAGTGCCATTCACTTTCAACAATACTCTGACGTATGAGACAGTTTGTTCAGACTAACTGGCTTCCTTATTCAATTCCAGTAGCTGTACTGTAGCACTCGCTAGACCATGGAATTATTTATGAAAAAAATATTTATGATATGCATTTGTCTGATATGATATCCAGACGAGGTCACACATCCTGTGTGTTTTCTGATCTCGATATGTTGGCGTGACCTCAACTCTTTCGCTCATCCCCATATGCCATTCCGTTTATTCTCTCTCTCAATTTTTTTCTGGGAACGTCAAGTCCTCCATGTTAACACTCTTCGTCTCGCCGGGAAGTTGTATTAAAAACGTACAACTCCGTTATTGAAGAAAAGCGTGGTACAATGTTCTGGTTAGTCGTCTCACACCGTTTGCGATTTAAGATTAAATTGCATCCGGTTGAGCTTTGCGGATCACGGGAAGGAGCCAAAGGGAGAGTCTCGAAGACGTATCTAATCTTTTGGTTTAACATTGAGTCATTAACCAGCACGCGATCCTCCGTGCATTTATTTTTCATCATCATTTTTTTTCCTCTTTTTTTACACGGCATCATATGCCGCCTAGCATTGTCCTGTCTTAATGATTGAAAAAAAAAACATTTATAGCTCTTCACTATTTATAGCGAAAATACATATTTATTACAGATTATTCTTAGAGTATTGTCTTCGAGTTCTGATAAGCAGCTGATTTTTTTATCGCGGCACGTGTCACTCATGTATCGCTGTTTTTCATCGCAGAGCATTTTAGCGACAATTCTGAATAATTCGCAAAATCGGATGATGTAATACCCTCGTTTAAGATACTCTGGTTCTACCGCTCGTCGTAATTATAGATAGGCAAAGCAACTATTACATTAACATTATAATTACAATATGAACATCACTAAACAGAAAATGGAACAATTAAATTAAGCCAAGACACACAATAATTCACACAAACATAAATAACAAATTCACAACCAATAATGAATTCAGCAGACATAAAAAAAATTCACATTACTGCATAAGTTGGCAATTGATAAATCGATAGTACTTAATAGTTAACTAATCTACATTACTCAATGAAAATTACCGTAAGGTTAAATAACTTCAAAATATAAACGGAAATATTGAGCAGATTAATTTTAGTCGCCGATTTCTGGTAGTGATAATATAGTGTTGGAAGATTAGATCTGAAATTGGAAATTAAGAACTTGATATTTTTGGCACCGATAACGTAAGATTGAATTTCTGTAGATTTCTTCACTGACCTATCAGTGAATTTCTTTCTTGATATCGATCGAAGTTGAATTGAACCTCATATAATTAAAAATTCAAACATCATCATGACCGAAATAAAAAAAAAATTTTAACAATTCCTAACGATGTTTACTGTGAGTACATTTAAATCGATATATATCGTGTTTCCGAGACAAAAATTTCAGTAAAAATTACCTTCTCGTAATTGTGACCCGAAGCATGACAAGAAATGAAGCCGGAACTGTCACTTCATTTTCCTCTAAATATCCGTATAAAAAATTACTTTTACCGACCAAATTAATCACTTGTAAGAAAATTCAGAAATTTCAAGGATAAATATCAAGATCCATTCATGCCAGCCAAATAAATTCAATCAACAGAAGTAATTTCTTTTCACAATGTACAAACCCTCTATGCTTACCCATTCCCACATACTTCTCCCCTTTTTTCCGCGTGAAATAATGGCGTTAAGCTTCGTCATGAGTTACTGAAAAAAAAAACATATTTATAGTACTTTATGAATTACACGGACTGGTGGTATATGGTGATTTTCATTCACGCATTAATTTAGAAGAGTCCTTGTAAGAGCAATGAAAAGGGTGGGGGATAACATGCGTATTCATGAGACATCCAGCGAAGCTTATAAACGCCTCGCTATTAGGCGATACGATTAAAATGTGCATTTCTCCTGGCTCGTTTTTAAACTCGCCGCACAACTCACCTTATGTTCCACTGGTGGCTCGGTCTATTCTGGCCCGTGTGTGGAACCTCGCGGGTGGAACCCCAGGGGGGCACGAGGAACTGAGTGTGCGAAACGCTCCTATTAAAATACCTACACGTTCATTTTTTCTTTTTTTCAGCTTGTACTCTTATTTCATTTTGTCTTTCTCCTTCTTCATGATACTTTGCACCTGAAAGTAGCATCAATTACATGAGCCATAAATTGCAGATGAACCCCCGTGATTAATTAAAAGTGAGTAAATTATTGAAGGAGAGAAACTGGGTTTTCGTTTGTTATATTTATATTTTCTATTTTTCTATTTTATACTTTTATGATTGATGTCGGGGGCAATGAATGCGTCGTGATTTCGCAGGGGGTTTATTGTGTTTAGCTGTTTGGAGATTAAAAAAATTAGTATTTCAGGGAACATACACGGAGAGAAAAACACAAGAAAAATTACGTGACTAATCACGTAATCGTGGGCTGGAGTGTCATTTCTTTGTTTTTTACTGGAGAATTTGAAAAAAAATGGGAGACGAACAGTAAATTTTATTATTTGCTCTGGAAAACGAACTTGTAAAATTTACCACAGTTCCGGTAAAAATTATTCCGAGTAACGTAAAAATTATCCAGTTTCATTTAAATTTTACCTGACGTGCAGTAATTTTTACGTAACCGAATTGAAAAATTGTCCAAGTTCGGATCACGTCATCCGGCAAATTATTATTGTCGGAAGGATAAAAAAACATTACAGGTGATTTTTGAAGTTTTGATCCAATCACATCATTTATTAATTAAATATCCTCTCCCTCAATTATTATTATTGAAAAAAAAAGTTTGGGGAAAAATTACGAAACAATTCGGCAAAATTCACGGAACTGAGTACCGTAATTTTTCTACCTCTAAAGGTGACTTCTTACCGACCGAATGGTAAAATGTTGTGAATGATCGGCACTTTTTCCGATTTTACATTTCGCCCCACGTTTATCTTTCACCCATGAATTTTTATGGAACTTTTTACGTACTTTTTCCAGTATTTTTCTCTCCGTGTATCTTTATTTCAGATTTAAGCAACATTACTTCTGTTATTTCTTCTTTCTGACAATGATTTCTCGTTATTTAGCTGTATCCGTGTACACTGCGGTTTTTAGGACAGCCAACGTTACTAGTTAACTTTCCATGCCGAGGCACCTTTACTCTGGCAAAAATCACTTTTGACCGGTATGACGCGTATTACGACCCTGTCGCAAACGTTCTCTGAAAAAAAGCAAATTGTGTATTTCCTCGAAATTACAAAATAACTGGTTCGAAATACCGCACGGAATGAAAAATATACTTGAATCACCGGAATGACAAATACACTTAAATGCGGAAGGTAGATGTTCAAAGCAATATGAGGACTAGAGTGAGGGGTTAGGATCCCTAACCAAATATAATCATTGTAATCGAATTTGTCAACAAGATGCTTTTCAAACCATATGATATACATTGTTTTTTGTCGCGAGGCTCAATTAACCGAGTTATGACCAGGCCTAGGTCTGTAATAAGCAACACTTACCAGACCTTGGCCTGGTAAATTAATAACGAGGCTCATTCGGGCCAAGTGACAAACGCAAATTTTAATAAAATGATGGAATTAGGAAAACAAAATTAAAATTTCGCTGCAATGGCCGACCATTTTTGACATACTAAAATCACATTTTTCACTAAGTCGAAACACTGAAAGGTCATTGCATGACCATACAGGAGGGCAATGCATAAAATATGTAATAAAAAAATCTAATCGATCAGATGATTTGACAAATATAGTTTTAAACAGAGCGCTCTCAAGTGTAAAACGATTGGCTTAACAAAAACAACAAAAATTGAAAAATGCAACATAAAAATTCATCCATGATTGGGAATGAAAGTTCAAATGTTGTACCACAAACGAATGGCTCTGACTGCCAAATGATTGAATTTTTTAAAAATCGCAGATTGGTAATTAATACTCGCACCCAGAAATTATCAAAAATAGGAATGAAGGATTCATGAGCAAAGATAATCCTGTTAAATCTACGGTAAATAATGATGTACCTAGTATTACCTATTTCTCAAAATACCGCAAGGTGTGAGGGTCAGATCTTCGATTACATCTACTATGGAGTAGATTCTCAGTAGAGTACTTCGTAAGTTGTGCATTTGGACGACAACAGCAACCTTTGATAATTGAATGCGTCTTAGTCGACTATCATGTAAAAATACGTGAAATTATCTAAATCATCTTCATTCCTCTTCCAAAATTTAGTGTCTTCTTTACCTCTTTGCCTTCTGGTAATTGTCGCAATTTTAAGTCAGATTTAGACTGTTTCTACACCTGTCTATTTATTCGGATTAAGTAAATGAATAATTTTAACATACGTCGGCGCAACAGTTTGAATCAATATTTTTAGCTTAAAAAAAAATAAAAAAAAGGGGAATCTCTTCACCCTGTGAACGACATTGATCGAGGCGTAGGATTGAAATTTTAGAACTAATGGAAATACTATGGAATTTTTGAAAAGAGAAAGACAAAATAGGTTAAAATGCAACCCAATAATTATCAAATCATCAAAAAAAATTGGTTTTTGATTGTTCTTATAATTCTGGATTCGAGTAATTCACACTATCCTAAAATAATCTGTTTCTCAATTTTAATACTCCATTTTTCCCTTTTTTCCATCCCATTCCCATCAAAAGGTTTTATAAATTTTGAATTGATTTGCCAATAAAAATATCGGAAGAACAAAGGAAAATGTAAAAGAACTAGACAAACCCATTCAAAGGATTACTATGAAGTAGCTGTCAACAACGAGAAAGCGATGCCGATTTAGTAAGGAAATTAAAATTCATTGAAAAATTGAAGAAGAAAATATTTGTCACCCGCGATCTATCTACTCTCTACAATTTCCATTCCAAACGAAACCCATTGATCGTATTTATTAACTCATTCCCCCAATGAGAAAACCCAACATGTTTTTATCGACTTCTCGCCGTGTTGATAGAAAATATGATTGCAGCATTACATTACATTACATTACGCCCCGGGGGGTTATTTCCACAGTAATAGCGAAAAAAGAATTCTTGTTCCAAGGGTAAAACCACTTGTTTTCATGAACCCATTTTTTTTTTAATCTAGGGAGCGCAATTCCTCGAAACAAGTGACTTTTTCACTTATTTCAAGAATGTTACGTCCATTGTGATCATTAAAATGAAAGTTGTATGCTTTATTTCGACCCATTATGACTTGAAAAGTCCGAAAATACAATTCTTCCTGTCCATTGGCGTGCATTCCCGCCGTCACATAACGGCCATCCCCGGTAAATATAAGGTGCGCCGTTTGGATTCACCAAGTGAACACCTGATCAGGACCTTGGTCAGTTGCTATTAGGCTTACCTGCTAAGATTAACCTTACATCTCGTTTTCACGGTCCTAGTCAGGAAATCGTACGACTGACCCGATAATGTCAGTCGGACTCGAGCCTAAGGGCCTTATCTGGTTATCGTGAACTAGCAATGTGAACCATTTAAAGATGTGATAATATTGGCCAGATAAGGATCTCAGCCGATCGTTGCTTTTAAGCCCTCATCTGGACCTCAGCAGGTAACCCATGAGGGCCTCACATTCCAATCTAGAAGCCTTATAAAGACCTTATGAGATGCCTGTCAAAATTTCCACCCGGGACCCTGTACAAATTTCAAAGAAAGTTCACTTTCTAACCTTTTACCGATAAAACCCCATAACGAATCTCGTTCGATATAAATAAGCGGTTTTATCAGTACAGATGCTCCGACATTTTGTCGATATTTCTCACCTCTACGCGTACTCCAGGCGAATCAAATAAAGAAGCTCCTTCACCAGAGCGTAAAATTCTCATGATTTAACATGCGGTTGAATGCAATTTTCGAGTTCGGCGGAAATAATGGGAGAAGCCGACAAGTGCGCGCATATACAACCGTTAGAGCGTCTAACGCACGTGCCCGCCGGAATTGTTTATGCGTTTTGACTGTGGACCTCTGTAATGTTATCCATTTGTTGTTACCCCGCGGGAGGTTTATGTGTAGCCCAGGAGCCCGTGGTCTTCAAATGCCGGGTCTGCGTATCAGGAACAATGAATATTTATATCTTAATACGCAGGGGCTAATTGAATAATTTGTAAAACGCGACGGGAATCAAGCTTTCTCTCTCCTTTCCACTCGCTGAATTCATTCGACCAAAAAGGTTTCTCGAGGTTTTTGCATTCCGTTCCATCTCCGGACGCACTACCGCGTGTCCGCCCGCGTCCTAAAATTATATCCTTGCGGGCCAAAGTGCAGTGGTATGGATACCTCGCACACAATGTCCCGAGGGGACTTCCCAATGAGACAGCTACAACATGAATCATTCTAGAATTATTTTTCTCTCCTTTCCTTCTATATTCTCCTCTTTCTTTTCCTTGAATATCCCGCATTTTGTCGATTACGTAAAATCGAGTTATGTAAGTGTATACATTGGAACCCGGTGATGAGATGAACATCGGTGCTCAGTCGATTATTTGTCAGTCGTGAATAAATCAGTATAGGCAAGTGATTGATGATTCTTGGCTTTTTCTTTTTAGAGGAAATTAAATTTTTGTTAGTCAAATATTTCGTCAAATGGATTTTGACGACGCTTGATTAAGTAGCTGTAGACAGCTGGGAAAACACTCGATCCTAATCATCCTCATTTTTTCTAGAAGAAAAATCTCTTTTATTGGGAATTCGTCCTGCATAATTGAGAAATTATGTAGACTGGTGAAATAATACCTTTGCTAAGGATTGACTTACTTAAGGAAACTTATTATTAACTTATTATTTAAGGGAAATAAATCATAAGCAGTGTAGTTTATCCGTGGGCATACGCCTCATAATGATCTCCTAAAATAATATGAGGACTACTTATACAACCCAATCGGGATCGCATCAAAATTATTCGATTGAAGAAATAACATTTTGAAACAATACACATATTGCTCTCAAGTAAGTTATATGAATATATATAAAAAATTAATAATTTAACTGAATTCTAATTAATCTTGATGACTAGGGTTCACCAATACTAGCATATGAGGTGAAAGCATGATTTAATTTCGCGGCTACATCAGCACGAAATCAGAGATGAAGTTTAGAAAATTTGGCATTTTTGCCATTTTTTTAACAATGAACATTAAAAATATATTGAGATTTTTTTTTACAGAGACTTTTCATCGATTTGCATAAATTAAGAAAACACGCGAAGATTGAAAATCAGTGCTTGTTCTCTTTTGAAGGCCAACCGAAGAGTCAAAACCAAAAGCGTCCAACATTTGTTCCGAGAATGTTAACGCGCGTAATCATATTCCCCAACATTTTCGTTTGGCCACGTAGAAACCGTTTTTGTGATGAGTTGGCAGTGATGCATGTCGACGGGACCACGCATCGCATAACTAAGATGGGTCCTAGGACCCATTCATCAGTTGATAGAAGGCTGCTCATCTCTCTGTCATTTCCTCTCTTTTCTGCCTTGTCCTCTTCAGATAAAACGAAAAATATCGCTTCTTCGGGTAAGACTACATGTATCAGATCATTCTACGATACTTATATTAGCTTTTTATCTTTATCTTTGCTATTTGAATAATGCTTAACCAATTGGGCAAATATTACACAGAGAGAAAAATAGTTGAAAAATTCCGTAACTTTGACTTAATCGTGGGGTGATTTTGCTTTTTGGAAAAAAGTACTTGCAATTCCGTAAAAATTGTCCGAGCGAGCAGAAATTTTTACGAAACTTTCAGGACAATTTTTGCGGTGCCTCCAGTACTTTTGCCTAAAAACCAAGGTCGCCCCATGTTTACATGAAAGTACTGTAATTCTTCGAGTATTTTTCTCCCCATGTAGTGTTGCTTACGTTACAAAATCAAAAGAAACACACTAATCCTGGGAAATAATTAAGAAAATATTTAACCATTTCAAAAATGTTTTTTGAATTTTCCGTACAAAATTTTGATTTACAATTTCACTCAAATTTCCATCATTTTTTTCATTGAGAATTCAAAATTTCAAGTATCAAACAAAACTGTCACTTCTCGTTCTGCTTTTCTGGGAAAATGAGTAGAACAGTAAAAAATTCCGGCTAACATATTCTTGAATTTTTATAGGATACACAAAGACAGAACAAATATTATTATCACTTTTTGAAAAGTAAAATGCAAATTTCAATTTAAAAGACGTGAAATTTTCAACTCGGCCAATTGACTTGAAATGTATGTAGAATTCTTAGTTGATGAATCAATTAATTTCTTCAATATTCTGGTAATTGGTAAAAATGTAAAAAACTTCGAAAAATTCTAGCAATAAATCCCCTGAATTTTCAATCCATTCAAAAGTCGGCTGTATTTAATTCAAGCTATTTCAAGCTGTTATTAAAAACAAATCATTATTTAAAAAGACAAAATTAATTTTCTGGAATTTTTAAATAAATAAGGAATTGAGTGACAGTTGTTAATTTAAATTGAATTTACACTTACATAATTCAAAATTCTAGCGATTTTAGGATTTCTGCTAATTTCTTCAATAGTATAAAATTCATATCAACTGTATGTATGAAATATTTTTTTTAATATATAAAACTGACCAAATATTATATATTTCTTTTATATATTTATCCACGGAGGACTGAATGTAGTGAATAAGAAAAAAATCCTGAAATTTCATATCTTCCTGAATTTTCAGTGCAACTGAAAGTTGCCTTCCTGTCACCGAAATTTCATTTGTCCTATCAATACATTTGCGGGCACGCACACCTTCCCAATTATTCATTATAACCATCGCCTTAAAAGTAATTTCGTTAATCACCAGGACAATCCAGCCATAACCCAAGTTTTTATAGGAAACCTCCACCTGTAGATCTCTTTAGAGGTATCTTTACGCCTCAATGAAAACATGTAGCAGTTCCATCGATAGCACGTGCTATCGCCGTAAATCCAAATGTGCCATGAGATAGAAAAAAAAAAATAGCGGTCGGAGTGTACATTTGATAGGTAGAATATTGAGTCAATGCGAGGTAGAATGAACGCTGAATGAAGATGTTCTGAGTGGAATTTATTCGTGTCTCCGTGAAATAATTAACCTCCACTGCAGAGTAATTAAGATACGAGTGATTCTGGTTTACGATTTCTTGTGTTTAAAAGGAAAGGAGGGAAGTTTTGCCACGAAATTTACATTCCTTGGTAGTGTTTTGGTGGGTGAATCACTTGTGGGGACTGGTGGGACTGGTAAAGGTATATAGGTAGGTGGAATGAGGGGTAGCAAACGAGGGAATCGCTGTCCTACGGGGAATAAGACGATTCACGGGACACACAAAGAGAAACCAAAGTAACTTTCGTAGGACTAAAAGGTAACTCTCGCCAAACTCATGGACCAGAGGGCCAGAAACAGATGAGAGGAAGAGAGACAATTACGGAGAAAGGGAAAATGGCTGGGTGATGGAATGAGAGCAGAGATCCTTTGATCGCGTGACTGTCGCCCTGTCGGCAAACATCGACTTCAACCCGCTGAAAACCCAGCCACCGTGCTTTAATACCTCATGCAAATTTTCGGGGGAAAAGGCCACGCTTACCTTCCCGATTTCCGACCTCTGCAATACCGCCCACTGGGCTTTATATTGCTTTTCAGAACAAATCGCTATCCGATTCGTATATCCTACCCTCACGCTTTCTAATATCCCGCCAATCGTCCTATTTATTCTCTACGGCTATTTCATACGCCGCAAATTCGTCTCTTATCACACAGGGAGAGCTAAATACTTGAAAAATTACGCAACTTTTACGTAATGGTGAGGTGTTCCTTTAATTGTGGGCTGCATTTTTACGAAACTCTCTGGACAATTTCTATACGTACCTCCAGTCGCCCCTCGATTACGTAAAAGTTCGCTTATTTTACGAGTGTTTTTTTCTCTTTGTATCTATTGAAGAAATACACACGAAAATTCCGCCAGGTTTTATAGAGCTAGCGGATTCCACACAAATTTCAAACATTTTTCCACTGCAAACTCGGAATTTGAAAAATCAAACAGAACTCTAATTTTTCGTTCCACTAAATTCCTGTAAATATATTCTTGAATTTATGGGCCATGGATCATCCCTCATGGGAAAATAAATATTATCTACAATTTTTGGAAATGAAAATTAAAAATTTAGATACGAAAACTTGAAATTTTTAACAAGAACCAAAAGATACGATATATCTGTAGAATTCTTCGTAAATGTGGAGGTGAAAAAATAAACTTCTTTCAACTTAAAAATAAAAAAACCGAAAACAAAATAACACAATCATCAAATAATTGCAGAATTTTCAACAGTTCAAATTTTCGTTCTAGAATAATTTTTGCGAATGAATTTTTTCAGTTGCACGTTAATGAAAAATCTATAGTGCAATAATAATAAAAAATAATAATAAAAATAATAAAATTATAATATAATTATAAAAATTGCCGAAAATTTCACGTTTTATGGAAGATTTTAAACGAAGATGATGAGTTTCCCGGATTAAACTTGGTGAAACCTTTTAAAGAACTGACCTAAATGTAGTTGTTGCAATTATGAAAAAAAAACGTGTAATTCTACGTACAAAGTGAACAATAGCAGATCGATAAACTTCTTGGAGACTATTAGTAATCCCGCCCCATGAATAGGTACCACAGAATATGAATATTGCAACGAATCACATGATTTTTATTCCATCCTCCGACTTTTCTATCCATCAATATTGATGAAATGACAATTAATGTTACATGAGATTCCACTTAGCTACATTTACACTCATTACCAGTGCATCGGCCTTTCAGATCCGCCAAGTAATTGCAATAGTCGCCACAGAATTCAGGACAATTAGGAATGGGCAAAGCTTTTTCGGTAAGATTGACTGCAACAATTTACTGCGTCACTTCATTGAGTTATCATTGAATAAAATGTAAATTCGTGGCCGCAACATACGTGAATTTTAATATATATACTAACGTTTTTCCATTATTTCATCAATATTAGTTTCACTAATCACCAATTGACCCATACCGATTACAAATAAAAATAATGTAGAATTCAGGAATTTCATAACTAAAAAATTACTACTTGTTGTATCGTTCGTGAAAGAAATCTGAAAGAGATATAAAGGGTTTGAATAAAGAAGATTATTTTTGGTACACAACAATATAAGAGAATAATACTTTCTAAAATCGTTTGTGACGTCAAATTAATCGATTGCGTACTTTGAAGTATTTCTGACTTGTAACTAGCCGAGAAAACTGCTTCAAGTGACTAATAAGCACTTACGTAGTGGTTATCGCTTGCAAAACAAACTGCGATAACTATAAATACACAATAGAAACGATAATGAGGGGTATGACGACGAAATGATAATTAAGATTAACCGCAGCAAAATGAGAGAATTGACGGTTTTTTTTTATAAAAATTTTTTCTAATGCACATCACATCATAAGAATAATTTATTAACAGGTAAGCCTGGTCATCAATCAGTTAAAAGTGCAAGAATATATATAGTTGTCGGAATTTTGCACGGAGAGAAATATCGAAGGAAATTAACCCAGAGATTTTGTAATCGTTTGTATTGTACTAACAGTTCAACAATTTTTTATTGTTGCAATTATTATTGTACGAAGTAATGCAGTCTCTAGTGCATCGTGATATACCGAAGAAGGTTAAATGTTTCTTTTCTTATGATTTAGTTCTGTAACTGTCGGTTAGAATTATTCCCCCAGTATGTGAGTTTTAAAATACCGTGCCTTTTCTTTTTATTCTGTTGTCCTTAATTGTTCCAATTGACAGAAAATTTATTATCGACGCTTTACAAAAAAAGGGTCGACCTTTAGAGTCGAAAACAGAATAAGGGAATACAAGGGGTTTTACATAATACCGAATACGAGTGTGGAGATGCTAGAATGAAGAATCTAGGGTGACTGATGTTAAGGACCCAAAGCAGACGTCACGAGACTTAGGTCAGTTTTCTGATGGTTCTAAAGATTAAGAAAGTTTGGCGTGTGTAACTTCAAGAGAAAGATATCTGATTACAAGTTCTGCATTTTTATTCGGGGTGCATAATAAAACATTTTGTAATGAATCATCGGTGCGATTTTATCAATCAGACCTTCAAATTTCCCTCATAGGTTCCCGCTTTGACACTCACGACTCTATTCCTAGACTACATAATGTCGGTGAAGTTATATAATTATTTATATTTATCATGGCTTTATATGAAGACATTTTACGAGGTATCGAATGATTGCATCAGACCATTTTATATGGTCACCATTCATCTTTCAATATGCTTTGATGCAAAGACGATATTAGCATCAAAAGCTTCGAATCCCTGGAAGGATCTTTGTGTTATATTCGATAATCTCATTTCTGACATCTATTATGTTTTAAATTTTTCATCTAATCATCGATTTCTACTTTTAATGTTTCAGGATCGAGTAATAGGATTCGGATGCACCAATTCATTCCAGTTTACGTGGTTATGACTTGTCGAAAAACATCAAATTCAGTAAGAAGTAGTTAACATATTTAATTTTAGTTTAAATAATTTTATCGACATTTTCTATGACAATTATCGACCATAGATTTCCCATTTTTTTTTGACGAAATTTAATTTTATATTGCATTCTAGAATGTGATTCAAACAAACCTACTAAATCGTTGCTCAATAATTTATATAGAAAAATAAAACACTTATTCACGAATTCGCATGAAAACTTGAGAATTGAGGAGAAAAATAGGATTGACGTGACTTTTTTAGTTACTTGTCATACAATTCAGTTTATTGCTCATGTGTTCACTACACCACTTTTACAGTTTGTTCATATATTGTATTGAATCCCAATGTTATGTGCATAAAATTTCTTCTCTCATGAAGATTGAAAGTGCCCCGATCGATTTGTAATGAAAACAAATTGTTTTCTTCTTCACAAGTACTCCGACTCTAAAAAGGTCCACAGCGACAGGGGTCCATATTTTTTGTAACCTTACAAGCTGGTGACATCTTTTTATTCATCAAGAACGCGAATTGGTCCACTGCGAGGCGAACATAATAATAAAGAACATTTTCGCGCATTCAAGGTCAAATGAAATGAAAAAAAAAGAACTTGTGTAGAAGGAAGGACCCCAGGGGTGTGATATTGACATTATCACGACAATCTTTCGAATCTCAGCAGCCACCAACAATGCACGTGCTTATGTACCTCTTGCATATTCCCGTGGCATTCCCATCGGCACCCTTTCTGGTGCCCCACAACAAAGACAAAAAAATAACTCCGACTGCTGTTTGGTATCTGAAAGAACACAGGCATAGGTTACATCTCCGACTGCCCCGTGCCAGCTTTACATTGTCTTACGCTTGTTCACCTTTTCTGCCCCCTTTTCCGACGGTTTAAAGCCCTCAACCGCCTACACAATATACATACAATGCGATACAATGCGCCAGATCAACCCACCGATGTGTCGGTATGGGTTGCTCTTTCTTTGCTACATGTAACTTTGCATTATTTTGGGGGGCTAAGGAGATTCACTGATCTCATCAAATTTATCCCTATCTCGAGGAATTCTTCCTACTACTTACTAAAAAAAAGCATGGACAATATCTCGAATTGAAAGTGAAAAGTCGAATACGACGGACTATGCTGAATTGGAAGGAAAATTCGAGCAAGTTTACGCGAACGCGACTGTAAGTCATATTTTTATTGTACGGGCTACCGATTGCAAAGCGAATTTTTTAGGATGAAACAGGTATCTTCATTAGACAAACTATGTTATTTCTCTCATTGAGAGGGGAAGCTCGAATATGACAGAGTATCTCGAATTATGGTGGGAGAAATTGAAGCGAATTTACATGAGTGTGATTGGTTCAAGTCGAATTTTTTCTGTAAGAATTGCTATCCAATTCGCAATCGGTGAATTACTAAGTAGATTTTTTAATGTTAAATTCACACCGTATATGCATTAGATACACCTAGAGATAAGCCTTAATAAGGCATAATGAGCCTTCAGAACTGACTGGGTCGTTAGAATGATTTATCATTGAATAAACTTGATTTCAGCGGTGGAATACAGAACAACAAGTTCATGTTGTTCCAAATTCCTTAGACTGTACGCGTTACTTACATAAAGGACCGTAGAATTCTTCATCTGATTCCTTTTTCTTATGATTTTATTGAAGAAGAGCAGCACTTTTATCTCAAATGAATATTGAATATAAACTATTGAAGTTTCTCTATGAAAAAAAGTTGAAATACTTGTTATTCGAAGATTTCTAATCATACAATTCTTTCATTGAATTACACATGAAAACATTCCACAAATAACTATTTTTTTCAGTAATCCATTCTTGTGAATTAATTATGAAAATATCTTAAACTGAATTTTGCAAAAATGTTGAAAGGACAGAAATCTGATTGTGAGTCTAGGAAAGATTCCATTGTAGAAATCTAAAATTGATGATCATTGAGGTATGAAATTAAAAATGCAGCACCTAATAGACGAACTGGGAACATATCATTTCCATCCCATTATTATCCTGTAATGACAGTTATCATGAACCATGAATTCAAAAAATATTGAATCTTCCCGGAACAAAACTTGGAAAATGGGCATTAGTCGTAGAGGAGTACTTTAATATGCGAACAAAGAAGTATTCCATCTTCAAAAAAAAATGTCACGTTAATCAAATATTAACTTTCCGCGATGCATTTGGAGCACAAATTTTAACTATATTTTAACAAATATAAAACTCAATTAAAGAATTCTCTCCCGAAAATTGCATGAATTATCCCTTGCGAGCATCAGCGCAGAGAATTCTTCAAGATAAATTATTTTGAATTGACATCGTTTTTTAAACTGGACTATAATATTACGTTTGACCTTTGCCCTCAAGTGTCGGAGGAGACGGAATAATTTGAAGCAGTGGATCTTAGGTGCGAATGGTCTCTCAAGGAGTCTGTGGATAATGCGAGTAGGATAAGTGCTGAATGCCGTCTAGAGTCCACTTGGATCCACACTGGGCAGATCACTGGAGGATCGAGAGGTGTGATGGCCTATCCTCAAGGTTCCTCCAGAGGAAACGAGAGGAAAAAGGGATACGGCTGTGCCAAGGATACATCCTTTTTTATTATTATTTTTTTTAGCGACACCAGTGGGGGATCTGCGCCCGCGGATGTCATCCAATGGGGGTAAAGTAAAGGGAAAACAAGTAAAATAATGATAAAAGGCGGAGCCGACGGTGCAATTCGATTGGTCGAGATATCGCGGGCGTTTGAGTCAACGGTTGGAAGAAGAAGAGGGGGCAAAACTCCACTCTCAGCAATTCTCCTCCTCCTCCTCCTCCTCCTCCTCCTCCTCCTCATCCTCCTCCTCCTCTCGCCGCGCCTTTTCTCCAGTGCTCCTCTCACTTCCCCCCAGCATCGGTTTCATCTTTAGACTCTCTTACCTGATCCTTCATATGGACCACAATCGTGTGCTGACTCCTGGGCAAATATATGGCGGTGCTTTCTCATTCATTTTCGTCTTGCTGTCCATTTCAAACTAACACCCAGTCCGCATTCTAGGACCTTTGGTTACTATCGCTACACGTAATTCAATTTCAATCGTCTCATTCATGTTGAATAGGATCTATCAGCTGAGATGAAAAGGTTTCCATTATTTTATCACTTTTTCAATCTTGAGCATTTGCAGTGAAAAAAATAGACTTGGGTCAAGTATACTTTATACTTCATTATAGTATACGTCATTATAGTAACGCGATTCAATAGGGGCAGCAATAGCCCAGTGGTTAAGATACGAAAGAATACTGAAACAGGGAAACAGACATAATTTCTGAGACCAAGACACATGGTTCGTTAATTAGAAATTCCGAGAGGGAAATGGACTTCATACCACTGCCATTTCACAACCACCTTGATCGACTAAATAATTATTTAAATAATTAACTTCACTCATAACAATATTGGGTGAGAATTCCATTCACTTTAGGAATAAATTGCTTACGGAATTGATAGAATTTTCTGAGCCAAATGATCCTTGAATTTCGAGAAACCATTTGGATTTTTGAATCTATTGCGATTCTTGATTAGGACTCTCAATTGACTTTTCAACAGAGTGAAATTTTATAAGAAAAATTGTCCAACCAACCCTTTCCATAATTTTTCAAATTTCATCGAATAGTTAAATATTATAGTTAACTACAGTTAAGTAGCAAGAGCATTCCCTGAATAGTGCACCATAAATTGATCGAAAACTATCTTCCTCTGACGAAGTGATCTTTGTAATGTGTCAATTTTTCATCTGTCAATTTATTGACTAAATTCCTCACATTTTTGACGTAATAACATAAATAAATTCCGGAAATCCCCGAAGCATATACACACAGTTTTCCTACATGCACCTACAGTAACCGATTA
This sequence comes from Fopius arisanus, assembly GCF_000806365.1. NCBI lineage: Eukaryota > Metazoa > Arthropoda > Insecta > Hymenoptera > Braconidae > Fopius > Fopius arisanus. Next base: position 1,409,834 of record NW_011887746.1, on the reverse strand, counting down.
TCCTTTGGGGGAAAGGGTGGAATTGCGGGGTAAAGTATAATATTGACTTGTGACGCACCATCTGTGCCCTCCACCCTTCCCTCAAATGACTATTGGTGAAATTAATAAGCCCAGAATACGCGGTCTGTCCACATTGGAAGAATTGGCTAATTCTTGGGGGTTTGCTTTCCTATACCACAAAAACACCCTCGGTTTTGCTCTCCTCCCTTCTCCAAACATTTCCCGAAATGAATCTCCCATTCTTCTCGTAATGGCTTCACAGTCAGTATTGACAGAATTTTGAGGTCCCGATAAATCGACTGGAAAATCATTGAATGTTGAATAGTGTTGATTTCATTAGTGAGTGGATAGCCATAACAATTGTCAACACAAATCAATTAGATATAGAATTTTCATAAACATTATTATAATGACAAATTATGTGTGTTTTTTCCCCTCTCTAGAAATTTCAGGTTTTTGTTATAACTTCAACAATAAATGCATAACGATGATTCAGGGATAAATGTACATTTTTTTATCGTAATTAATTTTCATTTTTATTACATGCTCATGTTTTTTTATATATAATTATAATTAATACTAGGTGTGCCTCGCTGACTACTTTATTTCAGATTTTCAATTTCAATTGGAGTGCTCAAAAAAATTAAAATTACACAAATTATGAAAAATAAAATGAATAGAAACTATTTCAAGAGAAACGACGCAAGTCGACAACAAAAATGGGAAATTTTATTACTTAATCGACTTTTTTAGAATTAAATGCAGTAGAGTAATTTCTAACGTACATCAATTTCTAATATTCATCCGGTCATACAGATGGCCATTTTAAAGATAAGCCACCTTCACATGACACTCTGCATCATTCCCCTTGAAATGATAGATTCATCAAAGTCGATTTCATCATCAACGATTTCAAAGCTTTCATTATCATCAGGTAAAAGTGCATTGAATCTTCAGCTTAGACCTGAAGAATGAATTCCATTCATTGTACACGTCCACGAGGGGTTGATTGGTTCACACTCTTTTTCAATGGAGCACACTAATCCCCGACTGTCCATGACTCTAATCCACAAAATTCACGTAGCCGTCGAGGAGGCAACGAGCGGAAGATCGCCCCTGTATTCTCTTCATCAAGATCTACCTCTTGATGGTAGTTGGAGATGATGATGGTGGTCCAGGCCCCTGGAAAATTAACGCCACCGCGAATCAAGACGACAATGTGATTCATCAGTTAAATCCGCGTGCATAATCCTTTACAACGGCCTGTGCTCGCCCCATACGCCCCCTTCCAGGTCGCACACAACCGCAACTCCATCAGCAAGAACACTGTCGTTTGATACGCCTCCATTGGGTTGGCATGTACGAATGTGTGCGAAATCCCGTCGAGTACAGCGATATGACATATACGTACATATCCTAGGGAAGGCCTGCGAATTATAATCACAGTTGTGGCCAGCCATGGGTGGATTTTAGGTGTTAAAGGGACTTGGAATAGCATCACCATGAGCTGAAAGTGGAAAAGGGAGGTGAAATGAGAGAGACGGAGAGCATTACCAGGGGGATATTTACCCGAGTGTACCAAGCGATGGGGCCTTCGTCCCCGCGATTCTGTGGGGTAGATGGAAATCTGCGGCATTTGGAGGCACTGGCCAAGAAAATTGGCTGACAACATTCACACTGGGAGGCTGAATTGCCTGGACGGGCACGAGAATAGAAGGAAGAGGGAGGGAATGGCCCTACGGTGAAATTGTCAACGTGGGACAATGATGTATGCACTGGATCTGGCTAGAAGCTGCAGACAGTGGTACCACTCGGCTTCCAAAAATCGAGGAGATCGCACCGTCCAATTGTCTTCGCCTTTCGAAAAATCATGAAGATTCATCTGTGATGGGTAAACACTAAAGTATGTTCGATAAATCAACAATTATTGTTAAAACTTCAGTTTGACTCTGCATAATCAGGAGAAGGAATGTAAGTGACAAGTCTGACCGGTTAAATGACCGCTAATTACCAGTCTTGCCAATCTGACAAATGGTCAGGAATTTGCTAAATAAGCAAATCAACACTGGCTGTCAATTCTCACCTCAATCGATGACTCACAACATAGTTTTTTTGCTTAACTTCTGTCTACAAAATTTATTTAACGCTCTAGTTTCCTATAGTAAGTTATCTAAAATTATACATTTATTATTGTTTCCTAATTCGATCTACTGAACAGTGACTTAATAATGAAATGCGATCTTATTTCAAACTTTTAGAACAAAACTACGAAATAATGAGCAACAGGAAAATGACCATCAATTTGCCAGTACATAGAAGAACTTCGGTTTTTTTCGAATATTTTTTACTATGCTTATTGCTGATAGTCATCTCGCATGTCGAATTATTTGAGCGTTAGAGAATAGTCAGAAAGCGGTGAATTTCGTCTCACCTTGCCGAATTGAAAAATGACGCTCATTTCACATCCCCAGTCAGGGGGTACTCCACAGCATATTCTCACGAAACATCTCCACTCTACTCTCTTCTTTTTATTATCACTACAATTTCACATTGTCCTACTGGGTGATAAAGAACCAAAAAATGATGCCAACGGGAGCATATATAAGCTCTCTCAAATTGAATCCGGGTTTTTAAAAACTTGTGAAAAAACTGAGAAAATGTTTGCCTTCGAAATCTTTTACAATTCAAGTAATTCAATGAATCGCTGAGTTGAATACTATAGCTGATATTGCACAATACAAACAAAGACGATATGTTGATTATGAGGAGCGATTGAGTTGTTTTAAGGGACTGCTAATCGACGCCTTTTTAAATATTTAAAGGAAACAGCGTCTCATACTGTTCTGTAATTAAGTCCTTTACTATTAAATCATCATTGAATCAGCTGAATATTGGTGTTATAATGATTATTGGTATATTATGATTGCATTTAATGTCGGCCATTTATATCTTTGATTGGACCTATTTTTTTATGACTGCTGCATTCCTCAACGGATTGTTTCGATCGTGAATCTTTTTTAACGAGAGTTTTGGTTTTTGTTACACATTTTTTAAGAGGAGGTTCTTTTTGACGGATTTTTTTGATGATGGATTTCCTTTATGGAATTTTTTTTCATAAGTTTTTCTCGCAATTTTTTTCCACAGTTTTTCTTTTGCATCGACCCATGGCCCCATAGAAAGAGCAAAAAACTATAACATGATAATGAAAGTCCTGCGAGGAGGTTCTCCTTTTTTCAAACGAAAAAAGTTCCCCTGACGGAAAATAAATGTAGTAACTTTAGGGAAAGGAGAACAACTGTTGAAAATTATTTGCCTCCGTCAAATCGATAATTCATTTGTGATGATAGAGCCTGTGTATCCCGTGGTGGATCCAATCATCGGCAATCAGAGCTGCCATTACTGAGGAAGTCTTGTTTAAACCCCCAGAGGGCTGGTCAAATAAATCCTGAACTACTGAGTTTCCACCATTGTCGAATGAGAAGCGTGAAATACGCGTGAAATTAACTGGCCCCATCGTTGATTGCTTTCCTAATGCATTTGCCTCTAAAGTGCCATTAGTGCTTGACTGGTATTGGGGCAACACAATTAATGATGTATTGACTGGCCAAGGCTTAGCGCCACTTCGGTACACGTGCAGCCTATCACTGCTGGCTTTCAATGAAAATCCTGAATAAAACCTTAGCCTAAATTAATTACTCCATACCTAACATACTTAACGTTTGGTTTTCATTTGATTTCATCTGAATAGTAAGGAGCATCACTTTGTCTATTCTGAATGAAGAAAATGGATAACATATGTCCATATGCATGAGTTGATGTAATCAAATATCACCATCTGTGTGGAATCTGAAAGAATTGGAGTGATTGGTGGAACCGTAAAACAGTGGAAACGGAATTGCGAGGAAATGGCGGTCCAGCGACATAATCAGCTTTTCCTGGACTGAATAAACAAACGTTTTGGGGATAAATGCGGCATTTAACACCACAGCAAGGTAGTGTTCCTCCATGTTTCTCCCATTCTCGTACTGTTAAAATCAACATTGGACCCCTCTCTTTGCGGTAAAAGCCCTTTCCCATTTTGGGAATAACGAGGAGAGTTGATATCTTGGACGGTTTCGTTGAGTGGGTTCACGAGATTTCTCTACTTCAGTGGACATTTAGTATTAGGGGAGTTGCCACTGGACATATGGGAAGACCATGTGGCCACTGTGAAAACCACTGTGGTACCCGGAAAGCCTTGACAGTACCAGCCCCCCTTGAAAACTATCACCCATATAGCTCTTTCTCCTTGTGGAGTATAAACGAAGGGCGGGAGCCCAGTGTGTGGGATTCACCAGTCTCAAGCTAAATGCCCACCGCAATTTGTAGCAATTTGTTAAGTAGCCCAGCCAGAACATTACCTATATTGGGTTTTCACTCCTCTCAAGAACTATAGAGGGATGGTGGACGATGGATTTATGGGTCTGCTTAAATTGCCAGAGTCTGGACCATGGCACCCTCTGTCCGGAGATATCTACGCTTTGAATAAATACCAAATTCCCCAGCGAACAGTATGCTGATAACAATGACAATGTCCCAATTCTTTATTTCTCCCTAAATCAATACATACATATAATATGAGCTAATTAAATATATTTTTCCATAATGATCCAGTAATACGGACTCAATCTCAGTTATTTTTTTTCTTTGACTCTGTTGAAATGACTTTGTTGAAATACGAGTGAGTTTTATTTTTAATTGAGTCATTTTCCGTTACTTTTTCTTCTTCATTTTTCGTATATTTTCATCATAATTAATTTTTACTTTTTTTTGCTGGTTATTTTCTTGAATATTCATGTGGACTTGTTACTCTCGATTTTGAATCGAATTGATCTCAAATTTAGCACTTATATTAGAAATCCAACACATCGAATGATTATTGCATTGTGAAAGAATAAGCTTTTAGCTTATAGATCTACAAAGAAGAATTTCCTAAATTTATATTATATTTCATATTTATTCTAGGCGTGACGACCGCAAAATTGGACTTTCAGCGAAGATTTTGAACAGTAACTGATTTTTCATCAACAAAAACGCAGATAAATTCCACATAAATCTGTCATTGTTAAAAATGCCAAGTTTTTCCTGTTGAAATGAAAGTTCAAAAAGCAAACATTCAAAAGCTACAAATCAACGTTTTATCGACAAATATGTTTGGACGTATCTAGATAGAACGAAGCGAATCAGCTGATTCCGGAATAAATATTCATTGTTTCCATACTCCATACATTGACCTCTGCTACTAAACTACAAATGCCTATTTAAAGTGTTTCCGTCTTTGAATACTTGACGCAAAAGTGAAATTTCTGTGAATCGAAACCGAAGAATTTCGACGACATTCGATCACTTATCAAGATGAATAAAATACGTAGAAAATTCTAATAGCATATCCGACAAAATTCCACATTTTAAACAACCGGAAGCAATGAGAATCAAAAAGAAACTTGGTTCACATAATTTTCTTTCTGATGGTATCTACACTCGAGGAATCAAGTTCCCCATCGAGGGTGACTCGATTCTTTACGCGAATGCTTTTAGTCGATGAGTTCGGTTTTCCCTCACCACATCGTTTCCCATCCTCTAGAAAATGCTCGCGTGTGTCCCGTGTCGTTTTGCGTTCTGTTATAACTCTCCACTGATTCCGTCCTTTTTCTCTTTCAAAACTTCAGAACTAGAGAATTCTCATCCATATGTAACAGTCGGCTGGTATTAATGACGAGGGTTGGAGGAAGGTGGAGTCGTCTCCCTGAAGAGACAGAAAGAGAGTGGAAAAGAAAAACAAGTAAACTGATCCGTCGGTTCTCCGGTTTTGCCGGGATCTGTGTTAACAATCAACCATTTCAACTGATGTCATTATTCAATAAGAAAAATCAAACCATCAAATCCCCAAAAAGCTCATTAAAATGACAAAATAAAAACAATAATCGCCCAATTTAAAAAAATGACAAAGTTTTTCCTGCATTTTCCGCATGGACAACATATATCATTAAAGACTTCCTGAAAAACTGAAATCCTTTTCATAAATAAATGATGATGGAAATATTTTTGATAGTTACAAGAGGAAAAGACAATAGTTTATGATACTTTTTCAGTTCAAGTCTTACATGTGTATTATATATTATATATAATTGATTGTTGACCGATTGAAATCGTGGAGAACGAAAAAAAAATGTTTCGGTGACAGGCGGTTGACCTCCTATTACGATGTTATCGCAATGGATTTCCAATCGATAAAACTGAATTTGAACTGAACAATTCCCCGATTTGCTTCAGTCTTCCAAGTGTTGATGCCATCGATAAAGAAAAAGATTTGTGGTGAGAATTTTCTTTTCCTCAAAGTATATTTTTATCTCATCGAATATTTATCTGTCTCAAGTTCCTTTGCATTGTCATACATTCCTGAATGACCCAATTTCTGAAATACCCAAATCCTCCTAAACAGCAACTCTCAACTCCCATCGATAGATAAAATCGAAACATTTCCGAGATTTCTTATACCTGATTTTTCAATGAAAAACCATCTCGCCGACGATCGGATAACGAGGTCAGAGATTCCGATACGACTTGACGTAGGTATGGAGTGAATTCACAGAGCTTTTCCTCTATCCGTCGGAAATTTACAAGCAAATAAAAATATATTCCAATCGAGTATAAATCCCATTGTCAATACGATATCGATTACAAATTTGATAATCTACTAGGAATTAATTGAATAATACGAAAAGGGTTACTTTCAGTATGTGCATTCGACATCTTAAACTGTCTGAAAAATGTCTCTTTATGTACAATGTAACTTAGACATGCTAAAAATTACATCAAATTTTTTGGCGAAATTTCAAACTTATTTTCAAAACGCCGCCATTTTGTTATTTTTATTTTTATTATATAGGCAATGCTTTCTAGTTTATCTCTAGGAATTGTTTGTTTGAGACTTAAGAGATGACAATTATTTTTTTCAAAAATGTTGTATGGATTATTTATTGCAATAATTTGGCATTTGAAACAGTTCCGAAATGACATTTCTTTAGGTTGTTACACGACCCATTCTTTTCGAAAGCGATATAAATCAAGTATAGAATTAGAATAAGTAAAAAATAATTCAAGTATCTTTCTTTCTGTGTACTATTCTCAAGTTTTGTGCTACCCAAATAACGAGAAGGGATGGATTGAACGCATTAGGTAATCGGGAAAACAAACACGAATGGGGGACTTCTATCTATCAATCTTTCTACCTCTATACTCAGTAAGATTGGTGAAGGGAACAAAGATGAGCTACTGTCTAGAGAGCAGAGATGAACTTGCCAGACTGTTTGCTATTCTTTTCGAAGGTAATGAAAATGCGCATAGATTATCATTCGCAGGAATCTCAGGCGATTGTTTTCATCGAGTTCTCGGTTATTATTTAATCGATGAGATTCATCACTTCGATCCATCTAAGGGTCTACTTCATTAATGCAAATGGTTCGATCAATGGATCAAACTAAACAAATATTTTTTGGTGAGTGTAAGCTATAGGAAATGTGGAGCGTTTCGAAGCGATGGGTTTTTCCATTTTCCATTCAATAATTATTTTATAAAATATACATTGAAATTAAATGTTTCATCATTAGGATAATAATTTATAATTTTATTTAATAGGTTTTTTTTCTATGTATATTTTTCTCATGTATTATATCTAAAAAAATTGAATTCCATCTCATGAAATACTGGCAGATTTATTGATTCATGGCGGATTCATTTGAGTCTGAAATAACTTCAGTACATTGACAGTATGCGTACATCTATTACTGCAATTAAGAAAAAGGAAACAAAATGCAAAAATGTTGATAGCTTCTTTTTACCAGCGAAATTTGAGATTCAATACGAGATAAATGTATTTTTTCAATACAGATCAGATACGTATAGTCATGGCTAATGATTTATCTATGATAAATCATTCGATCGAGATGTGAACTCAGATCTTCTGGCATACGAAAGAAGGCATTTACTCACGTCGCCACTTCATATGGAATTCACTAAAAATTGAAAATTTTTTTTTGAGACATAATAAGTGGAGAATTTCCCGGGAGATACAGGAGTTCGGTGATGAACGTGAAAAATTACTGAACGATTGAGATTTATTTTCTCTGATTCCTACAAAACCGCCGGGAAATGACCTCTTGTTTCGCATTACGTAAATTGTTCCGTAATTTTCACTGAATATTCCTCTCCGTGAGTCAATTGAGTCATTAGGGGCATCACATAATGTGGAGAGAAAAAACAATTTTCTTCACACGAAGATTTATATATGATCTGTAACTACGGGCATGTAAATGGCAATGTAAACACTGCAGGGGACAAAATTTTTCCCCCCAATAATGGCACTAATATAATGCAGATTATGTTATTAAATTAAGACAGACGATGGTGATCTGCTATTGGCGTTGAGGAAAAAATTGCTGGTTTCCGGCCGCTGATTAATTTTCGTGGAAAGGTAAGTCTGCACTTCACGGAGCATCGCTTCTTCCTCGGTCCTTCACCCCCAGGCGTTCCCTCCGACGTCCGCCGAAAGTGGAGTAACGACTTCGCGGACGGTTGCGCGAATCGATCCCCTAATGTTTATTTCATGATCTAAACTCAGTGCCCAATTTTCGTTGTCTCTTTGGTAGTATTCGTTAGCGTGCACAACCCACGTGAAAACATTCAATAAACGGAATTGATGAGTAAATAAATTCACCATGGATTCAATTGCATAATTGGATCGAACAATTGTTCCTCTGCATGAAAGTTATATTGCAGTAGCCATATGTGTCAGCTGGAATCAACCGAGAAACATTTGTGAAATAAACATCTTGTTATATTTCTTAAACAACAAACATTGCGCAGGATCAATAAATCCTATTCGGAATGATACATTTCTTTTGAGTATAAACATTGAGGACGTCATGCTTAAAAATAAGTTCGTTTCACTTTTTTTTTTTTGAGTGTACCTGCTCCTATATTCAATTACACCGGATAGAGTTGTATGCGAGGATATCTACCTTAGAAATGCTTCGATTGTGGTCCCGTTTAGTCATGGTTCTTCAGTGGATATTTGAAGGAAAATGAGCTTTGAAAAGAACGGAACAAATCCCAACAAATGACCCCGACCAGAAAGGAGGGCGTCTCTATTGAAAATCTCCGGTCAGTGACATATTCTCGGTGCCTTTTGATCACTTTGAACGCCACTTGGCTGTCGGTTTCCTCTGTACCTGTATTTTTTTTTACTTTCGTGTACAATCGTGCCACTGTCCAATGCCACTACTGTACAGAAGATTCGTTTCGGCATTGGATAAGAAAAGTTAACTGATAGCTTCCTCTTAATCAACCTGAGGACACTTTAGAAAAATTCTGGACCACCTATTCGACACTTGTTCAAACATTGTCCAACCAAATCTTGACTTGTTTCCGTCTATCAATGGTGTATTCAACCATTGCTGACATAGTCTCGCTATAAGTGAAAGATCTTTTCTCTTCTGGTAGAAACTCCGACAATAGCCTGAAAAATTATGGCAATTTAGGCAGCTCCTTTTTTCTTACTACCAAACTCTTTCCTGTAAATTTCGTGTCATGGACAACTATTTTAATAATAAAAATTGCTTTTTCAGGGTATCTTTTTTTACCTTTTCTTTTCAAGTATTTTTGAGGGATTAAGGAGTAAACGAAAAGTCATTTTCACGGAGATCTCAGAAAGAAAGAAATTCTTATTTCAAAGAAAAAAACCACTCATTTTTTAGGACGTTTGTCCTTAACTGCTTCATTTCCATTAATTTTCTCCTAAAATAAAGTGGAAAAGTCACTCCTTTCAAGGAATTCCGCTCTCTAGACTTTGAGAGTACGCGTTCCTAGACAGAACAATTCGACATCAATAAAAAATTCACTCCAATTCAACGATTCTGTTATCTAGTAGGAATAAATGAAACATGTGGCTTATTATAATATTAAAAGAGTAATTTTAAAAACATCATTCTGTATTGTGCATCTTGAAGTTCAAAAAGAGTTCTTTGGATCTAATTTTAATTTTAGTTCAATGGGAATTTTTCACGAAAATTAATCTGTTGTTTCCAGCTATACAGAATCAGATTGAGCGAATCTTAGTTTAACCAACATTATACGCCTTAGTGAATTTTCTACGGACAAATAACAAAATGGTTCCTATCTTCGAACTCGGTCAAGAGTACACTGAACCGCATTCATTCAGCATCGGCTAATGTTCTCCTCACGTCCATATTACACATGAATATTTTATAAAACCGTCATTTGCCATTCGTCCTGACCGAAACCTTCTGAAATTTCGAGTTGAAACATTGATGAAATCACTGGGGCGCTTTGAATTTGAATAATGAAATGATTATGAAATCAGTCCTGAAATCATCTAAAATCGTCGGATCACTTAAAACCTTTTGAAGTCACCTGAAATCTTGATCGCTGTACTTCTTTTCCGGAAAATAATACAGAAACGGTTACTCCTATAATATGTGCCATCAACATTTCAAACGGAATTAGTGTATTACGCTTCAAGGAAGTTAATTTCGTTTTTCGTTCGTGTGAGGTTTGTAATCACACGTGTGAAAAACAAAATTTGCGCCCGAGTTGCATACGCTATTTTACATTTCAGGGTGCAGTAACTGGCCCATTACATACGCGGATAGCAGAGCTGAGTAGAGAAGCGTAAAATTTTAAACTCATCTAATTAAAAAATAAGCGCAAGCCTGTAATTCCACAATTTGAGCTCGAGAATTCACAGGAATGGCAAACCCTCATATTATTTTGAATGTCTACATTCAGCAACAACGCATTGTTGCTCTTTTGTTTTTGTAACCTGGAATACATTATTAGGAACTAGATACCCAAACTTACAACGTGTTTGTGTTTTTTTTTTTCTGTTTTCTGTGTGATAGGTAAATTAACTTTCCTCAGAGTTTCAAGTTTTTTCTTTTAATTCTTCTATAAAAATTTGAAGGGTTTCCGGTGATTGAAGTAGTATAATACCCAGCTGTTAACAGTCGAGTTAACCGAGAGCTCTCAATTCTGTTTCGTGTAGAAATGGTCCCTCGGTGGCTGTTATATCCTGTCTCACTCCTCGCTCTATCGCCTTCTCTTGTACTTCTTTTCAGGGGGTTAGACAGGTCCATACACACATGCAAAGGGTGGAGGAGCAAATGCACGAATTACGTGGATGGCTCCGACGACCCATGCAATCCTTGGGCCACTGACGACGAGTTAAACTCACCCCATGCCCGCGGGTTACGCTCCATACGCTCAAGATACGAACATGTGGCATCATTTGTTACCTCTCGGCACAGCGGGACAACTGGCACCATGACTAAGTGTACTTACCAAGTGAACTATCGAGCTGGTTGTTGGTTTATTAGGACCTCACTTGAAGATGAAGATGGATTCTTAGGGTCTGCACCTCATTCTGAACAAATCATCACGAAAAATGGGCTATCACCTCTACTTATTACGGTAAGGCGTGATTACGATGCAATTTATTACAAAAACTTATTACAGGGATTATTCATTGCAGTATTATATACCACACACCTAATTAATTACAATGGTTGCTATATTTGTCTTGCTATCCCATTTGAATATGCGAACACTATCATTTAATTTGTTTGAGTGAGTTGAAAATTTTCCAAACTGAGTATCCACAGATTCATTTTCATGACGATGAGTTTAAACATTTTTTTTTCATTCCAGCATGTCGATCGGTAATTTCGAGTTGCTGGTTTTAGTTCGGTTCATTTGTAATTGAAAGTATGCAATTCGTGGTTGAATTAAAGGTATTGTCCTTATTTTAAACTTGAATTTTGAAAAATTGCACTGTTGATAATTTTTTTATTCCAACAATTTTCAATCATTCCAGTTTTTTGTAGAGATCATTGAATGCTATAAACTGTGCGAAAAGATCTGTTAAGTCATGGAGCTCATCGAAATACATCGTTGTTTTTCAGCATGACACGAACTTTTTGAATTGAAACAAATTCCAAAGCGATTTGTACATCTCCGTGGACATATGGTCAACCAGAGCGGGGGACGGGAGAAAATGAAGAAAGAAAAAAAAAGCGGTACAAAACGGTGACAGAAGTTGGGAGTGTCGTTGGGCGATATATCAAGGCTTAAACTACTGTCCCATCGTACAGGGATATATCCTCTGGCTTGAGTCGCGCTCTGCGTATGCCTTCACCCCGTCTGTATGTGACTCTTGCCGCACGTATGGCGTCACATTCTACAGGGGTGGCATTAGTTAATAGCATCCATGGTAAGGGGAGAAGGGGTGTGAGGGGGGTGGGGGGGGGGCGTTAATACACCAGTACACCCCGTATAAACGTCTGATCGAATGCGGTTTCCAATCTGTTACTTTTTTTTACCAAAAAAAGAGGAAGATTAACGCCAGTATGCAGTGAAAATTCAAATGAAAATTATCCAAAAAAACGTAAACAGTAGGTTTTAAACTGTAATCCGCGTGCGAGGTGCAGTTCAATAAAAAATGGAGGTTGAAATAGATATTTTATGAACGCCAGTTTTTTTAAGAAATTTTAGTACATTGAAGGTGTGGGCACATCTTTTACTGTAATTATGAAACTGAAACCAAAATGCAGAAGTGTTTGTAGTTTTTTGTTAATATGTGGTACTTGAGATTCCAATACGGGATAACAATGTTGTGCCAACACATACCTGCTTTCAGAATGTATTCATGGGTGTGTCATAGTGATGCTTAATGATTGTTTCATGATATGTCTTTCGATTGAGATTTGACCTCCTAGAACCTCTCACATACGAGAGAAGGCGTTTACTCATGTCGCCATTTCATATGGAGTAGAAAAATTCATATTCATCATGATAATGTTCATACATGATCCATTTTTAGGTATTATGTCTCAGTTTTTTATTTATTCAGATCAATGACAAATTAATAATTGCACGAAGAGTAAAATTCAAAGAAAAATTATCCAAAATAGAATCTCAAAATTATGAGTCAAACTGTAGTCAGTATACGATGTATATTGGGCATATTTGTTGAATTCAAAAAGGAAAAATTTACTCAATTCAAAAATTTCAGGTTCGAGCCCACCTAATTTGAATCGAATTTGATCAGAATAATTGGTGGGGGACAGTTCAACTTCAGGTCAGGCTGAACTGATCACAATCTGATCCGATTAGTCGCAGGCGAACGGACCTCAGTTTAAATTTAGGTCCACCTGATCCGAACTTAATCAGAATAATGAAAGATGAACGAATCTCAGGCTCAGGTCAAGCTTACCATATTAGAACCTGATCAGATTAGTATGGATCAGGTTGAGTAAATCGAAGACTGATAAGTTTCTTATCAACTTCATCCTAATCAATTGAAATTGACCACCGTCAGGTCATAATTTCCACTCCGGGATATGACCATATTATATTGCATATAGTCAATTATCATTATTAATCTTCTATTCGACATCACCTGGAGTGGACTCCTCCGGAGAAATAAAATCGTTGTGAATATACATAATTCTCTCAAGCATATCAATCTTTTGCTAAAATCATTTTTTTTCTAAATAATTGTACAGAAGTTCTTTTTTTAGAACTTCCTTTGCGTTCGACTTGGCGAAAATTGCTGGGGAGCGGACAATGAACTGCAAAGGGAGATTTTCAGCTCAAATTACTTGCTTCTAGAAAACTCGTGTTTACAAAGTCAAGAGGTGCAATTCCTTGTAAAAAATGATTTTTAATTTATTTCACGGATTTTTCGCTTAAAATGAAGTGAAAAAGCCCAGATTTCATTGAATTGTTTTTTCAAATTCATAAATTTGTTCGAGTCGAATTTTAGCTTCTAAATCAACTATTGTTGAATATTGATTAAATGATATTTAACTGAACCATTCTAGGATTCCATTATATCATCACTTGGAAAAATCTTATTGCAGGTATTAAAATTTTATTATCACTGTAACTACGCAGGATAAAAATAATGTTAGCTTATTAGGAGGGTATTCGTTTGAAATTTGTATAATTGGATAACCGCCTGTTTTAATAAAAATCTCGAGGAACGTTGAAACGAGCAAAAATATAGCAATATGTAAAGACATTTGACTTTCTTGTTACACATTCAGCACGACTTCACATTATCATATCGCGTTCCCTTTGATACACAACTTTTTATCCCGTGAAAATCTGAGAAATCTCCAAGCTCAACAGACGAAGTCATCCTCGTTAGTTCATTTTTTTGCAATATTTTTTTATCCACCATCTTGGGCATCCAGGCTGTCCAGAGAGTACCATCTTGTGTATATAGCACTTTCTTCGTAACTCGCTTCGACGCGCAATGAATAAAAACCGTTTGAAGTATCACAGGGTGCAAATTAACGCATAATTGTCAAACGTAACGAGAGAGGTAAGCCCGGTTGGAGGACTAGAGGCCGCCTCCATTCCATATTAAACCCTCCAAAGGAAAACCCTTCACTGTCGACTTTTTGCACAGCTTCGAGAGGGAACCGTCCCATGAATCCATCCCCTACGCCTCGACCATTCCACTTGGCCAATCCAGAGTACGAACAAACTTTGATTATTTTTATAATAACTTTTCAGCGTGTACATACAGATATGAAAGAGGGTGAGCGCTTGTCAGAGGCCCCATGTCATACTCCATCCCTTGAGATATTTTTTTATGCAGAGCCTCTCCAAGTGCTCCTCACAGGCAAATTTCATTTGTTTATGTTGAAAGGAAAATCTTGATAACTTCTGGAGTATCTCATTAATCACGAGTTTTTCGTGTACATGTGTTGGATCGCAAATACGATAGGAAAAACAAGTTGGAAAATGCTCCTTCTTTACAGATACTGCCCTTATTTTTGCTAATAAATTGGCAAACTATTTTTTTCGTTACCTGAAGTATTCCACAACATTCTTCGTTCAGTTATCGTGGAACAATTGATTTCTGAAAAAACTCAAAATTAAACACAAATTAAGATAGCAATTGAATTCAAATGAATTTCGGTGACCAGGGTTTAGTAATACTGGCATGTAAAAAAATAATTGTATTTATTTTTTAATCATTATATTTACGTTTGCACGCACATAGCTACGGGTTCAAACATTACATTTTTAGACGTCTTGAATCATATTAAGTTGATATAACTTAAAAAATAACCATCGTTAATTTGATTTATTTCAGTGCTTCTATCCTATCTATAAAAGGTGATACACCAAAATTAAGTTGGGTGAGAGTAAGATTGGCTAACTTCATGCGTAAGACTTTTCACTCGTAACCCTATTTCTCATTGGTCAATTGGCTATACGTCATCATCAACACCACGGAATCAAACTGCGCGCGGAGCGCGCGTTCGGTCTCGTTCAAAAATAAAAAGCAACTCTTCAAGAACTTTGTTATGAATTTTTTTTTAATCCAAGTTAATTTGTCGAACAACAGACGATCGAAGCTCGATCAATAACTAAAAGAATTTTCCGTAAAATAAATCGTGATAAGGTCGATGGGTTAACCCGTGAATACTGTTTTTTTTAAATCAAATTTTCAGATTAAATTTAATTATCACTGAGTTATATTTATTTGAATTATTGATTCCAATCGTTAGACAATATAATACATTCCTTGAATACTTTCCAATCAACTACTCATTTTTATTTATTTATTTAGCACGTTGCAACAAATTAATTCATTTTCTAAATGAAATTTACCTTCATGAATCGGTAAATTGCAATGATTCCATTTTTAAAAAATGGAAATTTGTTTTGCTATTAATATAACAACAAATATAAAATATAAATAGACACATATATATATTAATGCAAAATACGTAACATATATCTACACTATATCTCCGGTATACTTTCAACCAAAATGTAGAATATACACTGAGAGAAATATTCAATAAAAATTACGTGTATTTTCCGTAATTCTGGAGCGAAATGTGGTTGTCGGAAATTTTACGGAACTGTCACGTAATTTTTATCTAAAGTCACGGAATTTTTCCGCGGTGTTCCGTATTTTTTATCTGAATTGTCGGTGAAAAATAACAATACCGTCACTTAAATTTGTCGAATCAACTCCGTAATCGGTAAGTGAACTGAAAGTTCCGTAATTTTTACTAAATATTTCTCTCCGTGTATGCCAGACATATCGTAGGCGTATAATTGTTGCATATATCTCATCGCCGCAAAGCACCCATTCGAAAATATGAACAAATGATTTTCGTACCGACAGGGCATGCGAAATAGCCACTTATTGTCAACAAAAAAACCGCTAAGTTACCATAAATTTTTGTTTTACCGGACACATGAGATTGAATGAAAAGGGATTTCGCGTAAAACCGTGGGGCGCTACAATGTTTTTTTACCTTGGTACGTGACTGTCATTAAAGAGGTTAGGAAAACAAGGACAATGTGTGCAAGGTAAGTAAACGTCAGATGAAACTAAATGTATAAAAGTAAGAGATAGAAATATTTCGCACAAAGGAGTGCAGAGAAAGAAGAAGTTGCTATGACCTTGATTGCATTTTATCCGAAAAAAAACAGTAAATGCACGACGAGTCCCCTGGGAGGCGCGGCATCACCGGGAGATCTGTCTTCGATCGACAGTTTCTCATAGAACCAGTTTCCGATCGTGGTTACTGCGTACATACATAAGTGTACGGAGTCATGCTGTGATGCACCCGAAGAAGTTGAAAACGTATTGTATGACAAGACAACACCATATTCAAGAATATTTATAACCTTACGTCAAGCACATAGCGCTGATGTGCAGAGGTTCAACCTGAAGGATAACCTCAATTGTCCCAATTATCCGTTCCTTTTAGATTCCTCAGAAAATCTAGCAAATGGAAAATCCTTGAGTTATGGGAATGAGTCAATCGAAAATGCTTTGAGGATAATATTCATGATTCGCGAGCATAATATCACCTGAATTATTACGTAAAGCACCTAATTTATCCCAAAATTTTTCACCCTATAACCCAACCGACGAGCATAACAGACGACAAATAACACTCGTGTTGTCCCAATAAATTAACACCAACTAATCAAATTAAATCCCATCACGATTATTCATTACCACGCGCATGACACGCGTGTTTTGGTCAAGACATGTCGTTTTGCGCAATCAATCTGGAACAAGGGATCTAAATTCTCATAGCACACGCTCACCCTGACTCGTGCCAGTCTCAACATGCGAATCTTTTATTTTCATCTTCTATCAGAGTGCATTGGAGCGTGAAGTCCAAGTATTTAACTCTTCTTGTTGAAACGGGGTAGCGATCATTAAAGCCCTTTAGCGTTACCACGGTGCTTAGCACCGATGGGACTCTGGGTATTTTCAAATGCCGGATCACGGCCGATCAATTAACCCGCTTGGGCATCGGAAGAGAGTCGATTTTATGGGGCAAAAGGGGGGCTTCGGCCACGTGACCCAGAGAATAATAGCCAGTGACTCCCTGGCACCCAGGCATCATCAATTGCCATTCTCTCTCCTCTGAATCTCAAATTCTCTTTCTGTACTTTGGTTTGCTCGCCATCTCTCTCCCGTATGCATGCCACGTACCCCTCCTCGCGCCCCCCAAAATACCGAGAGCAAACACGAGTTCGGTGGAGAGAGGACGTGATAAAAAAAATGACATTTACTCAATGGCACCCGGGTCTCTTGCCCCTTGGGCGTGTCTCTCTCACGCCGAGGACGCGACACCCGTGTGTGCGCTTTGTGTTTTATTGTCCGGAAATTAATGATCGACGGGAGTAGGTGGTACCCATCTATGAGCCCGCTTTGATCTACAGCTATGGGAGAGCACTTTCACTCTTGATATTGCATTTTTTTAACATTTTTTATTTGTCGTTTGTCCGGCATTTTCCGGTGATTGGGGAGTTTAGTGTTGCCATAGATCAAACACTCGGTAATAGCACCGTATAATGACTAGAGAATTTTTATAAAAAATTCAATCTATTCACCATTCAACATAACATACCATAGCTAGCAGGAATCAAGCATAAAATTGAGTCCGACGCAATTAAACGAACACCTTAAAGGTCAAGATCGGATTCTATTATGATCTTTGGGAGGTTCATCAGCTGCGTATCCGCTGTGAATCCTAAGTGATGCTAAGTACTGGTGAAATTTCTAGTAATGTAAACTAATTTATATGAATTATAAAAATCGTATATCTGGTGAAAGGAAAGGGGGGAATGTTCCGTAGATCTATTCAAGATTAAAAATTTACTAACTATGTGTCTTGGAGAGATCAATTCATTGAATCTATAACCAGGTTACAGATACGTGCAAAAAATGAACATTTGTATCATTTTTAACACTACAATTTACAGATCAAAGAATACGGTATTACCAATCAGTCATCATTTTGCCGATTTAAAAATCCGACAAAAGAAAAGAGTTCTTTTTTCACTGGTAAAGGTTGTTGTTATTATTTTACTGAACGTTTGTGTCTGACTGTTTTTGCTTCTGACTTATAATGGAAGGAAGGCAATCGTTAAAATTTAATTTTGTGTGTTTCGTGTTAGGTTGAGCCATTATGATTCAAAATTATTTCAAACGTCATCTCGAATTAAGCGCTAATGTATCTGCAAAACTGATTTTTTTTTGCTCATCTGTAAGTATTGTCAAGTCCTAGTCGTCCATACTGATAAAAATTCAATTCATGTATTAATTCGGTTAATGTTTAATTTTTTTTTTAATCTGTTCTCTCACGGTAACTGGACGACAAATTTAATGAAATACTTCAATGATGGCTTAAAAAATTCATTTGTATGCCTTGTTTAACCGAGTTGGAAGATGGAAATAATAGTAATAACTAATATACTTCAATTATCGGAAAATTCGACTGCTTGTTGATTAAAGGAATTATTTTTCCAACATAAAAATGTTTGCTTTGCAAGAAATATTATATGCACCGTTATCACTGAAAAATGAAGCGAATCTGTCGAAACAGAATTTCGTTCTGTAAGCAAACTAGTCCTCTATACTCCAAATATTGATTTGCAATAAAAACATTGATTTCCGGATTCACCAGCGAAGTTCGGCATGTGAAATAAATATTCAACTGAGAAAAAAACTAGCACGTTCACTATTACTACAGTTCAATGATTCATCATTTTGTCTACTTGAAAGTTTATATTGAATATTACTTTTTTTTGGTCAAGCACTTCTGACCGATTAAAATCCTATTTGCATATCGGATTAGCTGTATAGATGAATAATACTACGGGAACTATTTACAGACATTCTATTCACAAAAAAAAACAAGGGAAAAAATTCTATGGGTATTAGTTGATTCTGAAATAATTCCATGGATTTCATAACACATTAATGTGTTCTGGCAAAATATTAGTTTTCCTATTTTTTGTCTGGAAATAAATAAAATAGCTCAATAACTCTTTTCGTTAAAATAATCAAGAATCGTGAAAATTTCCTGGATTTCTGTCCAAAACATGGATTTTCTAGATATACTGAAAATTTAACGTACAATAATAAAGCTATCGATCAATTAGTTAATTAATTAATTTCATATTATTTTTTGTTAATCTCACAAATTTTATGGTCCAGGGCTCACACTAATCCAATGAATTCCTACATACATTTGGAAATCAACAATTAAAGTAACGCATGTTTGTCTCCACTGGCGTCATATCAGAACTTCCTGAAAAGCTGATTCAATTAAATTTTTTATTTTTCCATTTTCGAATTTTCCCTGAAAGTAATGTGGAATGTTATGAGCCATGAAAATACGAAGTTTCAAGAGACTTTTTGGATTTTCACACAAAAGAAAACAATACAAAGGGAGTAAACTTTACGTTAAAAATCTAATATCTTGTGGAATAAGGAGAATTATTTGGAAACATATCAGACTGATCGATGAAGTATTTCTCGAGATATGGCAAATTATCAAAATTTTTTTTTTTGAGTATCTCAAAAATTACTAGTTTACATTTGTCATTCTTGCACGGAGAGAAATATTTAGTAAAAATTACGGAAGTTTCAGTTCACTTACCGATTACGGAATCGATTCGAAAAATTTAAGTGGCGGTATCGTAATTTTTCACCGATAATTCAGATAAAAATTACGGAACACCGCAGAAAAATTCCGTGAATTTAGATAAAAATTACGTGACAGTTCCGTAAAATTTCCGACAACCATATTTCCCTCCAGAATTACGGAAAATACACGTAATTTTTATTGAATATTTGTCTCTGTGTACCGAGATACAAAATCCATCATAACTAGACATTATTCCGAGCGAAAATCAATCGAAAGTTGCGAAAATTCGTCATTTAATATGAATTGTTTTGTAGGCATTTATCTTCTTTTGCTTTTTCACAAATCGAAGGCAACATGTAGCGATCCATCGAGAATTTTCCGTAGCCACAGAAGGATGTTCGCTCGGATGCTATTCCTGATGGATGAAGATTGATGTCATGTTAAATATCCACGCACAAGCGGCACGTGTATATCACTTCCTTTCAATGAACGACCCCAGGAGTAATTTTAAGGATATTACCGGAAAATGACAAATCCCTTCCCCATCCCTCCAGGTCGCCCAACTAGATGCAAATAACCTTTTAATAACTTACAGCAAACAAACCGTGAAAATTGGGTCAGATTAAGATGCTAAAAAATTCAATATCGTACATTGAAACGCAGTACACGAGATTCATCCCCTTTGTGAGACTCTTCCAACTGAATCCCCAATATAAATCGGGCCACGAAAGACCAGGGAATCCCCCAGCCTCCACCTCCAAATACAGACGACAGTCGAAACGACTCGCGCTCAGTGTTGGAACTTTCATTGGCTGTTTTATGGAGAAAGAAACCGAAAAAAAAGACGATAAAGCCCTGGAAAGATCCGTGGGAGGTCCCCAAAAATGGAGACCCCCATATCTATTCAATCGCCTGGCATATTGATATAAAAAACCATCCCGCGATACCCAGACCAGAGAACGACGGAGAAGTGAAAGCCCAGAAAAAAGGTGAATAAATTGCCCAACTTCCTGGTAAAGAGAGGAAAGAGAACCGGTTGGGGGTACGCAATATAATCTCTCTCTTTCTCTCTCTCTCACTCTCTTTCTCTCTCCCTTTTGCTCTTCTCACTGCAACATAAACCGATATATCAAAAAAGTTTTGGGGTCGAGAGATTTTGCTCTGATGTTCGAGAACATATAGCTCGGAATATGTCCGTCCAACAATATTCTGATATATCATACCTCATATTGCCCCCCTAAAAGTTTAGCGGAAAGTCTGTTTCAAGATATTGTACAGCACGATTTCCCCAATTTTCCAAATAAGTAGTTATCGAGTACATTAAAGAGTACGTTATCAAGTACATAACTCAGTGAAGGAATGACATTACAAATCGGAAGTTATTCCCCTTCCATTGTCATAAATATGTATGAAACGAAAATACAAACGTAGAATGAGTCTATAATCGAATTTCAAACGACTGCCGGTAGAAATCGTTTTCTGTTCAGCTTAATGTGAATTCATTTCCACTTTTTCCATCGAACAATTTGCTGTCTCAATATATCCATCAGACTATTGGAATCCAGGCGGATTTCTTATTTGTATTTCCTGGTGGTTACCGTTTTGTTGTCCTGCACAACAGCAAGTTGAAAGGCAAAAGAGAGCGATCGACGCTCGAGGGGTTGCACGAATCTTTAACGAGAAGTGTGCAAAAGTGAACTTTCGTCTAGGCTCTCACCGCGGTACTATCGACGATCGTTACGGTTTTTCCATCTTGTCAGACCGGTTATTGATGGTGCGAGTTTGACGGACCGATCAGGGGCTGACCATTCTCTACCACCTACCTTGCTAACGCCAATATAATCCCCTCGAAATCCCCTCATATACCGTCCAACTTCCAACCGCTCCCCCTAGGCAATTTAACAATGCACTTTTCATTTTTAGACTGAAGGCACCGCGGGGAGTTACATACAACACCTTTTCCCACTTGGATGATTTTGATGAAGCGTCTCTATCCATCTCCTTTTCACCAAATTTTTCAGCCAACATGAGATTCAACAATAACGACAAACGGTGACATGTTATATATGGGAGTAATGGCCTGTTATAAAGTTCTCATCGCTAATGATTCCTTCACGCTTTTTTCAATCCATACTCGAGAATCTCATTTTTCATATTTACAAATTATTGAGATTACAATCATTTGATTTATATGATTATATTAAAAATTTGGACGCAGTTTTTTTTTATTTCTGCAAAATCTTTTTGTTCAGTTTTCCAAAGTGAAGCTCGCGAAACCCCATCGTTTCTCTCATCGTTTACTTGGAAAACAACTTCAATGTTTTTTTTCATTATCTGAATTTTATCTACAGATAGAAGTTTACGTTTCGCTGATAAAACGTGAGTGAATTTTATAATAAAATACATAACAATTTGGATATAATCACTGAGATGCATGTCTAGTCGTCATATTTTAGGATTTTTTAATCATTGTGATAATGAGTATCTAATTCTCAATATTCATGACGAAATTATTTGGTAAATAAGAAAGAGATGAATTGACGATTGGAATTCATTCTCCAATACTTTGACTTCAGTAATCCTAAAGGATCAAGGAGAAAAAAAGTTTTTAATTTCCGTAGAATTATAATGACTTTAGACTCTACTTTCGTTAATGATTTTTTACTTAAAGAAAATTCCATACTCCAGGGAATACTCAGTGATCGGACTTAACGCGGAATGTAATGTACCTTAATATAATATCGTGAACTTCAATGAAGTTGAAGTTATGAAAATATCCTCATATGTATATCAAATTGGTGTATCTTTGATGGCAAGATTAGGGGCATGAAAACCAAACTAAATAAAATCTTTATAGAAACGACAGAATTACCTGACAACATTTATTTGGCCTAGCGATCAATTCAGTCATCCAGCCATCAAATATTGATTTTCAATAAAAACCGTGATTTCCGGATTGCCGGGAAAAGTTTCACATACAAAAACAAACATTGAACTGACGCAAAAAGTAGCACGTGTGTTTACCAAGAGTAAAGTACAAACGTCCTTTTGCATGAACGCGTACCCCATTGGCGTGCGAGTTAGATGTCCCCAAGATAGCGAATCCAGTTAGAAGAATATTCTACATGACTGGGACAAAATGCTGAACGAAGAGAGCCTGGTTACATAAATGGTGGAGGGGTACGAGTGGCTGAAGTGAATTGAGTTGGGAATGGTGGTGTGAGGGGTTGGGAGAGAGTTGTGGAGCATCGGATCAGAGCTTGTGGCACGTGGCTGACGTGTTTGCCGGGTACACAGAGCTCAGTGTTTGGTATACACGATGCCTTGAACGACACAATGCTCTATCGGTTACCAAAACAGTGGCGCGATGCCCCACTATAAGCGATATTTATGTCAGCATAAAGGCTAGGGTAAACGCGGTAAAAGAACAACTACCCTCACCCCGTACCCCCTGTCCACCCCCGTGACTATTCAGAAACACTGCGGGAGTGCTGACAAGAGAGAACTCAATGGTACTGATGTGCAGCAGTCGATGGTCATGCGAAAATCAAGTGGATGCTTCCCGAGAAATTGATGATTTTGCTTTTTTCAAATTCCATTTTTTATCGCTCTTTCACATTACATTGCTTTGAAACGACTATAGCCTATATGTAAGATGAAAAATATACTCAAATCATGTTGAGTGCTGTGAATCAGTTTGACAATTTTTCAGCAGTTTTTAAAACTTCATTTCGGATTATTATTAAACGATGATTATTAAACCTGGTTAATATCTCATTGGGACCTGGTATGATGTGTTGGAATGGGACAAAACCCCTCAATTGTTTTATTCATCAACTGCGTACCATATTTAAGAAGCATTACAGTTTTACTCAAAGGACAGTCCAAGGTCAGTCTCTCCTCGAAAGAAGAAGCATGAAGATCTTGCATTAAATAGAACAATTTTAACTTTACTTGTTTTCATTGAAGTTATCCAGATCCATTCTCATAATTCCAATACGATGTACCCTATTCTTGAAAAAATCACCACCGGATAATCCTACATTCAAATCCAAGTCACAGAATTGACATGCCCGTTTAAAGTGTTGAGTACCCAAATTAAACGTAAACGTTTTTGTATTATTGAATTTAGTCCTAGTAGCCTCTAAAATCGTTAGGAAATCATTTTTTCATTTATATCCCATTCAAAGCCAAATATACTTGAGTCAAGTATGTTTTTTTCTGCACTGGTAACATAAATATAGAAAAATTTATTGAACTAATTGTAATTTTTATACAGAGGTTGATTC
Organism: Fopius arisanus; assembly: GCF_000806365.1. Taxonomy (NCBI): domain Eukaryota; kingdom Metazoa; phylum Arthropoda; class Insecta; order Hymenoptera; family Braconidae; genus Fopius; species Fopius arisanus. Next base: position 1,385,500 of record NW_011887746.1, on the reverse strand, counting down.
TTCTCATTAAGTTTTATAAATTAAACGCCTCCCAATCACAGGTGATACTTAAATAACGATAAATAATGCTTATCAACTAATAATTTAATAAGTTGAATAACCAATATTCATTTCAATTCATATTCTAGCCACGGAATTTATTTAAAAAATTCAGCGATAGAATACTGAAATACGAGTGAAGAAAAAAATTTCTCATTACATTAATTCATAAAAATCATCAATCTCCATTACAATTTTCCCATAGTTACTCACATGTAAAAATAATTTTATAGTGGCCAAAGAAGTGATGTTTGACTTATATAAAGTTTTACCACTTCGGTGTATATAAGTCACTTGAAAAATATTCCTAGTAATTTTAACCGACTGCTTACAAAAAATAATAAGTTCCTGGAACCATGGCTCGATTTTTACGATAAATTCGTCAAATTTAAATATTATTAATGCTTATAATTCTACGATAAAAATTTGCATGATAGCGTTATGTGGCAGATAACTGGAACAGTGAGTTGGGGAACAGCTGATAATATTTCACATGTACGACCTACAACAAATTTATTGTATGATTGGTCTGTTGTGATTTTTCTCAGTCATTTGCAGAACAATCGATAAATTCAGTCGGATTAATTGACGGGTCACAGAGGTACAGAATTAATTAGAGCGGATTCATCGTGTGGTCGACAAAACTCATCAATTTACCGATAATTAAATTCAGAAAAGAATGCTTATGGGCAGGTCATACTATGAATTCGTTCCGACAGAAATTTTATGAAAAATCGTTTATACTTGCACGGCACATAATACATGATGTAGTGGTAATGCACATTATAAATACTATAGACTTCCACTTGTTACAAAGAACACTGACAGCAAATAAGAAAATCTTGTAGTTTTTCAAAATGATCAATATAAAACTGAATTGTGGAAAAGTCACTTCATCGTTTGTACAGTTTTATATAAATTCATTCTTTAAAAGGGCAATCGAAAAATTATTGAAAAGCGAATTACGGGGCAGATTTTTTTGTTAAACGTCTTTTTTAATTAATAATGTCATCTCAATTATAAAAGTATGGAAATATATTATGCGCAAACTGTTACTTTATCAGTTTATATTACAAGTTATTATTTCAACATTCCTATTCAGAAGCCAAAATCTGCAGTTGGACTAACCAAACCTAGAATGTCATATCAGATAGATCGAGTATTATTTTAAAAACCCAATTTTACGTTTCTAAATATCAACACACAATCTACAAGTTGACAAATCGTGCACTTCTTAAACAGTGAGCCAATTATGCGACAGGCGACTTCTAAAATTCATACTGATTTGTATTGCTCTAATTGTAATTCTGATTATGCAGAGTAAGTACAAAGTTAATTATTGAATCATTGACCGATTTCCATCGATCCCGGAATCGAAAATGCTCATGATATTCAGATGGAGATAATGTATTTTCTGGTCACGTGGCTTAAGCAGGCCAATTGTAGGATATTGTGTATGTGTTAGGATAGGAGAATTAAATTAAAAATACGGTGGTAGATGAGATGAAAAACAAATTTTCACAGGTGCTCATTGTTCTGCATCTGCTGGTCTAGAGCGAGTACGAGATGCAGCTGGTACGTCCGATTTTATTAATACCTGACCTTTCCAAATGTCAACATGATATTTACGTATTTGTATTAATGAAGAAAATTAAAAATAGTATCGAATACAAAAAATACGTTGTCAAACCAAGGCCAACTTTTATTGAAAAAAAAATCAAGTAAATCAAGTCAAATAAATTTGAACTAAAAATTCTTTTAATTGCAGAATTTATTATAGAAAGTTCGAACATCTTCATACATTACAACTCTTTTTTGAATCTCCTTTCTGCCTCTTCTTTCCTACCAATTTTTTATTCGCTTTTTCCTCGTGATTATATTTTCTTGTCATTATTTGAATTTGTCTTGCGAAAGCACCTGGTTTATTATGAATATAATGAGGCTGGATTAACCATAACAGGGACACTATCTTACAAATCTAATTTGCAATTGACACTTTGTTCTCTAGCTATTTTTTTAAGGTGGCCGATAAATGCTTGCCATATACAATTCTCAAAAACTTGTCCTCCTATTGTTTCATCCCATTTATTTATCTTCTTAATTTTACTGACTATTTTCTTCATTCTGATCTTTGGGCTTGCCACACATATTTTTTGGTAATGTTGACCGTCTTTTGGTATTATCATTATTTGATTAGAGCTTGATATCATGATGAGTAAGTGTATTAGGTTGATTATCGAATCGGTGGAATATGAATTAACATTCGTGAGTATTGACGTTTTGAAATTCAAATAATCACCTTTCTTGTATTTATGTCACGTTCTTTCGCGCCATTCGTATTACTTTTCAACTTTGGAAGATTTTCATTTAGCATGTTCAATAAATTATTGGCTGTGTCTCACTTAATTTCGTTTCCTGGGATTTTTCCGCGATGAGTTAGGGTAAATTTGTTTGGGTATTAAACATATTCCACCTCCTATTACTCAAAATTACAGGTTTTTGAAAAAATATAACTTTTTCGCAGTTTATCATTATTTAATGGCTCCCAAAATATTATGCTCGTGTAATAATTTGCGAACTTTTCTTTTAAACATTTCAAATTTTCATAAAACGTCTGAAAACATAAAGGGAAATTATTGTACGATCATCAAGCTTCATGAGTCATGAGATAATGATAAAATGCAAAAACGGTATAATTTTTCGGGTTAATCCAATTAATAATTCACCCGAAAACCCAAAAAACCTGTAGTTTTGGGGAACAGGAGTCAAAAAATTTTTGTTTAGAATGTGTTTTCCGGAATTAATTCACCTAGACCCATTTTTTCAATGAATAATGTTTGTTCTTCATTACAGCATACATTGAATACTGACCCCATAAATTCCCAACCCTTTGAACCCAAAAGAACAGTTACATTTAGTAATAATTTCCATCGTGTGCATCTCAACGGGTGTTAAAAAGCACGTAAATGAATATATTACGCTACTGGAAATGTCTTCTTCATGGAGCACAGTACTAATCGTTAATTCACTCTGTGCACTATTCCACGAATTCTAATTGTAAATTTCCTGTGAGTGTTTGTCAATAGTTAGCCGACCAGTTGAAACTCTAATCTGTGGATTTATAGAGACGTCACGAGTTGGAAAGAGCAACTGGCGGTTGGGCACGACTATCGCGAATTGTCATTGTTCGGTCAGAATGAATGAAGGGGAGCGTGGAAGTTGCATGGTGTACTGTATCATGGATAGTTGAATCACGAAAGATGATGACAACGGATTAGACAGCCTGCGTTCACTCCCACGGAGCTCGACCACCAGGAAACGCCTTCCCAAGTGCTAATTTTACACGACAACTTCAGTAATCTCAATCCAAAATTCAAAGTCACAGCAGCTAATTACTTCTTTTTTCAAACACATGCATTGCAATTCCATTGAAATTGCAAAATATTTTCGTATTGAAAATTCGAAAATTCGTCGTTTTACCAAACAGAATTAGCAATTTTCATTTCACATTTCTCTAAAAACTGATGTAATCAAGAAATTCTGCGAAAAATTGAGTTTTGAGGGCCATTATATCGAATTTGAATATATAAATATAAGGTATTTTTATGCCCATTACAATTTTAGAATGTAATATAAATGATTTTTCCATTGAAAGGTAGTTCATGAAATTTCAGTTTTTTCTCCAAATTGTTTACTCATATCTCCATCTCAACTACCTGACAGCAAAGACTCTTTATGGTTCGTTAAAATTATAATGAATCACTGGAAAATAAAAATATCTCATAATGAAAAATTAATGATAATTAATAACTCCAGACCCACGATTCAGTGAAAGGGAAATGATAATGGAGAGAGATGAAAATGAGATGAAATCGTAATGTTATTTTCTCTCTTCCTGCAGTTGGCGAAACAGTACTACTGTATATCTACCCACGTAGATAGGCGTAATAGTAATTTACGCGTCCCACGGGACCAGATAGCTTCGTATCTTTGCAGCAATCATTTATTCACTCCAAATGGAGAGGGATGATATTACCAAATTGAATTAGATACTGTGTAATAACTGTACTTTCCCATACTATATAATTACGATAGCTGCCCAATATTATTTCACTTAAATATTAAAAAGATATGAATCTAGAAATCTAACTGCTGAACATCTGGAAATTAGTGATATTCTTACAAAAATCAACTAGAATCGTAGATAGACGAAATCAACAATTCAGTTGATGAAAAACAAATCATAATAAACGAAAAGTAAAAATAACAGTATAACGGAAACGAATTTGATATACCCAGATCACGATAAAGATTCAATTGAATTGACACGACACAAAAAAAAAACTTAAATCGATTATAGAATATATTTCGAGTTTCAATGTGACATCCATAAAAAATGAATTGTTTAATCATTTGATTATCTACTATTAGCAATACATTGAATAATACAAAAAGGTTTATGTTTACTAATGCACCCAATATTTTAAACTGTCTAAGAAATTTCCAAATTTCAAAATGATATCTCGATGTCAATTTTATGATATGGATTGGGAGGTCCTGATGGATTCAAACTCCTCATTGCACCCCTCATATTGATTTGAGTATTATATTTTTAGTGAACAATTAAATTCGTTTGGTGGAATATTTTATTAATAAATAGATAATTAATCAGCTGTGCCTAATAAGTCTACTAACGAGAGCATTGGAATTCCAGTTCTAAAAACCATTAAAGTATCATCAGCATCGTTTACAGTATTGAAAATGAAATATACTAGAATCAATTATAAAATATCCTTCATTAAAGTATTTTTTTTTATAAATCATATAGCATTAACCCAATTAGTTGTGTAGTTTTAACCGCAAAAATATCTATGAAACGTACGATAATTATAACCATATGTGAACTTATAAAAGTACTTGCCCTATGGAATTGCTCGATAATGGCTATGATCGATCATGCAATGACTCCAACCATGAATCGTCCCAGTGAATGATGAAGGTATACCCAGGGGACTGCTAAGAGCGATTCGGCTGACTGGAAATCACACCCCGATAAATTGACCCTCTGTTGCTAAATATCCTTTGACGTATCCGATTCAACAGTACAGTGCACTGAAAACCTCGGCAGGGTTCTATGTTCAGATTCACACTGTGCTTGCAACGTACAGAAATATGAGGACAATGGAGGATCATTCATTGAATCTTTCTCGATTTTCTGGAAACCCATTGATCTTCCGTTTCACGAGATCGCACTCGTCACTCAAACCCCTGCTGATGAACGATCCTGATGACTAGTCATCGTCTATCTGAAGGATCGATCGTGACAGTGTAACAATTGTGATAAAGATTGATTCCAAAAGATTCGGCTATCACTAAACCAGTAATGAAGACTTCATCTAGATGATGAGAAATTCTGCGAGGAAAAATGGAGGAAACAAATCATCTTTCCCATCACTAGTCACAACAAGAATTATGTGGCGATTAGAAAGAGAAGTTATGACTACTTTAATTCTTTTTAACCATGGGTAATCTCGGCAATTTTAAATCCTTTATTAACACACTATAAATAAATAGTATAAACTAATGAATTGTTTACTCCACGGCAAAGAATTAAACAAACGAAAAACACATTCAAAATAAAGTAAGTCGATATAAGAATTTTTTCCGGTTTTTTGAGGTAGATTTTGTAATCAGCAAATTAAGTCAAAAAGAAATATCATCCAACAATAGATATTTGGAATCAGCTATTCGAATTTAAATATTGGACATTAAAAATTCTAAAGGCTGAAATTTCTCTCCAAAACTTCTCAGGAAAGGATTGAAAAATTTCATATTTCAACTTCCCGCATGTGAAATTCGAAATTTAATATTCTAAAAATTACCCACAAATTATTTATGCGCCAGTTAAAGATGCACAAAAAACAAATATCATATTTGCATTAGAAATTTCTAATTTTTAATTTGAATTTTCAAATTATGACTTCAGCTTTTCCTTTCTAGCAATTTCTAATTATATTGGATTTACAAAATTTTCATCTTTTACTGCAATAACCACCGGCTTGGGAAGGGCGGTAAGAAGAAATGATAAGACAGGGCCATAAAAGAAAAATTGATTCGTTCATGACTTCTTAATAACCATCGAATGGAAGTCATTGAATGAATCGGCGACTCATACTTCCGCCGTATAAAGCATCCGTTGTTCATCACTCATGTACTCCTAAAAGGGTAACAACAAGAGCGAGAGACTGCGTTTTGTTACCGGCGTGCGATTCCGTGGCACGTGGCCGAGATTAATGTGTTTTGATTTTTAGACTTCACATTATATCCGCGCCCTCTGAGCCTTCCCCGTGGCCCATTGTATTCAATCCCTTCTACGGGGTGTATTGATACGCTCGTCTCCTATTCAACCTCGAGTACACATCCACCCTGGCCTGTCTACCATACACAAGGTGGTGGATATGCCACAGCCATCCTATTGTTAGCCATCATCTCTCCAGGGTCCAGGGGTTGATAGCAAGAGTCACTCCCAGATCATTCTATTTTTATGAGACTTTCCTTTTTTTCTCATAGGCTCTCAAATACTCAAGTTCAAATCCATTGATCACAGGGATTATGATAAATTTTTTTAACCTATAATTGAAATTTCTGTTGCACCTGTAATCCGTTATGAAAATTTTGAAGCAAAAATTTTTTACAGGCTAGTATTTGGGGCACGCTTTCACCCATCATGTGGGGCACATGTAAGAAAATGGATTCGATAAATAAAATCTATATCGATAGGCGCAATACAGTCTTCATATATACTTTCCTATTCTATAATGAAAGTACATAACTATTACTTTGAGTTCACAACTTCAGTAAAAAAATTAAATTAGATATTTTTAATTGAAAAAAAAAACAAGAATTGATAAATTTAGTTTTGATGGAAATGGAGACACTTTTCGTTACATCTGGATTTTTTTTAAGGGAAAACTTTATATGTAAAATTTTAATTGTGGACTCTCAACTTTTGAATATTTGGCATCAGTTGATTGGAAATCTCGGAGTCTGAGAGAGATGGCGAAATTTTTGTTATAACATTTTTCCAAAGCTAATTAAAATCTACAAAAAACGGTTCTACCAAAAATGTCACTTGAACACTTGTATAAACAAAAATATGGAATATCATTGAAAAATGTCTGTGAAGTGTAATTTCAAATTTGTTTGAACAATAACAATAACGAAAAAGTGGGGAATCAAAATAACAAAAATTATCCCGCATTAATGAACTATAATTTTTCTATTAACTGTCAAAAAAAAACCCTGTTTGCACAATTAATTAATAAATCAGACGAAGCAATTATTATAAAATCAACGACTACTGAATTCTCCTTACAGCCCATCACAACAAAAATACCTGAATTAACAACAGAACTATGAATAATCCAACCGTTGAATTTCACATTCAACTCATAAATAACAAAATGAGAAGGTCCGACAGTTCTGAACGATCTCGACGAAAAAAAAAGACTTTTACCTCAGTACGATCCAATCATACATTGAAACTTCCCAAGGCCCCAATTTGGTGTACGCTAAACCTCGAAAATGAGAAGGAACAGAAAAGCTTGCGATAATGAAGAAAGAGATCCTCTAGAGGGTGGAATGAGTTTAAACCAAAAGGGAGAAAACGCTCTCTCAACTTCTCGAGGAGTCCATAAAGTAATCCCAGTATGCAGAGACCACGGAATAAGATGAAAATACCTGGTGGAGTTAGAGAAGTCTTACGCCAATGCCGAGCTTCGTCTTGGCTCCTCCAATTCCCCAGCTTCCCTCGAAAACTCCTGTTGTCCTCACTCCACCATGACATTGCCCCTCTTCAAATAGAAGAGTCTATATATATATATATATATATAATTGCATCAACTAATACACCTGTTTAAAACTTAGGCCGTATGCTTATGAGGCAAAGCAACGCAAAGGGGTACAGGTGAAGCCGATCTTGCCACAAAATCTGCATATTTCCCTGGAAGAAAATGTGTCCAATTGGAGACCGAGAGGAACCATTCCATTCCACTCCGAAGATGTGCTAAATTGATTGGATCCTTTGATACTCCCCAAAAGGTGTTAATCCAACCAATTAAGTTAGCTCTGCTATCAGTTCCTCCAGACCCTCTCATAAGAGCATACAGCCCACACCCTTGGATTCACTTTCAGAATGAAACGGACGTTCTCTTGGAGTGTAACGAGGACCTCAGCACCTCAGAGAAGAACAGACACTTTTCCGTGGTATTTTTTCGATTGGAGGGGTGAAAAGCGTACACCCACGCAATAAAAGTCCGAAGGGACTGGGAGGGTATGAGAATTCGTTGGAGGAAAAGGGTGGTCGTTTGGAGGAAAAAAGTAAAAAATAAAAAAAGTGTACGAAGAGAGAAAACGTCTGGGTTGAGGAAAGAGAATAGAGTAGGAGGTTGGTTACTACGGGATGTAGCCCATAGTAGGCGGAGACAAGAGGGGAGAGAAGATTTTCGCTCCTCTTTTCTCTGCAACTCGCTTTGTCCCCACGGCTTTGATTTCTTCCCTCTTTACGGTGGCACGGGGCACATCATCCCCTTCTACTTTACTCCGATGTTCTCATCCTCTTTCTCCTGATTCAACCCCTTACTGAGTGCTGTGCAACGGCCGAGAAAGAGACCATTCCCTTTTCAAATAAAGATGGAGATATTTTCAAGCGGTAGAGTGAGCGATATTTACATGAGATTTGCATACTAGTTGATCCCTATTGCTTCCATCTTCAACGAGCTTTGGGGAAAGAGGCTTCGGGGAGGGCGCACCCGGTTGAGAGGAATAGTCTCCGTCTCCCTTTCAATCTTTCTCTCACTCTCTCTTATTCTTTCTCTATTTATCTCTCTCTGACAGCTATACTTTACCGTTTACGAGAGATGTATATTTCAGATACACATACCACCTGAATTGCATGTGTTGTATTGTACCGATACACCAGCGATGATCCCCTTAACGCCACAGCGAATTCGAGTCAAGTAGAGGTTGGATCATCCCTTAAATCGCGTCTCGCTCGTTATCGTCGCCCTTGCATGTACTACGAACCGCCATTATTTGTTGAAACTTCATCACCCTCACCATTTTTTCCCTCTCTCTTTGAGTTGTTGTTCGTACACGGAGAGAAATATTCAATAAGATTGCGTACATCTTGTATAATTTCGAGACGAAATATTGGTGGAGGAAATTTTAGGGAACTCTTGCGGAATGTTTTATGTAATGAGGTATTTACACGAGAAAAAGTATCGGTTCAGTAATCAACTTTTCACTTCACTCATATTAAATCGCCAATTTATTAATTTATATACCATCTGTATATTATATATGTTGACAATATACTAAACAATTCGCTCTAATTACCGGCTGAGGATATCTTTTGATTTTTTAACGAATTATTGTTTTACTCCAGTTCCAAGGTATTTGTCAAAATATCATAATTAAAAATTCACTACAAGTTTAGAAAATTAATAGTATAACTTCTTAAATATACGTTTAATTTTAAGTAGTCCAAAAAGATTACTAAAATCGAATTATTATTGATATTAATTGAGGAAATTACAGAGGATATATTCTTGAATTTTCATTTAATTGGAAATTAAAGTAAATTTTACAATTTCTATTTAATTCCCCGATCAAAGTTACCAATGCAAATCGACTTTTTGTTCCAAATTGAATTTAATAGTAATCTCCTGAAAACTAGTACTAGCTAATCAAGAAATTGTGTTTTTTACTGAATGTCATTCGCCATTGAGATAAATAGCTTTTCTCTCTCGATAAGATAAAAGTCAGTGTAGGATAGTAATTGCTTCCACACGTTGGAGATAATTTTCTTTGTTCTTTACAGATTTGTGAGAGAATTAAAGAATACAGTTTTAATTTCGCGATACTGTCGACAAGAGAAAATTGTCGACTGTTGTACTGCTAATGCGATAGGCTAATTGCAGATAAGATTAAAGAAGTCCATTGGATTTGCAAGAGGTTGGACAGTGTACTCTAGACTCAGCTAAACGACCTCCTATCTCAGTCCATGGAGAAATGTATTCTGAATTATCAACTCTACACTCTTGGAAAATTATACTTGAAGTTTCAAGACCAAAAACTGTGAAATTTTTAACAACTAGAAAGTGACATGGATTTTCTGTAAAAAGATTTTTTAAATATCTTGATAACTCTCTACTTTGAGGTTGATATGACACTGATACGCCCTGAAAATATTGAAAATTTAGACAGTAATTTATCAATTCCTTCAATCGTACTTGATATTGAATTTTCACGATGAACATGTAAACTTAAGCGTTCTTTGAAAAGTCAATTACCATTTAACATAAAAACCCAATTTTCTTGGAGTTTCAACGTAAATGATAAATTGAGTGACCCTTTTTGATTAAAGTTTAATTGAAACTCACATAAACGAGAATCCAAATCACTCGGTAATTAAAATTACAAGTAGATTTCAACAGTGTAAAATTCATTTAGAATGCATTTTAAAAAGGATTACTTCTCTAAAATATTGAACTTTTGGAAACTATTTCATCATATACTTTAGTAATGAAAATATAATGAAATATAATGAATAAAAAAAACAATGAAATGTAAGTGTTAATTATTACAACATAATCTCATGGAAATTCAATGCTATATCGGTATGAAAATGGAGAATTACTTTAATATTGAAGAAATTTATCGATTCGTCAATTGAAAATTCGACTACAATTACGCATCATTTTATTCGTTACTAAAAACGTAAAGTGTAATTTTCTAGCAGTACCTACAGTATTTTTCTAATTGCTCATAAATATAAGGAATTCGCGGACATCCGAGTTTATATTTCCATTTCCCCAAATTATTTTTTTGACTAATCACTTTATCAATAATCTTTTTCATAATGTAGTTGTTAAAAGTAGTAGAATCTCTGCAAGATATTGGTCAGTTGTGGGGAGAATTGAAGGATAAAAGGCACCTTTGCATTTAATCAATCGACCATGTTGGTTTACTGAAAAAGGGCGGTGGAGTGGTTCCTTCCTTTTGAATGCGTCATGAAAAGTATCACTATTGGAGTAAGTTCATGCGTGAAAGGTCAACGGGATGTACATGTATGGCCTCTTGTACAAGTGATTGTTGAAGAGTGGGCGGCGGTCGTTTTGTCCGGAAGACTAAGGGTGAATAGTGAATATTTCAAGATGGCTCAGATCATCGAAGCAAGAGATGAGGTGATATCGTTAGTGAAACACACCGCTTTGCAAGAATATTTAATTGGATAGAATTTATAAGAGAAGGCAACTGGAGAAACGGAAACACCAGGTCTCCATTTTTTTCAATTTTTTTCCAAGAGTTTCTCCATTAATTTGACTGATGTTTTTTGTTCGTCAAAATTTTTTACTTTTAATCATTGCAATGGATTGCACCATTATTTTGCAACACTTGCGGTCAGGAATTCGCTCTTCTTTATGTGTGTATAAAGTGTCAGGTTTCCTTACGACGCGCATAAAATTCAAGGAATCTAAAATTCAAGGATTTCAACAAGTCGCATGCGATTGCTGGTGTACAACCAGAATTCGATTATTATTCGAGATTCAGCCCCCAGAAGTCGTGCATCAAGTGAACCTAATCCATCCAAAGCTCCACTTTACACATCCTGAGCACAGGAAAATCAGTTCATCCCCACATCAGTTGCCAAATTGAACACTGATATATCCTTCCAAAAATAGTATGTGTTATTGTTGGATGTCGGTGTTTTCCCTGGGTGCAAAATTTACTCTTTCTAAGATTTTATTTTTCCAGTTATAGCAAACATGTATTGTGTTTTCGCTGTGAGGCTTTCCTTCATATTTTAAAGAGGAAAAAAGTCCCGGCGAAATTTTTTTCGTACAGATTTGTTTCCAAAAGTCCATCTGGTGACCATAGAGCGTCAGGAAAGGAAAGATTAAGGGATAGAGTAGGAGGAAATATATGTATTGGCCTCCAGAGTTGAGCTTACTCCTCGGCTGCACTAACAATCGTTAAATAATGAGTTCATAAAGCCAGTCTTCATTCTGTTAAGTTCTCTAATAGTTGAACGTGTAAGAGGAGAATCATCACTTTCAGGACTAGTACTGCAATGCACTATTTTTATGGGAGATTTTTTTTCATGACGAGAAATGTAATGGTTTTGTTTCAATTTTGTTGCAGATAATTACGAATGATTTAGAAATTCGCCGAAGAGGTTGGGGTTTCGATGTTGGGGGGCGCAGAAGGTGGATGCTGCCCTCTCCTCATCCACGTAGAAGTCAGGGCGATTGATATCTGGGGGGAGCTCGTGCCACGTGAGGCTCTTGGAAGCACGCCCGCCTAATTAACTCCATGACCGGTTGACCCCTGGAAGAGCCGAGTTCTCTGGCATGCATGGCTCTTGTATGGATGGCGCCTACGCGGGCGCCTTCACCAACCACTCTATACACCCACGCCCGCCGGGTTACACGAAAGACCAACAGTGAAAGAAGATGGCCAAAGAAAAGGAACAGACACCAGGCTTTTCAGTGGATAAAGTCATCATCGTGCCACTGCCCCCCTTGCAGAGTCTGCAGAGGTCAGCCAAGGTATTCAAGTTATTTTTTGGCTTGTAAAGTACTTGGGAACTTGAGATAATTCACACGATCGATTTTTCAACGATAAACATTCCAATCTCGTAATGAGTCACTCCATAAATGGACATCCATTCAGGTGAAATTATTTTTTCGTACTGCTTCTCACGATTTCTCGTCTGGATATTGATATTGCAGAATTCATTCACTCGAAAACTTGAAGATTACTATGAAAAAATATTTTTTTGAATGGACTTATCGAGTTTTTTTACTAGGGCAGTTGGAGATGGATACCTGGAGATGGACTCCTTCGGGTGGGATTATGAGTAGAGTAATTACGCAAAGAGAAATTTACGAGAAAAGTACCCTTTTTATAGTAAAGCACTGGAAAAGGAGGAATTTTAGTGGTACTGTAATTATTCTCGTATTCTGTACTTGAAAATATCTCACTGCCTATAAAGGGAAAAGGAAATTTCGAAGTTTCTCCATGAGATGGAAGATCCAAAATAATTATAATATTATATTTGTTGAATTTCATTGTCAGTACTTATAAAGCTTAGAATTGTAACTCCATTTAAAAAATTGGCCTATTAAAATTTCTTTAAGTAACTCCACCCTGTCGATAAATTCAGAAATTAATGAGTACTACTAAAAAGTTTTCTGCAAACTAAATTACGAAAACTAGACTTGAAAATCGTATTTTTTTTAAATTTTCTTATCGTGGAATTAAATGTTGAAAATTTCAGTAAACAAATAGTGATATTTTAAATATTTTGAATTAATGATTGTCAAGATGCAAACGGATAACTTTTCATTCGCAGAGCATTATTTTGATAACTTGAATTGAAAAAGGATTCCCCAATGTGCGAAATATATTTTGCTTCTTTGAAGGATTTGTTTCTTCATCAAAGAGTTGACTAGCAACGACATTCAGAAGATTCCTTCAGCGGGTTCCAGTAATAAAACAATCATGAAGACAAGTACAAAAAATGACCATCTTGAAAAGCTCGCGTGGAATTCAGAACTGAGAAGTGATGGAGAGAGATGGAGAGATCAGTTAATGTGTGTCGAGTAAGACGAGTCGAGGGAATGAGTGTCGTAAATAATCGACGCGCAGTAATTGTCACGTATCCTCTCGCGATCGCCACGATATACGATGGATCGTGCCCCCCGAATGGTCCACTATGAAATGAAGGAGAGAAAGAGAGAGATTGGACTGATGCTTGCGATGGCTCCCGCGGTGTTTCGTTAATTAAAACGAACGAAGGTACGGGTTAATTTTATGCGGGTGGCAAGCCCAGAGGGAACCCAGAGGAAACCCAGAGGCAACCCAGAGTGTGCATGGCTTTCCCATTACAGGCGCCCCTCCTCATTCTGGAGCATTCTCACAACGTAGTCCAAAGTGTTCGTTCATCCATCAGGTAGACCAACCAACGAGCCTGATGAGCTGATCTTTTTTCTCTTTTATTATAATCATTCCAATTTTTATTCAAATAGAGATGAATTATTTTAAGCGCTATCACAATATAATTTGTAACAATTATCTCTAAGAAAGAATTCCATTATTATTTGTGTAATTAGTATTTTTTAGAAAACAAATACTTATTTTGAGTACACATCTGTTTTGCATATAATTTAATGTGCGCACTCGAAATTTTTTGGAAAAATGTTAAACTCCGTAAATTTGAAAACGAGCGCAAGAATGGCAGTTCCATGATTTGGCCTGGGAGGTCCAGAGAGACTCTTACCCCTCACTACATCTTTCGTATTGTTTATCTTAATAACATTCGGCATACTGCGCTTTTGTTTTTTGCAAGTTAAGTGCATTTTGTGAAGCTTCGCTCCCCGCGTGTAATTGGCCGATTCCTGCATTCTGCAATATAAAATACTATTCGTCACTCGGGATAAATTTTATTTTCACGTGTGTGTTAACTACACCCACGTAAAGAGCAAAATTGACCCCCTCTAAAGGGTAATATTCTCTAAATCAAGTCTAAAATCTTGTGAGGGTACAGAGTAAATGGAACAGCAACAATCATTTCAATTAATCATAATAATTTTACTGACGACTTTTACAATACATCATACATATCGAACGATACATTGCCACTTGTCTACTCGTTCGCCATTATCATCCACTAGATTAGTTGACCCCGTTGACGCGCTCGATATTTATCTCGATCGATACACAGGCTGCATTCATACCATATATCGACATAAAATATCCTTGATTTAACTATATTTTTGTCATATATTTCAACTTTTTCAACTATATTTTTATTATAACAGAAACAAATTTGTTTTTCGTATGCGAAAAGAACCATTACTATAACTCGTTTAGACTATACAAATTATAATTTGAAGATCTCGAAATTAAATGAGTTCTGAAGTTAAATTAGCTGCCTAAGACGACTGTGCACTAACGAGGAATAAACTGACAGGCATTTTGCTAGTTCGACCTGTCTATGCGTTTTCCTTATTAAATAAACCGAGACACTTTAATGAAGTTTGCCAGAGTCGAAATATCTCGAAACGCGTAAGACGGATTCCGTATCAGTCGATTCGTCGAACCGGCAAATTCAAATTCAGCGCACGCAGTGCGTAGTAGCTCCCGTAGAATAAGAAAGAAACATCCTTTTAATTTTCTTCAACCCTTTCATCAAAAGGTCATACACATAAATGAACAGCATTCACAAAATTAACGTCTGACCACATGCCAAGTATAAAACAATATTTCTTACAAATAGTCCTGCAGAATTTGGAATAACCATTATCAGCCCTCCTCGTCACCATCCTTTACCGCACTTTATTAGCCACAAATTCTATTCAGATAGACTGTATTATGAAATAGAAAATTGATGTTAATTCATTCATCACATTTATCAGATTCGCAGGGGACAGTTTCTATCGAGTCTGGAAGCTGGGCATTATTTCTTAATCATTGTGATAATGGCTAACGGTTCAGGTGAAAGACCCTTTTCAAGTGATAAAAGTGATTAACAGATAGGGACATATAAAAGCCATTTGAGGGTAAATCATTTACTGTTGATGGAGGTATGCGGAGATGTGGAATTTAATCCGCAGAGCTTTGTCAACAGAATAATGATATTCCGGCCTGTCTTAGGTGTGAAGGATCGCATTAAAAATTTTACAGGGCTCATTATCATAAATACGCCGGCAGCTGATCTTGTTTGTTTACTTTTACGGAAAAGTATTACAAAAAAATATAGGAAAATCACTTCATTCATTGACAGAGTGATTCCATCAAGCTAAACATTTAAAGGGCACTCTTAAAAGGAAGCTTTGAACGTCCATATCTTTAAAAATAATACACCAGAATTTTAAGTGCGCATCTCAAATAATTTTTTAACGACAGCCGACTATAAACAATGAGATCAATTCGTTTATCTGTAGACGCATTCTGCTTCAAAAGAAAACATTCTTCAAATTTGCTATGGTTGTAAGTCCATTACAAATCATACTTTCGACTTGATTTGACTCCACGACTGAAAACAAAATAATCGCCCTCTTTATTACACGAAAATAAAATTCGTCACTGTTCCAAAATTAATATATTCTTAATTTCTAGAACATGACTAATAAGATATTTATTTAATTTATTGAATCTTCGCAGAACACGAAGAATGGGATTTGGAAAAACCCACAGTGATTGGATTTTTGTTAATAGATATTTTGTGATAATAACCATGTTAAAAATATTGGGGATTGAATATTCGAAGAGCAGTTACGTGATCACCTACGTCAGACCACATGTTATTGTGTTCGTGGGAGCTGGCTCACCTGAAACAACACAGCGATTTTCGCATCGCTGATCCCATAAGCGGCGAATCACTACCATTTTCATCCCCCATTGTAATTTTGCATAGTCGGAGTATCGATATTCTGATATTCAGGTTGCAGTATCGAAAGGCAAGCGTTTTTCATTATCGTTACAACAATTCGTCAATAACCACATGCAATTATTCCAAAGCGGATTTTCATGTGAAT
This sequence comes from Fopius arisanus, assembly GCF_000806365.1. Classification (NCBI taxonomy): domain Eukaryota; kingdom Metazoa; phylum Arthropoda; class Insecta; order Hymenoptera; family Braconidae; genus Fopius; species Fopius arisanus. The sequence continues at coordinate 1,368,857 of NW_011887746.1, read as the reverse complement.
TGTTTTTAATTTCAATTGCGGAATTAAAATGAAATCATTTGAAGTTTCATTATAACAGAGAGGTAATAACCATGTGCCAATTTTACGTGCTCGACATGTAAAACATCATTCTTAATTTATTTAAAACATGAAAATCAATGGAGCAATTGTAACAATTTACCAAAAACTGAAATAATTTTTATTGCAGTTTTCGATGATAAAAAATTGTTTAAATCCATTCTTAAATAGAGTAAAAAAACATTTGTCTCAACAGGCAAAATAATTAGACGCATGCACTCCATAAAGTAAAGGATTTTTTCTTTGAAATAAGAATGATTTTCTCTTTGTGTTAGTTATAAATCCATTTCTACGTAGTTTGACTTCACTTTGATTGAGTACCGGGAAAACATCAGAAAACGTGAGGCCTGTGTGTACCTCACGAGATACAATCGAAAAATCTTTTCGTCATGATCTGCCAATTAAATCAGGCATCTACGGTCAGTTAAATCGCCGTGTCTCCGCTCTTCGTTATCGCAAAAACTTACCCACCCAATTAGGCATCAACTGTATGGGTACATCGTGCGCCATTCGCCACCTTCTTTTTTTATATGCTTTTGTTGTCATGTATATTTCACTCTTGTTAGGATGAAGTTGGAGGAGAAAGGGTTTTTCTATCGTTAAAATTGTTGAAAAGGTTTTTCTATCGTTAAAATTGTTTGGACGCATTAGAAAAAAAATACACTTACATCTAGTATATTTTATTTCATATATATGACTTAAGTATTCACCTTGCATTTCAATTATTATTTTATGGCTTGGATATTAGCATTATTGTCTATTTCAATTCTAATTACTCAACCGCCTGTAATTATCACTTCTTTATTTATTATTCCATAAACCTAATTATTATTTATATAGACTCTTGACGACTTGCTCATTTATCATAATAACATTAAAGAGAGCATTGAGAACATTGAGTGTAGATGTGTGTAGAGCTTTAAAGTTGTGTTTTATTGATCATAATAAATAAACCTGAAATCACCCGAACCTATGGCACCATGAACTTTATAATATGAACATGAAATTGTCAAAGAAGATTGTCCACTATGTACTAAAAAATTAAATAATGATTGAGTAACTTTTCTAGTATAATCATAATGATAATTAATTTGAACATTTTTAAGGAGTAATTTACATTTTTTATTTCGTACATGACATTAAATTGCTTTTGCATTAATTTACTGTAGGTGATAGAATGAAAACTAAGTTTATATTGCATTTATAAGTTGAATTTGAAATTACTTGATTTTAGTATTATTTATTACATGTTTAATCTATGTTTAAATCAACTACAATACATTAGATTGAACTTTTTTTCGTGTCAATAATAAATCCCTAACAGAAGTAGTATAACTAGAAAAATCACTAAAATCAATCATAAATAATTAAATCCAATGATTGATCCAGTTGAATGCCACAATTTCAAATGGATTACTTTATTAAAAATATATAAAAAATATACGATACGGGCAAATGTAAGGTATTTTTCAAAATACTTTTCAAGGTATATTTTTTTAACTATTATTTATCGAGCCATGGCTTTTGGAAAACGAGCAACAATACAATTCCTGGTAAAGTACTTATACTCTTAATACTCTTGTTCTTTTTATCCTCCATCCTCTGTTTCTGGTAAATGTTGAAAGTTCCTGGGAAGAATGGGAGACATTACCAAAACAGGTACCGTGTGAGTGAACTTTAAAGACCACACACGTCAAAATACCGTGAGTCTCCCTTGTCCACCAAAAATGAACCGTCCTTTTTACCGAAGTCAGTGGGACTGATCAGTACAGCATCAATTGTTGACAATTGTACGATCAACTTATAATATAAACTCCGGTATAATTGTTGTTAGTAAACCACAATATTCAAATTCTAACTTTTCCATTATATACTCTGCAAAAATTCTAGTGAAAATTTTATAGAAAAATATAAGAATAATTTTCGTTAGAGTGACATTGAATGGAACTTGCAGAAAATGGTTTATAGAATTTAAGTTTTACCTAGAAAAGGAAATTCATAAATTTTTACTGTGAGTCAGATACAAATTTTACAAGTGGATTAAATGTTTGATTATGGCACAGTTAAGAAGAAAAGTACTTTAGCGATTTTATCAATGTGAATTGTAAAGATTCAACATTGAAAATTGATACAAAAATTGTTTACCGCGTGAAGAATCATCAGCTTTCATGCACAAAATAAGTAATTCACAGATTTTTGTTCAAGACCTTTTATTTTATTAAAAAAAAGTGACAACCTGATACAATTTTCTCGTACCATTTCAGACCGGGCCTCAATTTTTTCTAGAGAAACAATATCAATGATTCCCCTTCAACACTTATTTTCCTATTAAATATATTTTATTATTAAATATAAACGCAACTTGTGCATAAAAAAAATGTCAAAATTATTCGAAGGTGAAAAATCCAAGGTGTCACTTAAAAAAACACTAGAAAGCCGATAAAAAAAATTATTCCCGAAATAGAAATCATAATAAACAATAAACCCAACAAAGAGCGTATTTTTTCATTAACTTTATTTTTCGTTAGACTGAAAAATGAAAATAAAAATAAAAATGAAAATGAAAAAAAAGGGAATAGCAAAAAGGGGAAATCAGAGAGCAGTGAACGCTTGTATGCGGACGAGATATTGTGTGGTAATATGCAAAATAGAATGGAGCAGAGGGAATGAGAGGGTGGAGAAAGTAAGGGAGAGGAAGGGAACGAACGAATGAACGAACGCATGTGATATAGCGTTGGAGGGTAAATTTGTGCCTAAAGGGGTGGGTTTGTGCACGCGCGAACCTAAGGGGGTGGGGTAAAACGAGACCCAAGGGGTGATTAGCGAGACAAAAGCTCGAGCCGCTACAAGTGGAACCAAATTGGTAGAAAATTGATAATCAACCGCCAATATCAACCTCCAAAACCAACTACACATATACCATGTATGTGTACGAGATGTATAAAGGTGAAAAGATGGAAAGTACGTGATGGTGAGCGGAGGGTAAATTCTTTTTACAGTACCCGACCTATTCCATATGGCCGAATAAAATGCTTCGCCATTCACGCTAGTAAAAATAACGAAAATATCTAGTTAAATAATAAAAAATTAACGCTTCTTGTTGAAAGTGATTTCTTGTCTACAAAAGATGAATTTGGAGGGAACGATAATTTTAGTTTTGAAGAAAAAACGCTGTTTCTAGTTGTCTCGATTCTGATAGAATTTAAATAAATGAAAAAAAAATTATCTATGTGAGAAATCGTATGTTTTGTATTCTCAGTTTAATTAATTCTTTTCTTAAAACTAGATTTCGCTATTTTTTATTCGTTAATCGATTTTCAGCCGATTGCATCATCTGTTTTTGAGTGAATAATTTAATGTTAAATACACGTCCACAAAATTTATTTATTAAAATCTAACTTTCTTACAATCGTACGTGAAAAAATATTTTCCCAATTAAAAATGAACTTTTTTCAAATGTTTTATTGATATTAAAAAGATGTTTTTTATTATTGATGAATGGTTATTTGAAATCAATAAATAGTGATGTGATAAATATGATCTATAGAAAAAATTTTATTGTATTGAATGAATGTTATTACTGGATTAAATTGCAATTTTATGTGGAATAAATGAATTCATTCTTTGACAAAATTAAATTATTTATCTCAAAAAAAGTAAATAAGAAAAATTAAAAATAAAAATTTGAAAAAGACGTGAAATAAATACTTTTATTTCATTGAAGTCCTCCCTTTGTTTGGGCGTATAAGCAATTTTTCTCCAATTCAACAAACTCAATTTTTCACGTAAAACCGTCACGGCTCTTTGAAAGTGAGTTTTCAAATTTTCGGGTTTTATTTTTGATTACTACTTCCCACTGAACTTTCAACTCGGAATATGCTCTACATGGAAATGAACCTCAAAAGGAATGAGCCTCCATGACGCGAGGAGGATGACAAGTCAAAGAGTCAAGTGAGGAGAGTTATTAAAATGTAAATATGGAAATCGACAAGACTCTCACAAGTTGAACTTTTATATCCACCTCCCCGAATCAAACTTTTTCTATCAATAGGGTGAGAGAAAAAAAATCTGACAAAATCAGAAAAAATCTCACAACTGATTTTTATTGTTTCAGGATAACTGAACGAAAAAAGCACTCAATTTGCGGGTCCAAATGTATTGTCTGACAAGCGAGGGGGAAACAACACTCGCATTGGGATACAGCGGTGACACACCCTTGGGGCCGATATAACCGACGACAGGCGAGTAAAAAAAAAGCATTGCCAACATATCGCTTCTGGATCGACCAACGATTCTACCTCCAGTGATGTTACTCTGTCCGGGAGCCCTTGTCGCGTCATTTGTGCTCATCCACAAACGTGTACAAGCTAATTGTTTCGTTGTTGCTTCTTTTCAACATTTACCAGGTATTTTTAACCGTTTCAATCATTCGTACATTTCGACACAAAACAAGTGGGCAATTCCTCTTTCATTATACACAGTACAATTATTTTTTATAACTTTCTAAGTTATATCAATAAAAAAAAAGTATTATACTCAATATAAAATTATAATCAATTAACAAAAATAACTTTACGCTGATGAATAATCATCTCTAAAATTATATCAGCATATACAGCTATGGTAATTATCTCATAATTTCAATAGTTATGATATTGAAACTATATCAATTCAAGCTCTAATCGAAGTCAATTAAAGTAAAAGCAAACGATTTCCCTATATACATATAGATACAATGGTTATTTATTCCTATCATTTCTGTCTTTCACCTCGTTCAATAAGACATTAAACCAAGATTTCAAAGCCATCATTGAAATGTTTTATAACATTTTTTGTATAGTTATCGTAAAAAAATGATATTCGAAAAAACTCAAAAATAAAAAAAAAATAGTAAATTAATTTATTTCTAATTACTATTGACGACTATAGGGCTCAGCAATACCTACATATGAAGATGAAGATTGACAAATTTGTTACAATACACACACGCAAATACGTATGGACTCGGCTTAAAAATTCTTGACTCATATAGATCTTATATAGATCTTATATAGCATTAAAAAAGAGAAACTTTAATTTGATCGATTACAATGCTTCCATTCAGATGCGAAAACACAAATTCGAGAATTATTTAGTAACAGTATACTTTTTCCACTTGTCAGCATAATCATTTCAACTGTGTCTATTGACCAGGATGATTTTACAATTTCCAGTACATATTTTACTCTTCATGCCTTTGAAACCAAAAATGTCTGTGTAAATGTGGCAGTGTTTCCAGGGGTAAATGCGTGTTTCATCAGAGCAATTCATTAATTTCATTGGATCAATGAATAAATGGTGATAACTCCTGTGATGCTACTCTCTCATCTGTGGTCATCCATCGAGGTGTTCTCTTCAACATTCACCAGTTATTAATCGATTAAATACGCCTTCCAATTCTCTCAATTTCCGTCTGCCCAATGAGCTGATAAAATTCCGATTTTTTTCTCTCCTCATGATTCTTATTTTCGACTGCGCATTGTCGCGTGGTTGTTCCCATTAGACATAATAAACATAATTGAGAAAAAACTACATTATCTCCCTTTACTCTCGACTTTTTATGACGAACTCATAAATTATTCTACCGCTGCCAGGACAACGTCGGCATTTCTCTCCAACCCTCGTCCTCCCACCAGATTTATGGACTTATAGATTTTTCCGCATTCTTACTGACTCCCGCAACGCCCTCATATATATATAAAAAAAAAAGAAAAAAGAAAAAAAGAATCCTCCCAACCTAAGACTATCCCTCCAACGTAACATTATCATTTCTTTCTATTTGTTTTTATATTTTCCACAGTGAACCTCGTGTGCTTGACTTCTCTCTCTATCTAGTCTTCCACCCTTGCTGCATTGGTACCCGATGGTCGACTCCCAGTTTTCACTGAGTTATACGCCAAAGGACTCCCTGGTACACATAAATTTGTCACAAGTGTCCTTCCAGGGAGCTGGCAGTATAGTAACGATAAAGAAGAAAACGATAAAAAAAAAACAAAAACGACAGGAAAAATTCTTTGCTTGTGAAAAACCTCGTAATTCTATGTCCACATGCATCCTCGCGCAAGAGTAAGCATAAAAATCCCCTGGCATTATTAAAGTACCTTCTTCTTGCTTACATAACCTTTTTCCTAGCTTCGTGGCAAATATGAAAATTTATGACGTGACTTTCATGTCTTGGAATTTTTAGTGACCTAAAAAAATATGAAAAATTCGTCATTCAAATTTACACGACACGAAAAGCAATTCCTTTTAGTCTTCAGGACCTCTTGAATTTTTTATTATATGAGATTAATATTCACATAACCGCTTCGTTCATTTTATAAAATATATATTGAAAAATAATTGTTACTAGCTCATATTACATATTTTTTCAATAGGTTTACCGCTAGGCATGTCGTTGTAATTAAATGAAAACGTTAGGAGGTCAGGATTTAAAATTTTTTATAACAGAAATAATTTTTTTTCCTAATTTTCCATTTGCTTTGATGTTTAAATTTATGGAAAATAAAATTTCGTTTCTATTCCGTAATTCCAGACTGAAAAGTCGTTTAGAAAACTATTTCGAAATCTTCCCAGGACGTTAGGTAATTTTTGTTTGAAGTTTCACTGAAAAATGACAATACCGTAACGTAAATTTTCTTACCCACTTCCGTAATTGATAAGCGAACTAAAATTTCGTATTTTATATTGAATATTTCTCTCCCTGTATACGGTTATCGGTAGGGGAATGTTTCTTATTTATCTTCAAAGTGATGATTTTAATTGATCCTCACCCAGTCAAAATATCTTCAACTGTTGAACGCGAAGAATCATTGAAATCGCGACGGATTCGACTGGTAGACGAGTGAGAGCACTTCCCCCAAATCTCCTTCTCTGTTTCACCCTCAGATGAAAGAGCGGTCCTTTCTCCCAAGCAACCCCCTTGGGGACTACCACGATGGCGGCCTTATAAATATTCAATAGTCACGCGGCTAAGATAAACTAATTAAAACTTAGATCTCGGTAGTCACTTTAGATTTTTTACTTACAGAAGAAGCGCATTTCAGAGGCCGACATGAAATAAAAGACAAATAAAGAAGAGGAAAAAAAATAGAGAAAAAAACAAAAAACAATTCTACAACATCTCCAGTTTTACTGGGCATGGAATACCGGTTTGTATGGTGGCGCGAATGTCCACCGCACCCCCCATTGGGAGAGATCCGATTGCGACTAATGCCGGGGCATAAGAAAGCTTTCCTCTGTACTCTCATTAAGGACCACACGACTTTTTTTTAATCTTATACCCATTTTACTCACACTCGTCTTTCCAATGTTTCGTGTGAATGAACGACCAACAACGCATTGAAATATTCGCTAATTAATTTTTTAACAATTAATTCCATCGATAAAAGTTTTTCGAGTAATTTTTATTGGATTCAAGATTGGTCAATACAAAAAAATATTTATATCGGAACATCGATCGGTAACTAATTCTATTTTCCCCAATATTCATGTTTATATTTTAGACTGATTATTTTACCTTGAGGTAATTTTCATTGAGTGATGTAGATTAGCTCGGTACTGAGTAATATCAATTTGTCAATAGACAACTCTTTCAGTAATGGAAATTCTATGCTCTATTTTTATTTCTGTCAAAATTATGATTGGTTTTCATATGGATTACTATTTGCATTGGTTTAGTTGACTTGTTCTATTCACTGGTTACTAATGTTCATATTATTATTTTTATTTTAATATAAATCCGCCATTGTTCCTATCTATGATCCTGAATTTTCCTATTTTTTGAAATCACCATAAATTGAACCCACAAAATTTTAACCTACATAATAAAAAAATGGTGTTCCCAATAAAAATTCGAAAGATATTTAGAAAAAATATTGTCATGAACATAATTGGAACGTTAACTTAAACTACATTAGTAATATTAATATGAAATTGTCAAAGTAGATTGTCTACGATACTCGCAACTCGACAATTAACATATAATTGATTATCCTTTCTAATTAAGTGATTTTGCGCTATTGTTTTCTTCTTTTCTAGTATTTTCAGTTCTCATATACTTCAAAATTAACGATATATTTCACACAAGTCAGCATAGCAATTTTCGGTGTTTTATTTTGCTAATGATAAAAATTGTCACAAAATCTCATGTAAACCTTGAGCTTTAAATAGTGCCTTTAATGATAATATTTTCATTTGAATAATATTTTAATTCTTTGCACCTTAATTACAACTGAGCGCTGATGTTTAGAAAAAAAACGGAAAAGAGCGCAAAATATTCGATAAACTCAAGTGCACTTCCCTCAATGTTTCTTATTGCCTCATTTTAATCCATTGTTTGTGTTCCGCATTTGCCCCTTCCAAAGTCTGCCGGGGAGCTTCATCTCTTTTTTCTTTTTTCTCATTCGTTTTCAACCAGGTTTACTTAAGATATTAAAGCGTCCGCCTTTCTTATTTCCACCTTCTTCTCTCACTCCGAATTCCTCTTCTTTCTTCCGCGTCTCGGTTAGAAGACTTTCTTGCATTGGGTGTTTTACTGGCGGCTTTATTTAATTTGTAAGCGGATTTTTGCACTAATCAACGGATTTACGAGGGCCACGGAAAAGCAGCAAGAGGCATCCCTGAGAAATGCCAAGAGGGAAAGCAAAAGGGAAAAGAATGACGAGAAGGGGAGGTGATGGAATAAGATCCAAGGGACAAGAAAGTCATTTGAATTTATTTTAATTATACTAACGAACGGTACGAACAAGCCTAACGAATTATTTGCATGAATATGATTGGTATGGGAGTGGTAGACTTGTCATAAATGGCCGAATCTTCAAATTGTTTTTATGATGCAAGTGAATAATGCTCACTTTTTAAACTGTTTTTTTTATCAGCATCATTTTTTTTATCGGGCTGTACAAAAAAGTAACTTTTTACGCAAGCGCCCTTTTCCCACACATTCTGACTAAAAAAATTCTTCCATTCTCGTGGGATTATATCATTCGCTTTCGGTTTGGTTTATGTAACCCTCACACTCGTCCAAATTCACTTTTCTTTTATTTACATATCTTTAATTGTTTTTTAATATATTACTTGAGTTCATGTCATCATCTCGCCTTTGATCGATAATACATTCACACTACAGATGTGAAATTATCGTAATTTATCGTATCAGTCCGCTCGGACCAATTGAGCAATTTCGAATCATTTTCTGACGCTGAAATAATTCTCCATGCAAAATTACCAGAAAATTATCAGAAAATTACTCTATGGAGTTGCAAATTGACGGTAATTTTCTTTTCAGTCATTTTTTTGCAGTTCTGTTTTATGAATTTAAAACACAATCATGTTTGATGGTTAAATCCAAATTCCTCAGAACGAATTACTAAACAATAATAAATTATTTACTCGAGATAGCTTACTACACTTATCTATTTCAATGAAAATTGACCGTCAGATTTAAATTGATAATGACAGCGGTAATTGACCGCCATCTGACCGGTCAAGTTTGTCACTCACATCGCCAATTCATACCGATGAATACCTGTAATTAGATGGTCCAATTAAGATAGAATAAACCACATTCATGAAAAGTTGAATTACTCGTTTGAACATATGTTCAAAACTACTGGAAACAGCGAAATTTTGTTAAATAAACAGTAAAAGGAATGAATGACGCTGCTCGACGTTTTAAGTATTTTTAAGGCAAATTGAATTTTAATTTCAATTATATTGGATTCGCCGAGGGTGCAAATTCGAATCAAATTTGTCAGTGAAGAACTTTATAGACCTAATACTATAATCTACTCTTATCGCGCTCAGTGAGACGACCAGAAAATGTCCCGAGAGGAAGGGGAATGCAAATAATTCAATAGGAAAAATTCCTAAAATATTAAATGCGGAAATAACAGTGGGAAATGACGTGGATAGGGAAGCGACGACACGTGGAAATGAGTAGCATGACCAAACGGTCGATGATTCGATACGACCTATGCGAATCGAGTTGTCGCCTGAGGCGAAAGGAAACAAGAGGAGTTGCTGATCATTCTTGCGTGTGTAGTTTGGTTTTTGGTGGAGGAGTCCTGCCTGGGGGTTGACACGACCGTAGGGTAACCTCCAAACTCACCAGCTATATCTGGCTCATGTGGCTCATGTGGCTCCATCCACTCTGATGCTCCTGCTCAACTCCAATGTGACTCATCCAGTCTATGCATCGGTCCAAAACTCACACAGTCACTCGAAACACTCGCTGGGGTGGACATTTGCAATGCAAATTATAACATACCGTGTCACACGTATACGCACCAACGATGCCAACGCACACTCATATCAAGATATATTCGATAACACAGTCGTAGAATAGGTGAGAATTGTTCCTGCATAATACTCAGATTTTCTTCACCTTGAAACTCATTTTAAAAATGCCAGTTAATTAGTGCACGGAATCTCCGAGGTCGTAATTGGATTTTTTTATAAATTCACGCGCCTTTTAGATTCGTCTCTCTAGATATTTCATACTTAATTTTAGTATAATTGACTTTCAATGCGATATCGATAATAAACTTGTTTTTTACCATTCTATTAGCTAGTTGGAATAAATTAAATAATACAAGAACGTTTAAATTCCTATAATTTCACTTTATTCGTTTTTCATTTATCTTGATTCTATGATTTATTAACAGCTCGTCACATAAATCGAGCAGGTGATGCCGTTTAATAATAATGAATGTAGTGAAGAATGTATCGGAATTCAAGTTCTAAAAATTGTTGAAAAATCGTTGAAATCATTTACAATATCGAAACGGAAACGGAAAACGGACATTATGATCAAGTATAGAATATACTTTAATCACGTGTTTTTTTTTCGTGGAATTTCTGTGATAATTATTCTAATAGTAGCCAATAAATTAATCCAACTAATTACTTTTTTATTCAGAAAGACGTGTTTAAGATATTCTGGTAGAAAATTACTCTGAAAATTTCCGGGAAAAAACGTGAATTTTTTACAACCTTAAATTTACATGAAATTTATCGCTTTTTTTAAACTGAAAAATCAGGTAATTTCTTTGAATATTCAATGAAATTCTAATTTATAGATCCGCACGACAAGGGAAAATAGTGGAAGAAGTGAAAATTCAGGTCACTGTTTTGCAGAATTTTCAAGCTGTTGGAAATTCAATGAAATTTAAGGACTCAAGCTAGCCTTGAGATGTCAATAATCAGGATGAGGATGAGCATGAGGATGGAGGTGAAATTTTATGAATGATGTGATCCTAAGTTAAATTAAATGTCACAATATCGACTATTCAGTAGCAATCATTACTCACAATTAAGCCAGTTTCTGAAACAGCTGTTCTGACTCAACTATTACATTCTTTAATTACGAATAACGATTATTACCTATCCATCATCCTCTGAATTAAGTGATAATTAGAATCAGCAATTGTCATAATTAAAAAATAACAGATTAGAATATTACGAAAATCTGTTTAAACCTCTTGAATTGACACATGAATCAATATTATTCTCATCCCCCCAAAAATATTTATCAAACGTAGTTCCTATTGATTAACAAGCATCCTCGACATTATCATAATACACCAAACCTCAGTACTGTGAAGTGAGCCGCTAATCTATTTACAATCCCACAGAATCAAAACAAGGCGTTCTCCCCCATTCGCATCCCCGCAATGCCATTGCGTATAGTTCCCCTACAGAACAAGTACCTCGAAAAAAAAAATTTCCATCATCCACAATGATAAACTGCTTGGAGAACTAATAAAAGTGAGAAATGTTCTAGATGTCCCAGGATCCCCCAGGAGCCGAACCACTACTTTTATTGATAATCAATGATTTTTCGCGGAAAATTACACGTTCTGACGTTTCACCGGAAGATTTATGTAATAAAACCCTAGAAAAATTTAAGTTTATGTTTATTATATGAAAAGGGCCAACTTTGTTAATTGTTGTTTCAGAGATATTCGCATTTTTTTCAAAAATTATCTAAAAATTATCTTTTGTTGTCTTAGTCCTAACTGGAACTTTGTAAATATTTGTTGGATATTTGTAAAGAAATGGAGAAGTTAAAGGAGAAGCAATTTGAGAAATAAGAAAGGTGCCCGTGTAACTAAGAGCTATTCTACTATCCGCCATTCTCTGATAAACTACCGATAAACTCTTTGTAATTCTATAACTATATTATCTTATTCTGGTCATATATTTAATAAATATAAATTTTTCGCCTAAAAAAATCTAATTATTGTGGAAATTTCTATATTTTTATTTTTTTGGAGTAAGTTAACATTAAAAAGAAAGATTTCATATCTAAAAATGTTGGTAGAACCTACAGAATATCTGATTTTAGTAAATATTACTGCCTTGCATTTATAATACACGTTCATTATAAATATTATACATCGACAATATATTTCTGTAAATAAATATATTATACAAACAGATGTAAATGATAAGCTAGTGACAGATTTCGTTTGACGGCTTTCATCTTAGAAGATAAGTTATACCTCCACATCGCAAAAACAATAGTAAGAAAATGACGATAAAGTTTATTTCTGGTTTTCCTTCACGCTTCTCCCCAGAACCTAGCCACCCTTAATGGCAAATGGCAGGTAAGAACGATACGAAATGCCGTAGCCGTGGCACACGGAATATCCGTTTTAGCAATGAGTATTTCCCAGTTGAACAGTATTTTAAGCTGCTAAACCTCCCACCCTCCAAAATGGCCAGTATAATACACGCTTTGTAGGTCTCCGCGGCATGCCACGCGGATTTTAATACCTAGCACGCAAATACACGCTTATATATCCAACCCCTCTTCCCCATTCTCTCTCAACTTCAGTTTGGAATTCTGTAGTGTGATGGAGGCCAGTAATTAATCATTTAGGGGAACGTAAGAGGCCAATGATGGAGAATTAAAAGGCCAACCTGATGCACCAACGTTAAAATGCCAAGTGGCCCCAAGAGTTCGGCTGAGAATTGGCCTAGAATAGTTGTAGCTCTCCCCTCAGGGGGTTAATTTCACCCACGCACAATCCAATACCAATGCAACAAGCTGTGTACACAGTGCGATTCTATTAAGTGCCTCTTTCTCTACACCAACATCAACACTTGGATTCGCTGCAGTGGTGTGAGCTCAAGGGGCTGCCTCAAGCCAACACGTGCAAACCGCACAAGTACAGACACAAGTACATATGTACCACAAATGTTCGATATAGTGCCACTTGAGTACTCTGGTATGCGTATGTTCTTGGGATACTATCGCAATCTCTTGGCTCGTTCGATGTAATAGTCGGAGTTGTCACAGCAATCGACTCCGGACACGCGACCTCAGGAAAGTTATGCTCAAGTTTATAATTGTCCACGGAATAAAGAAAATTTTCTATTAGTCGCTGAGGTTTCACTTAATGTATAAGCTATTTAATGATTCCGCATTTAATATTGGAGAATGTTCAAGCGAATATAATTGCTGGGCATTGAAGTCGAGGAAATTGGTAAAGTAATGGAAAAATGATTAGTTCATCATAAATACATCTGAATTTATTCAAAGGAATCAAATTAAATGCAAATGATTGTTCACTTTGATGAGCAACAAGAACTCTAATCGGGAAATTTCTATCTTATGAGTTTCATTTGAAAAATTATCACTTCCTCTGGTGATAACATCTGTATCATAATTCTGGACAACGCATGTACCAAATACTTGTTAAAAATAAACTGAAAAAAAATGTTTTTCACCACTTTGAATACAACAATTTTCAATTAGATTGATGAAAAGTCGCAAGTAATAATGGCCAACTCAATGCATTGTAATAAGCCATTCAATATCATTATAAAAAATACTGTGTTGACTTTGCACAAATATTAAGGATATATTTATACATAAATAACAAATACATAATACATTTTTTTAACCAAAAATATTAAATTTTCAGCGAGTAATTCGCTATCTTCTAAGTTAAAAAAAGTGGTAATCTGAAAGGTATTGCCTATATAATGACCCAGACTTGTGAGAAAAAAATAAAATTTAATAAAATGGCCGCGTTTTACAAGTAGTTTGAAATTTCGACAAAAAATCTGATGATTTTTGACGTTCCAAGATTGCATTTTTCATAAGGTCGAAAAACGGCAGGGTCATTCTAAAGAGAAATATATGTAAAATAAGCAGAGAAAAAATTGAATCAAATGATGATTTATAATCGTGTTAACTCCAGCGAATTAAAAATGTGATTTTGATAAAAACGCATTCAATGATCCAATGATTAATTTCATTGTTACAGATGTTAATGTTAACGTTCGGCTGTAGTTGAAAAACTATTTGAGATACGCACTTGAAATTTTAATATATTATTATTTCTAAAAACAGACTATCAAAATATACAAATAAATAAATTTTTCAAATTTCACACTAGATATACTTCTTAATTGTTTAAAGCTGCTCAAAATAAAGAAAATGGCATAGAATACAATTTTAATCCTTGATACTTTCGAGCAAAAAACGTAATTACAAAATCTCTGATGACACCTCAAGGGATTGTGAAGCACATCTGGAGGCTATCGGGCGCATTAGAAGTGATAAGACGACAAAATCCATAAACGAGTCAATCGGGATGAAGTTAGGAGGTGCTAACGAGTGTTCTGAGGAGTGTCCTTTGGGTGTGAGACAACGGAAAGGGTCCTTTGCTCAAGTAGATCGTTTGCCAGAACCGTGGTTTCTGTCCCTGGGGCAACCATTACCGCTTTCCACGACTCCGCCATTATATCTGACGCAACCCTGCTTGAATCACGACCCTGCTCGTTAACCGCCCTGCAACACTATCGCTTCCTTCAATTCCACTATTGTCTCTCCCACTCCACACCCCATCGTCGTGAGACACCACCCAACCATTTCTCTTTTTCCCACCCATATTAAAAAAAATCTAAACGGCATTCATCCGAAAAAAATCACTTCTTTTTCGCACACAGAAAAAAATATTCCACACGGAAACTATATGTATCCAAATAATTACATTCGGAAGTGGTTGCACGACACGCATCTTTATTCAAATTTCCCGCCTTTTTGAAACAATCCAAATATAATAATCCACAATATAATAATAAGATTTTTATTTAAAAAGTTCTATGAACTTTATTATGTAAATGTGTATAATTCTCGAATGAATTCAATAATATTCTATATTTCTTATTCAACAGTTTGTTTCCAGTGTTGTATAATAAATTGAGTGATTAAACAAAATGTTTTTGATTTTTTCATGACCATCATATCGACCAATCATGAATTAAGGAATCAGTCGTGTACGTCTCACGACGTTTCGACCCGGGCCAGCTGTACAGTTCTAAATCAATTTGTAGGTTTGTACCAAATTAATGAGATCGACTTGGCTAATACGCTCTCGCGTATCTTGATAAATTGTAAAATTGAATTAACTGTTTGTTATGTATACTTATTACTTCAATAAATAAATAGTTTTCCGTGCTGTTTTTTACGATTTCTCGTCTGGGAATTGGTACTTTCCGAATGAAAACTTGAAAATCACTAGGGAAAATATATTTCACGCAAATCTATTAGATATACATGCTCATTATATCTGATATATTACATTTTTGCCCCAATATATGTGCATATAGTTCTTATATATTCCACATATGTCTATATGTAAGATCGGACAAAAATGTATCTATAATAAGTACTTATAAAAATCTGTAGCAATTGTTTAATGAAACGTCCGTTCTTACTATGTCCCGATCATCCGATACCCGATTTATTGACAAATACGTTGTCATATTTTTTTATGACAAAAACACACACAGAGAACGATTAATCCACAGGCCATTTCACTTTCATAATTCATGGTACGTCTCGTCACGGTTGAGCCGATGTGACGTAGCGAATGGCGTAGAAGAGGACAGGGTGAGGATGTGTGTACCTTATACAGCCGTTTGTGGGGATGATTAATAGAACGAGATACAAAATAGGGGTGTGAAACGACCAAGTAGTGATCTACGAAGCGGAACCCAAAATGAGATGCCATGAAAAAAAACTAAGCTCGTATTTCTTTAATATGTTGAAGATTTATTACTCTAGATTTCAACAAATTTTCCCCCATTAGCTTAATTAATTGATAATTGTGAAATTTTGGGAGTAAACAATACGGCACCAAAATTAATATTTCATTCTTTTTTTTACACACGAACGTGAAAAACATTTTCAATCAGTGAGACATAGCAGAACGAGGGGAGTCGCCCTATTAAATTTTTATTTTCACACAAACCCTTTGTGATTGAAAAATCCACCACAATTTTTATTTCTTCTTTTAAATATTTCAGACTTGTTAATTGTTTTTCTATCTAGATTCACATTAATTAATTATTGAGTTCTTCTCATCTCAAATCGCAGAAGCGCTCCACTTTTTCAATAAAGTGGAGTAGTGAAAAATTAATTGAGAGTATGCCCATATTGTCCACATATAATTTCAATCAATTCTTCAATGTATAGTATGAATGCATTATTCGAAATATATTTCATTGCATTAATTTTCTTTTTCAGTTAATTATTTTTTTTCCTTTCTGTTTTTTTATTTCATGTTTCCATTGCGATTGTTATTTATGCTAATGGGTGTTATTAAGATTGATTTTCTAGCGTATTTTCTTGCCTCGCATTTTTTTACATGTCATCAGTTCCAATCCTAACCGAATAGATAACAGTTTTCTTTAATAGTGTAATGAAGTTATAATACTTCAGAGAATTCTCAATGAATTTCTATCCCCCTCTCACCATTCAGCCCATCTAAAAATCCCCACTCCTCAATTTTTCTTGAATTCGCCATTTTTACTAAATTCAGTAATTTGAAGGAATCCTAATAATGAGTTTAATATCTCCTCCCGAAAGAGCAACAGTAAACTGAGGAATCCTAATATTCATTGAAGGAATTTCCTAAAAGAATCTCCCTCCTCCAGCTGCGCCGTATTCAAAGTCTTTTCATAAAATACAACAGACGATAATAATCGATAGAAGCAGACGGTTAAATCAATGAACAAATTGCTCAAATAATGTCGAATCCTGCATAATCCATCTCTGAATAATGATGAAAATTTGTAAAACTCACAAGGTTCGACAGAGCATTAAATCACTCAGATCGAAAGAACACCGTCAGGTTGCACAATAAATCAGGGTTGAAGGTTAGAAGGGGGATATATCCACTGAATTAAGAAATTGCCTGCTTAAAAACCGCAATGATGTTAATCCAAACCACCCATACCCACTCCAGCGAGTTCTTCTATCTCTTCTGGCGATTTTCAAGGAATAAAACTGAGGTAGAACAGTATTGTATTGCTTAAGTGATGGAGGGGTGGAATAAACTCGGAATAAAATCATCGTAATTCAATCGTGTCTTGAAGATCAGCGTGCATCTTAGGTGATGGATGAAAGTGGCCTCAGTCATTATGTATACAAGTCTGAGCCTAAATCACGGAGGAATGTTACACATTGAGAGATGCTGGTAGGGATGGCATTCTGAAAAAATGGCAACACTCTGAGGTGGACTGATACGAATGCATACAGGTTCCAATCACTTGGACCGTTGCAGTTGATGACGATCAATTGCTCATCGAAACAATAAGCAAATAGGAAGCACCGAGGGAGCACTCGTGAGTGATTTGTTAAGGCTTTCGAGTGTGAATCCACAACAACGCTCGACTCCTCTTCAACCCTGGCAAACATATATCCATACACGGTTCACCAAGCCTCACTGAATTCCAAATGATCCATACATGCAACATTGACCATGTTGACCATTTATACATCGTGTTTTGTGTTACCGTTCACTGCCGTTGCGTATGCAATGAATTCTCCACGGTGATAATTGTAATTATGATTACCATGACGTGATGATGATGATGATGATGACTGTGATGATCAGGAGCGGAATCGGAGATTTGTAGACAGTGGAGAAACCGGATGATCGGCCAGAGGACAATTGATTGTTCGAGTATTGCAATAAACCGTATGGGCAGCAATGAGCAGACGTTACGCTTGGTAGCATTAATGCACCTATTAATTATGTAATCCGATGATAATTAAGCTTGTAATCCGGTTCTCAACGCTGTAAAATATGTTTCCGATTTACTTGATCTGGATACTTCCAAACAATCTGCGGTTCGATTGGATAATCTCGTCCCTTTTCCGGCTCATTGCCTCATAAACAACCGAGTTGACCAACTTATCAATCAATGAATCAATGAATCCGTGAACCGATGAATAAGTGGTGTATGAATTCATCCATTAATTTTCGTTGCAGCTATCAGAATTGTTTTATCATTGATGTTGACAGGAGAGCTATACAGGAAAATCTGAAACTCGAAGAGAGGTTTTATCACCGTGGACACCTGTCGTGCCGCGAGTCATTCTGAAAGCCTCTGGTCAAGTTGTTTCGCTGCGGTATTTCTCGGGGTGCGTGCGAGAATAGTGCTACGGTTATTATACGCCTCACGCAGCACTCCAAGTCACGCACATCTATTTTACTCCTTCAGAGTCACCCTTATCGATGCCTTTTATCTTGTCAACAGCGAGCTCCTCTATTATGCCACTTACAGCCCGCTCTATTACTCCCTTTTTACCTTCTTCTTCTACTATATGTCCTTTTATCCTGAAACTTCAGTACGAATAAGTGTCAACTACTCTTTTTCTCATGACCAGCTCAATGTAATTGTACATGCACTGTTACAACATTCAAGTTTAAATGTTAAACTGTTAAATGTTAAAATGTTAAAACAGTTGTGTTGCTGTATCCTATTTGATGATTTAAACGTCGAATAAATTCTATTTTTCTTTGTTAGGTACTCAAATTGTTACAACTAGAGATTAATTTGGAGGAGCAAGATGTTATTTAGATGATTGAGGTATTACTTGTTTAATGGAGGTTTTAAGAATAACTGGATGAGGTCAGTAAGGGATTTATTAATGGATAAATTTGTGGAAAGAGAGGAGGGCTAACGGTTTAGAGAACATTTTGCACTATTTACTTGGGACGTGATTACAATATTTAGAGGTTTCTAGAGATTACAAATGGCTTCCTATAGATTTAAACTACTCACTACATTAATGTTTTATCAATTAATCTAGCTGTGAGTTGAGCGGAATATATTTTAGGTTTATTGATTCTCAATATTTAGAGTTTTCACTAAAATAAAGCCTCTTTTAGAACATAGGGGTATCCAATAAAACTTGGAGTTCATAGTTACAACGAATTGACATGAAATTTCTGCAGAATTTGTCGTTGACGAATCAGTTAATTGGTTTATTCAAGTACTTCTCTATTTCAAGCCCATATGACGCTGAAGAGGTTCGAAAATAAAGAATAATTTAGAAAATAATTTAGACAAAAAATTCTTCCAATCTTTAAGCAATTGAAAATTTCGTGATATTCGAACTTTCATTTCACGCTGCATATGAAAATTAAAGCTTTGGTTGAAAACTTAATGAGCTTTTAATGCAAAAAGCCAATTCCCGGGAATTCCGGTGAACTCTAATATTCAGGTTTTAGCATATTAGTTAGTTAATCTCGGTGGAATTTTCATAAGCTCTTTACACGTGAGATGAATCAAATTTGAATACACAATAATTAAAATGTTTAAA
Source organism: Fopius arisanus (assembly GCF_000806365.1). Lineage (NCBI taxonomy): Eukaryota > Metazoa > Arthropoda > Insecta > Hymenoptera > Braconidae > Fopius > Fopius arisanus. The sequence continues at coordinate 1,349,128 of NW_011887746.1, read as the reverse complement.
TGAACGTGATAATAAACATTATGAAAATGAATATCCATTCTGAGGCGCGTAGCTAGTTTGTTACTGATGGAGTTAACATGCCAGGAAGAGAAAAATTAATTAATTAAATTTTTATGAATTTCCTATGCATATTTACAATAAAATTAAAAAAACATTTTTCCAGACTAAAATAGTGTGAGAAGCGCAAAGCAGTGTTTGGGCATTTGATTTTAGTCTGAACATTATTGAATGAATATTGTTGAATGAGTAGGTCGATATCGCCAAAATCTCAGACTCTCAACATCTTTGTTTCTAATTTCAATTCTAATTTTTATTTTTTGTAGTTAATTTCTCCGAAGAGTTTGAAGCATGTGCATGTGTTTTCCGATTAAATCCTTCTAACGAAAGGAGAGAAAGCTTCAACTTACCCTGACTAATCTTTTATTTAAAATCACCAATTTTAGTAATTACCAGCAATATACCTATGACGAAAATAAATATACATAATTATCCACTTATGCTTTCCCAGTATGAGACATACTTGGATTCATGAATATGTAAAATGGGTTTAACACCGTTGATTTTGCATCAAAGTATTGAAGTAAGCAATATTTTTTCTTCTGTTCATTCCTCTACTGCATCACAAATTTCTGAGCTCTTTCTTTCAGAATAGTTACATATAATAGTCACATACTCATTTGAACCCGAATGAAAAAACCCAGATCTCTCTCCCAAAAAAAAAACGACCAAAGACGGAAGAGTAGTGCAGTATTCGCCAGAATCAGTTTCTCATTACGAAAAACATGAAGATTCAAGTTTTTCTTAAAATTGTTTTAAATTTAGTTCAAATTTCTACCGATATTCCAATAGAAAATTCCTCACTTAGGTCTATCTCTGCTAAAAAATTGTTGTAATATAGCCTCAGCTTTCTACGAATTGATTTCTATGAGTCAACATAGAGAGAGATGTTGGGACTAGACATAAACATAAGCCATGAGGTCATGTGGCAAAGGGACTGGGGATCCTTTGTCACATTATGACGATTTTTCTTTTGGTCTCGCTGACCACTTTTAGTCTGCAGTGGCAGGTCGTAGTGAACAGACATTTCTTCCTCGTGCCATTTTTAATAAACTATAATTAACGTATTAAATCCACTGTGTTCAAAATTATTTCTATGCCCCCCCCCCCCATATTCCATTAAAGAGCAACGACTTTACACCATTCGTTTTTTTTCGGTACTGAAGAATATGCTGGGATGTAGTTCATCAGCTGTGCACAGCCCACGGGTGCAACCTCGGGTGTGCATCAGTGATGCGGCACTCTCCGAGAAATCCCCGGGAGTTTTGGTACAGCGTCTTAAGGAGGCGGAGAACGAGAAGAGCATCGTTATCACCAAGAGCTTTGGTTGGCTACCGGTTCAACCAATGACGTCCTGGTCTCCAGGTTTCCTCAACTCGCCTCCCCAAAATGCTTGGGCGTCGGCGTCCATGAGGAGAGAGGGGGATCGGCTAGTGTATGTGTATAGAAACGCCGACTGGATTCGAGCCATATATCACAGAGACTGGACGCCACTGCCCACCGTCTCTCATACCCCCCTCATCCCATCGCTATATAGAAACCACTGTACCATTCCTGGATAAGCCACTTTCAGCCACATCCTTCCACAGCTTCTGTCTCTCTTGAACCACCCCCTCGTTCCGCCAGGAATTGTATTTTTTGCTCCTCTTTTTGCTCGGGCTCATCTTCTTCTGTCACCAATAAGGATAATAGAAAATTCTCATCGATTCAATTACCAATGTGCAAAAAATTCACATTTCTGTGGTCGTTTTCTGACATGATGATTTACGATTTGACCCCGTGACTTATCTCCTCCCTCGTTGGCCAATGCGTCATTGGTTTTCCGGTGGTTTTTTTTATCTTGTCCCTGGACTTTATACAACAGATTCCACATGACTCTTTTCCCGTTTGCAACTACTTTATTCAGAGAAAACGAAATAAAGTAGTGAACAAAGGTTGTGATAATTTGAAAAAAAACTTGATCCTTACCTTAGACCTTTGGATACATCGAGCGAGGAAAAAGATGAAAGAGGGCAAACTCTGTGGTGCCTCAACGACGACACATATAAATGGAGCATTACAGTTTTTTTTTCTCTTCGCAAGAGAGAATCGAATGGCCATCAAAAGAACGTGGTGCATGAGAGTGTCGGTTCTCTTCTTCATTCCATTTGAAGGGAAGACTGTCTAGTCGAGTGTGTGATGTATACCATCTTATCTTGGTAGAGTGATCATACGTTATAGGTTGTGGGAATAAAAAAGAAGGGACTGCGCTCCACTATTTTTTCAACAAACACTCCAGCTCCTGCGATAAATTGCTTACATTAAATATTTCAGTTGAATAACAATGAGGTTATCAGCTAGATGTTTTGTGCACTATCGAGTTATGAGATTGCCATTGAAGAGTTTCACGTTTTATTTATCTAGTTACGCACGCCACTTAAGCTGATTGAATTCGATTAGCCCGTTGTTATTACCTAGTTATGAAACTAGTTATAACATGCAGGTCAGACCTAGAGGAAAAAATGGATGATGAAGATTAAAACCATCTATTTATTTGCATTTCACCGGACGCAAGGGATTTTTCTTCGAATAGAATAAAAACATATCAACCGATTTTATTTTTTAAAAGTGCAACAAAAGAACGAACGAATGAAATTCCTGCTAGTTAATAGGAAATCGAAACACTGAAATTTTTTGATAAGTTTTTCAAAGTTTCTTTACATACGTGTAAATAATAATACTGGAGAAATCATTGACGGATTCAGATCTGTTATGAAAAAAAATGTTCAATTACGCCTCGCCGCTCGTAATATTACACTTAACTTGAGTGAGAACATGAAACCTGCTACTGGCACTGCGATGTCTGTATAAAATGGTTTCCATTCGCCTCAAGTCTATCCTCCATCACTCCTTCACCCCTTTCCCTTGACCTTTCATAGACACCCCCGAAAATTCTTAGAAAAATTGGAAAAATCCAGTTTTGAGAAAAAGGCGTTTCAAGATAAAACAATTGATTTCATGGTTACAGATGTTAATGTTAATGTTAGGCTATAATTAAAAAGCTATTTGAAATACGCACTTGAAATATGAAAAAAAAAGAATTTTTTTGAAGTTTCACATTGAGTAGGTTCGATAAAAAAAGTCACAGAAATCTCAGAGAATCCCTCAATTCTGGAAATGAGCGAGTTCTTCAATTGAAGAGTGACTGATTCTTGCCATGAATCTCCAATAATCTCATTAAAAACCTATCCACCACAAAGACCCTACAAAATCCTAAAAACTCCACTAAAAGCGCAATAAAGGCAAAGAGGGATGAAGTGCGAAAAATGTACGAGGGGAATGGGAATAACGTGAGAAACAACTCGAGCTATTGATAACATTATCATAAAAGGGGCGTTAAATGTTAAAGTCGTTGGTATATGCTCGTGCGACGGCACTTGGAAGTATAGCTATTCAGAGTTGGGTGAGGTAGAAAAAGGAAAAAAATTGAAGAAGGGAAATGGCACTATAAATGCGTTTACTTTGAGCCGTAAAAGCGGCGTGCTTCAGTTGGCACCGTTAACGTATATATAAAAGCTGTCGGAGGACGAGGAGAGAGCGAGGACCGCTCTGTACCCGTAAAAGCCCTCTTTGAGGGATCCGTTTATTGGTTGCTAAACATCGATATATTGCTTTCACAGGAACGAAAGGCAAAAGAGACCCCACCAGTCCCGTGTACAGAGCTATGGAATTTTTCTAAGCCTTTAAAAGCTCATATCGACAATACGTGATGAAAAAAAAAACTTCCAAATTGCTCTTCCATTTCATATTGTATTGCGATTTTTGCTAATAAATTAGCAATACGCATTTGAATGATCGTTTGAAATCATCTCAAAATTCTCGATAGAATCTTATTGAAAAAGTTTCTTCTTCACGTGTTGTTTTCACAATTGCATGAATTTGGAATGTGATTGAGGAAACAATCAAGAAAATGACTTTAAAAAATCAATGATAAATTCGAAATCAGCAATGATAATTGTTAATTTCGAATTGCACTGAACCATCTTCAACTCTAGTCGGATTTGACTGAAGCAAAAAAATCCAAATTTGAACTTCCAAGTCTCACGTAAAAACTTGCCAAAGTTTCCACCTAACTTGGATTGAGCACTTTGCAAGTCTTAACTTAAAATTTTGAAAGTCTCAACTCGTCTGATTTTAAGAATTCCACTTTTCTCGACTTTGATAATGTTTAAGTTTTTCTAAACTAGAAAATAACGGCTATGCATTCAATTTTTCTGAAATTTTAATTAGTAGGATTGTACGTGTCATTATATACGTAGTAGCTTCGTGGAACTTTCAACGGAAGTATACTTATCGTGGTTGATGCCCACCAATTCTTATTCATATTTTACAATTGGAAATTCAACAAACTTCTTATTGAAATTTTCAGTTTTAAGTTGAAACTTTTGAATATCCTAAGATAAAACTTTCAAATCTTGAATTAAGTCTTTCGAATATCTCAAGTTTGAGTTTTCTTGAAAAACCCAAATTAGGCCTTTCCAAAAACTTATTTTTGGATTTACGAAAGAAGATTCATTCTTCGTATTGAACCTAAATTTGACCTAAACTTCCACTTCCATTCAGCTTTTACATTCCAGTTCCATTCATTCGATCAGAAGAAGAGTTATCGATGATAATCTTTTGAATTTCACGTATCACTATTTGAAAAATAATATTTCCATCCACATAAAATGCATAATAACCGTTGTCATCCTCCTGAGTATTCGAAGACGTGATAGTATTAACATTTCTTCCACTTTCATGTGAAAATTCATGAAAAGAAGAAATAAGTCTTGCAGTATTATAGTGGATTCCATCCAATTCCATTCCATGTAAAATAGCTAGCGAGTTAAAAAATATAGAAAACTTCAATTAATTTGAACGAGTAATGTTTTAATTGGAAGCAAAAATAAAGAATATATTCTGTCGTATCTGGAATTTACGGAGGTCTGAATAATGAAAGATACTTTGTACGAAATGACCTCAGCCATTTGGAATTAATTAATTTTAATTAATTTTCACGTTGGATAGTCAAGTGCAAGCGTATGGCAGAACCTATAAAACTCCATCGTCTCATGCAGGGGCAGAGTATGTTCTGTCAAGAACTGCTCCTGAAGTCCAGGAATATACTGTTTCTTAGGTTAAGGTGTACCTTCAAGGTCCAAAGCTATTTCATTTAATGGAGTTCCTGGAGCTTACGACGTACGTAAGCGATTATAGGTTAGAGTCCATTTAGCGAATGGGAAAATGGTTGAATGTAATGTCATGGAGCTGATGAAGGAGAACGTGAATCTTTGAGGGATAGTGAAGAAGGCTTGGAAATCGACGTTTTACGGTGCACCTCGATACCGACTGGTTTCAGGGTTTAGTTCACCTATTCTATTACCATTTTATTTTAAGTGTTGGATGCAGGCCAGATTGAATAGAAGGTCGTATTGTGGATTTGTTAGGCTAATTTTGGAATAAAATTTGAGACAAATGGGGGAAAATAGGCTTAAGCAGTTATTATCAATATTTTCTCATTTTTCAACTTTTTTATTTTTCGAGTTTTATTATTATTCAATATCCTATGAAATTCCACCAGCGCGACGAACTGCCCTACATTCTTGCGAAAATCTATAGTACTTTACCAACAATTTATAAAAATTGACGCACGACCATAAAACGCTTGAAATTTTTAATGATGAAAAAATCACATGAAATTTCTGTAAAATTCTTCATTGACGAATTGGTTCATTTTTTAAAGTCTTGAGTTTCTCTATTCTCAGATCAACATGACACGGAAAAAGTGTGAATATTGAACGTGAAATTATGTAAAAATTGAATCCATAATTCCCTTGAATGTTCAGCTTGAAGATACAATTATTTTTAAAAAATGATCTGCTCACCTTTATCCAAAACTAGAGGTTTTTCGAGTTTTCTGACAGATTCTCACTCCGATTGTCGCGCAAAAAATATCATCTTCGCACTTTGTCATTATTTAATAACGCCAAAAATGTCATAATTGTCCAATAATTTTCCAGTGTTTTTTCTAAACTTTTCACAAACTCATAAAACTTTAAAAAAAACTCATTAAAATTATTGCATGCTCATAAAACTTTGTGAATTACGAAATAATTGTGAAAACGCAAAAACGTTATATTCTTTCGCGTCAATCGCATCGATAAGTAGCCCATTAAAGCTTTAAAAACATAAATTTTAGCCAAAGAATCTCGAACAGTCTTAATATAACAAAATCTTTTTTGAATTTTCAAGATAAATGAAAATTGAGATGACTTTATGAGCAAAATTTCAAGAAATCCTCAAGAGTATAGTGACAGTTAAAGATGTCCCCTTTAGGAAGCAGTACAGAATTGAAGCAATCGCATATTCATCGGACAGACAATATCCTTCGCCAATTCCTCTTTCTTCTTCGTAGTCAATGAATCTGCTGAGTCTATTCCTTCTAACATTACTCCCACTATTATTTCATAATATATTTATTGGTTATTCTGAGGTATTCCAGGAGCGTAACGAGGATGGTCGATGGACACGTAAACCCAGACTATTATGTACACACAAGAGAAGGATGGTATATGCCATGCCAAAGACGTTCCTAGCATCATTTTACCTCGTCCTAGAGGAGAAGTTGTCTTGAGCCATGATGAATCGATCCTCGATCCCAGGGGATAACGTGTAGCATCAAGCTGAGGATCAACAGACACCTAGACTGGCAAATAACCAACAGTGAATCACCCTTCTCACATCACGCCCTCATTCCATCAACTTAAATATCTTATCCACATACTGATTTCGTTTTTTTTTATTGGGACATCATGGTGAGCATGTTATGATGGTATTTCGATCGACCTCTTGGATGTTATCAGGGGAAGCGGAAACATGTCACGACTTGGAAGAGATCCGAGGTTCGTTTCAATGCACTTATTCGTAATCACAACCAGCATATTTCGATGTTGAGATCCATCACACGCCGATGTTCTTATTATGAATTTTTTCATGCTTTCTGATTCACTCCAAAATATACTATTCCAATATAACACGTGAGGTAATATCCTGAGGGATCCCCAAGTTGGAAATCTGTAGATCTTGCTCTTTGCCTCAATCAGATGCATGTAGAACTCTCCCCTTGCATAAAAAATCCCCCTATTTGGACCATTTTTTTCATTCTATATGCTCGTGATCGGCGACAAAATGACAAAAAACATTGGGAAAGAGAATATTGGCTTTGCTTGGACGTTCGGCATTCATATAATGTGACGTGTGCCATCTTTCAGAATGAGCTTTCTCTGCGGGATATTAAGCTGGTGTCCAACTGGAATAGTAAAGAAAAAATGGCAAGTAAATCCTCGAGTTATAAAAAATGGTTGTGAGAGTTTTCAGAAAGCATCAGTGGAAGCTTTACACTGAGAGAAATATTCAATAAAAATTACGTGTATTTTCCATAATTCTGGAGCGAAATGTGGTTGTCGAAAATTTTACGGAACTGTCACGTAATTTTTATCTAAGGTCACGGAATTTCTTCGCGGCGTTCCTTAATTTTTATCTGAATTATCGGTGAAAAATAACGATACCGTCACTTAAATTTTTCAAATCAACTCCGTAATCGGTAAGTGAACTGAAAGTTCCGTAATTTTTACTAAATATTTCTCTCCGTGTAGAAGAGTTTTTTTTGGATTGATACCAATGCTTGGAGAGTAAGAATGAACGTGAAAAAAATATGGATCTATTACTACGAAATATAATTGTTATTCTATTCAATAGCCAATTACTAATTTATAAACAACAATCGAGAACAAACAAATAGAATCATTTGGAAAATTGCCCGTATGTTTGAAGCTGTAAACAGTTACCAGATAATTAGTAAATAAATTGAGAAAACTGGTATTTCTGAGAGAATCTCCAGTGAACATTCCGATTTTTTTTTATATTTAATAATATGGAGTACGGCGATTTCCTCAATTCACGTACCAAATATCAGAATTTTTCTCGGACTTTTCTCTTCCTATAAGCACCGAGAACACCATATTACGAAATGTTATTGAAAAAAAAGAGCAGAATGGAAAGAAGAAGTCACGGACGTCGTGTCACAACCGCTCCGGAAAATTTGCATGAAATTGCTTATTAAATTACAGTAAGTTTTTCGTGATGATTTAAAGCTATCCAAGGCCCATTTGTCTTTCAGCTTTTAATTTCTCCCCACCGTTCAACGCCTTGCCACTGGTTTCCTGCAAGTTTTGCTGTACTCTTTCCACACGGATTGCTCTCCCTACTCATACCAAACGGTCATTAATAAAACCGCCGAGTTGATGTATCGGTTGAACCGTGTACGAGGAGAACTTTAAGAATAACTTGGCGGTGGAAATTATTCGATAAATTTTCTTAATTCCACATCTGAGGTCACTCTTTATCATACTTTTTTTCTCTTTCCTTTTATCTTTATAGAATTTACTCAAGTGCACGGAGAGAAATAATCAATAAGAATTAGGAAACTTGAGTTCACTTACTGATCAGGAAACTGAGTACAAACATTAATGTGGTGGTATCGTATTTTTTTTTAGAGAAAATTCAGGTTGAAATTACGGAACGCTAAAAAAATCTGTAACAGTTGCATAAAATTTGTCTCAACCACTTTTCATTCAATATTTCTCTACGTGTAGATTTCGAATAAAAATAGAATAATCCATCTTGAAAAAATCGTCGTAAAGAAAAATATCACCGCTTTTCGCCGCATGTAAAAATCGTTTTTTTATTGTCAAAATATAACATATCATATAAACATATTTATATTTATAGAAAGTCAAAAATTGATTAATTTTTTTAGAGAAATCTAAAAAAAAAATTGATTATGATTTTAAATGAAATATTCATTAACAATATTGAGTCATTCATGTGCCTTTTAGGAACTGTCCATATCAATAGACGTATAGCCCTATTACACCAACGACTCCAGTGAAATAGAATTATATTATATTCAATATTTCAAACGCATTGAATTGTACGAACTGCATATGATATTACGAGAAGAAGATTTTTCAAGTGTTCCTCACTAATAAATTAAATTTTATGCAATCAACTCAATGCATTTGTTATACCTTCATTATAGAATGAAAAAACATACATGAAGAAGATATTCAATATATTTCTATCGATTTTATTTATAGAATACATTTTTTTCTATGTATGATAATCATAGGCACACAAACGTCAGAGTTAAAAAAAATATGATAATACTGATATTGTAAATGACCATGGCATTTTAACTAATTAAGTTTTCATTTATCCAGGATTTCTCCTTTGCTGTCAAAAAAAAGTTAGCATGTCTGTTTTGTAATTTTGAAATCGACACAGATAAAACTTTTATGCAGAAATATTTGTCACTTATATCCGTATATATTTTGGATATATTTGTGCAAATATAAGATATATTTAATATTTATAAGATATACAGCTCACATTGACTATATATTCAAAATGTAAGTTGCATATATGAGAAAACTCATCTCAGTTATAATTTTTTGATTATATCTCTTGCCTTTCGGATACTTAATAGAATTTTAGGTAATTAAAATGCTTTATCGACTGGGAAAAAATATAGCAGGTAATTTGCCACAATTAATTATGCCTCCGCTGCAAATGCAAAAGATCGAGTTCGAATCCCCATCAAACATATATTTATGGTTGCGCTGCCAATTTTCTAGTTTACCGTACAAATAATTTTTACCGTATTCCAGAAAGGAAAGACAAATGGTAAAAACCGGCAAATTTTGAGTCATTTAAAATGCATTCTTCCTATTCTTCTGTTGTAGCTTTATTTCGTTTTTAATGTATCATTTTGTCTCCACATGCTTATTATCATTTCCATTCCGCACCAAATAAACCATACTAATACTTACACTCCAATTCCAGGATTCAGAAAAATCCATAACAATTTTAAACATTAATTCAACGTTTTTTTTTTCAACTGTAGTTTAAATCGAAATTACTCCGTAAAATTTCACAATTCTGACAATTTACCATTCCTCTCTAGCTAGCTATACAATTATTGTTAGGGCGAACATCATCTTAATAAACGTCACGCATGATGTATATTTTTCCAATTGCGCATTTTTGCTGTTACATATTAGGTTTGCGTTATCAATCTGTCACTCACGTCTGTGACCACAGAGTATTCCACTCTCGAAAACATTGACAGCTCGACGTCACATGGTGCTATGACGAGCGCAGTCTGTGAATGACAAACCACAGTTGACCAATTCGAGAAAAATATGGATTAATTCGTCCGTCGAAATTAAAACAAGTGCAGACTTGCTCTTTCATTGGATACATCATAGTTATTTTTTAAAATATAAATTAGCAAAAGACTACCAAATCTCGTTCCGAATGGCCACTCGGCCATCTATTATATCTCAATTCCAATTTTTAGATCCCAAGAGATTTCTTTTTGTAAACTACTCGAATCTCGACGCGAATTCTTTAATTTTTGGAATATTCGCATGAACTTTATTTGAAATATTTAGTTAAATTCGGGAACTCATTCAGCCAACAATGAACTAGCATTGAATGAACCTTAGGCTACTTGAAGCAACAGCAACGCCGCCAATTTTTCGAAATCGGATAACGTAATCCTTGAATGAAATTGAACAATTATTTTTTGAGTAATTGTGAAAACAAATTTTAGTCACATACATACACGTCGGCCTAATCCAAGAAATAGAAAATTTCGAGTGAAAAAATTCATATGCTTCAAGCTAAAATCATTTTTGCCAATAAATTAGCAATACGGTTCCGAATGATCCTATATGGAAAACTACATCAGCGTACATATGGTAATTATCTCCTGATTTGCACATCATCGAAGTTATCATTTTAATCTCTGATCAAAGTTGATTGAAGTATAATGACCCAGAATTTAAATATATCCACGAAACGAATCTTGGCGATTTTTTTCTTTCCTATATATCCATGCAGCGGTCAGTGCTATTATTTCCATCTTCAAACTTGCTCACTAATAAATCAAAATAAATTTTTCAAGCCATCATTAAAGTGTTCCATAAAATTTTCAAAAAATTCTGTTATTATGGATAAATTTTTTAATGAAAAAAATTAATTAATTGAAATCTAATTAATGTCGATAACTACATACGTCTTCATAGACATGCATACGTACGACGATAATTTACAACCTACATTTTTAAACTTCTTCAGTCATATTAGATTGATATAACAAAACAAATTGGAAAAGAAACGGTTAAAATTCACACTTGTCGAATTTCTCACACGTGTTGTGAAATTCAAAGATACTCGGATGTCCTTAAGTCTCAGAATAGTGAATGAAAAGGGGGCGAAGCACTTGGCTTTTTCTTATTTTAAAATCCTGAAGTCTCAACGCTGCAGGAAAGAAGTAAAAAGGGTTTCACCTCCGGTTACCAGTTCCGGCTAAGCCGATATGCATTCATTACAATAAGAAATGTAGTCTCGAGTGAAAAGTTTTGGTGCGCCATGGCTTATCAACTTTCCCCCACTACTTTTCACCGAGTTTTCTATTATTTAACAGTACGCTTAAAATCATCCTTTTTCTTTTCCTTTATTTCTTGCGTATTCGCTTGTCTCGACTGTACCATGAGTTTACTGGAATCGCCTTTTCTTCCTTTTTTCTCCAAGCGACTCTCGTCCCTCCAATTTTCTCACCGCCGATTCCATCTCACTGGAAAACTTGACGAAACTTCTCCTGTTCTGCGTTAAACTGAAGATCTACGGTATTTGAAGTCTTGTTAATGTCGTTTGCATTTTCAGTTGTCATTAACGTTGAGAGTTTTATCTTCTCACCGGGAATTGATTACAGCACACATTCACGCTAATGCCATTAAAAGTGATGGCAAACTAACACAGAATGGCTATACTATTGAAAATCTGTATTATTATCGCACTTACGGATAATTATGTAGACTTATAAAACCAAATAACTAAAGGTGTTGGGTCGGACTTGAATTTAATGACTGAAATTGTTGATAAAGTATTGTGTTTCCATTAAAAAGAATCCAAATTATGTTTTTCCATCATCAAAAACTGTATGCATTGACGCTCTTTTTCAATTCAATTTCGAAGAATTAAAAATATCGGAAATAATACGGTATATCGTAAAAATAAAATTCAAATTGATGCTTTCAATGATTAAAAACAAAATAATCTCTTGCTTTATATTAAATGGTTCGATCTGACAACTGCAGAAAATTCAATTCTTCAATATATAAAAAACGAGAGGTGTGAAATTCGAACGACTTTTGTAATATCACAAGTTTATGTAAAAAATTCTCAACTCTTTAATTAGTTCACATGAATAATGAGATCAGTAAACAAAAGATATTTCATTCTCCCATTAATATTATTTTCCACTCAGATTAGTTCATTTCTCGATAAGAAAAGCTCCACAATATTAATAACAAACGTAGCTTAATCATTTCTCATGTTTGTAGGGAACAACGCGGGTATGCTAATGATGGGCGTTAACAAATGGTGCAAAATTACGCATAATATAATATACATATGTGGGACACGTACCAGGGCTGCACTCAGTGCCATGCAATTTCTCGTCATCAAGGGGTTTCCATACGCAGTGCTCATACTTTTACGACTTGGTACGCTCTTTCTTATCGCTCTTATGTTCCCCGTACACAATAGCTGACACAAGTCACCCAACGTCCTACAACTCGGTGATATACGGGTTGGATGATTAAACTTACTTCTTGACAAATCTAAATTGCATTAAAAGCACATTCATCATTTTCATCCTAATTAAAATAAAAAATGCATGATGAAGAACGCATGTTAGCTGGTGTAACTCGCGATCACCGGAAATATACAAAACTTCAGAGGAAAAATCTGGACAATGATGAAGCACAGGCACGCCGAGTCACATATTTAATAAACATTATGTATCTTTTCTGAGGTTTCTCGAAATTTTTATCTCAATGTTTTGTGAAAAATTGCAATATCACTACATTTTTTTTAAGTTACTTTCGTAATTGTCAAGCAAACTTAAATTCCACAAATTTTATTGAATATTTCTCCATAACGTAATCACGCAGAGAAATAGGCAATAAAAATGATGTTTATTTTCCGTTATTCCGGACTGAAAAGTTGTTAAGGAAAATTTAATGGAACTTTTCCGGAATCTTCCCAGAAGGTTTGATAATTTTCGTCTGAATTTTCAGTGACGAATTATGATACTGACACGTCAATTTTCTTAGTCACCTACGTGATCGGTAAGTGAGCTCTGTAGTTTTTATTGAATATTTCAGATAAAAACCTTTGTCTGCCAAAAACGACTGTGACACAACCACGTGCGTGCAGAGAAGCTTGATTAATTAATAAAATGAATATGTGATTAATTTTAAAACTCGAGTAGTACTAGTCGAATTATTTCCGCATCGAATGTCGAACAGAGAATTTTGCCCTAATCTAGAACATAACTCCATTAATTGTCAAAAATATATACAGCGATACATTGTTATTGATTGCTGATAAATAGTTTATGACACATTCGTCACTGAATCAATTAAGTTTTCAGATTTAATTACTGAAGTTTGACAGTGGTGAAGTTCCAATTCAAGTTTGACACATCTTGTTATTAAAAATCTCGAATTTTGTGGAAAAATTACTCAAAACCTTAAATTTCTATTCCACTGTTCCTTGGGAATCAATAAGGAAATTGAAAATTCCGGCAAATGCATAACAAATTTTGACCTGACGACGTGTCTTGGGACTTAGTTGGGGTTTAATCAGTGTGTAGTTGAGACGTAGCTGCCATTCAATCGAAACTTCATCAAGGTTTATCCACAAATAAACCTGTCAAGGCTTAATCAACCTTGTACAAAGTTGACTAATGACTTACAGTCCCATCTTAATGACCTGATAACAATAATTCTTCAATGACCATTGAACATTTGAATTTCGTCTTGAAGTGAATTTTTCCGAAACAGATTGATTAATTCCACAACATCAAATATTTGATGCACAGAACATCTCAACGACTTTTCCGAAAAAATGATTTCAAACTGTAGATCAACTCCAGAACGCCAATTAGGCGGAAACTTTCCGGTAATTTTAAGCAGAATGAACATATATTTTTTCCGTCAGAGTATAAAAATGTAATAATTGAGACGATTCTCTTTAAGAAAACAATCGAATTATGAAATTCCTGAAAGAGCAGAGTCTCACGGAAACTGAGCAGCGGGTGTTCCATATTTTCTCATGAGATAAAATATCCGAGCCACCGTGAATTTTCCGAATTGCTGAAGTATTCAACAACAGTGGAGAGGCAAAATTTTAACGAGAAATCACGCGTGACTCGTCACGGATATTTTTCTTATGGTTACCCACGCCCAGTATATTTTGCCGCATCCTTTGATTTTGCGAGAGTGAACCCCCAGCGGGCCTGGCAAAATTTAGTATTTTTTCAATTCCGCATGGATGAATGCAACAGGCGGCTCTTCCCACACAGCGATAAACGCTATGGAGATACTGTACAACAGTTTCTCGGTCTATTTTTTTTTATTTCTGTGCACAATACATCCATGACTGCATTTCACAGGCCCCATGGCTTGCAATGAAATCAACTTGACTTCGGGTGTTTGTGTCAGGGTTGAATGTTTGAGTAAGTACTATTTTTTTCCCCTCAGGCTTAGACCAACATAAGCATTCCATTTAGTTATTCTTTCCCAGCAATAATAAACCCTGAATTTCATTCAAAAACTATTTTCCTCTTTTTCAATGTCCAAGTGTTTATTCTGCACTGTTAATGCAAATATTACGTTTCGTGAGGTCTTGGAATGCCTTTTAATGAAAGTACAGGTGGTAGTATTGTATAGTACGGGCTGGTCTCTGATAAACCATTTCCATTAAGATACGTGGAAAAAATGAATCAGAGGGAGTTACTTTTGTCGCACGACATGGTCAAATGGTATAAGCACTGCGTCGAATAATGAATAATTTATAAATTTTGTATTTTAGAGGATAGAATTTATTATTAGGATTAATTATTTTTTCCAAGTCCTGTAATCTATATTATATTGTTATATCGTATTAGGGTTAGATAATTGAATAATTTTTCATCAACTAAATAGGAACGTTTTAAAACTCAAAAGCATTATATCCCAAAAATCCAGAAAAATGTTCTGGATTTTGGAATTAAATTTCTCTTCATTGAAAACATGGAAGAGCTCTGTTTCTTGGGGTATAAAGCTAGACACTATCTTGTTCGAGTATTTATAAAAATTAAATGGAATAATTTTCGTGATTATTTCTGGGACTATTGAGATGAGAGAAGTTATTTTTTTTTTCAAACGGACTTTATGTTTTCTGTATGTTGATTATCTGAAGTGAATAGATTCTTTAATTTCTTAATTTAATGATTATGTGAAAATTGAAGGAAAATTGGAAAGGTCTAGGGAGAATGGAAAATTTCATCTAGTTATAAATTTGTGATTTCTAACAGTGTTTCATGGCCCAGGATATGTTCTTCTCATAAATGAATAATGTAAAAAGTTTTAAGCAAAATTTTCTTAAATTCAATAAATTCAAATTTCAAACATTATTATTTGCAGTAGAAATAGCCCCAATCATTGATTCCTTTATAAAACGGAAGATGAAACTCTCTTTTCTAACATTTTGTTCTCAACGAATTGAAAAGATGATTTAAGCCAGGCTTATATTGACTTATAAAGACTCGCTTTTGCGAATCAACATCATAGACTAATCATAGATTGATTTTAATATATCTTCCAATTTCCAAATGGAAATGTCAAAATATCCAGAAAACTTTAAACTAAATAGGATTATATATAATATCAATTATTTTAATAAGTCTTGAAAATTAATAAGAGCAATATTATGAATTTATTGAATGTATTATAATACTTGACAAAACTATTCGATATGTCCTTACAATTTTGAAATATCCTCTAAAAACTAGTTCCATGACAACCTAAATTATGTGCGATGATGACTATTTTTTTGTTCATTCTTGTATCAGATACAGTAGACAATAAAATATCCGTTCTCTGAGACAATTTTCATAATTTTTTTAACGAAAATAATTGTGTCTAGTGAGAAATTTAAATTCTAGGGATTTCATGGAGACTTTCACACCCTCCCTGGAGACCAGCTGTCGGTTGAATGTCCAGGTGTTGTTATGATGCGTTACATTGACAACTTCATCAGGTAAAATCGATCACATAGAGGCTCAATAATAATTTCCATCACTCATCACTACCCCGATAATGATCACGTACCCAACACGTCTCTAAATTCTGGTATGTACATCTTTAATTCAGTATTTTCCACATTTTTAAGCGTATAACCTAAAAATAATTATTTACAACGTCTCCCTGTGATTTTAGAATTACGATATTCAGAGAAAATAAAAAAATGGGAGATTCAAAGCCACCAGACACGTCAGAATGGAAACATCCGAACGAAGTGATGCAGTTGCATCGTTTAAAAATGAGAAAACGTGCACTTCAGGCTCGAATGAATCGAACGTCATTGGGAAGTCCAAAGCCCTCCCTAGACATCACAATTACAGGACCTCTTAGTGAATTGGCTTCTTCAGTCGCCCAGAAACGAAAAAATCCATTTATGAAGAACGATAGGAGAAAAAGATCTAAAGACGACCTCGAGCCTGATCTCGAGGCCAGCACTGACTCAGTTCTCTTCGAATTGATGAAGGGACAAGCATCCACAGTTCAGAACGATGAGAATGTCGAACCTAAACCGACAGAGTCACCCAGTTTGTCATTCTCCAGCGCTCTATCGAAATTACAGAGTCTAGATAATTATGTAGTTGAGTCTGAGGATCCTAAGGGAGTATCTTACATACCTATTGATTGGAGTTTGAATACTAAAGTGAGATTTATGTCTCTGAAACCATTTCCCTGGAATGGAAAACTGAAAACTAGTGAACAGGCATCTGGGACAACTGGTTTTGTCAGGTGTTTAGATATTGGAGAGCAGGAGACTACTTTGGATACTAGTCCCAATGCAAGGTCAGTTGAAGTACTGTTTTGATAATCTCCTCTCAATCTACCAGTTATTGCTACTTTTACGTTCTTTCTAAACATCCAAAAAATATATTTTTTCAATGAGGGATTATTTGAAGCGTTAAAAGTCGTTACTCAACTGTCGTTGCTCTCTTTAACGAATTTCCATTCTTCATTGAGCGAATTAAAATAATACCTTTAAAACTTAAAAGAATTCTAATGTAGCAATGCCTCCTACTTAAGAAGAAATATTAAAATCCTTGCTCCAGTTATTACCACCCTTCGTAGTCTGTTAAGAAATTTGGCTGTCTGTCCCCATTTCGCAGATATTAATTGATAATTGGGATTGAGACATTGAGACATTGGGTCTGAAGTTTTTTATCTTTTTTTTTTCAATACTCAAGAATTGTATAGAAGATAATTCCCCTGAAATTAATTAAAAATTACTCTTACTTTATTTATTTTTCAGATTTCACAGATGCTGTCTAGTCTGGCAGCATCCATCCTTACCATGGCTTGAACTATTTCCCCGTGCAGCTGGAAAAGTCAGTGCCAGTTTATCCAGTAATTCTGCTATTGCCAATAATCAATTTGTCAAGGATGCACTTTTCTCAGAATGGAGTGAGAGCTTTCGTTCGTTATTTCATCTGCTGCGAGCTAGACAGTGTCCTTTCTTCTATGTGTGTGCTAATAATTTCACTGCACTATTTCGAGCTGCTGGAATATGTGGAGTTTCGGAGGTCCACGTGCTTCTGTCCCCAACGACAAGAGGATTCAGACAAGCATTGAAGCAAGAAGGTAGACTTCCCTTTCTGTGGAGTATGCTAGTTCAAAAAACGGCTATAATACTCAAGATAACTAATTGATTTTTTTCTTACAGACATTGAATACACAATGCCATTGAGAGCAGAGGAGAAAAGACGATCTGATACCACTGATTCTGGATGTGATACTTTAGATTCTAGTACCTCAAATACTGTTATCTCGACTGATCCGGTGGAGGGTGAGCGTCACTTGCATGACGACGAGGATGAAGATGATTTGTTGGAGAGTCTTGGTATTGAAGATTCAGAAATTAAGAAGATTAATAATGTACAGGTATATGATTTACTGATCACTCAAAGATATGACAAGTTATTTAATTATGATGTGGAAATTATTGACGAACTTCTGTTGTTAAATAAAACTGCTACAGCAAAATTGGCTTGAGCCTTTTTTATGGAATTGTATCATTATGATGATGATCTATTTCACATTCATTGTGAAAATGATGTGATGAAAAAATGTATGTTTAATGTGCTACGTGTTATATTATAAAATTTTCCGTTGAGAAAAGAAAATCATTGCATTTAAAATTTTACAGAAACGAATAATATTCGAAAAGGAAGCTGAGGTTGATGCCTTGAAGCAGTCCCTTGTTTTCATCAAAGGTGTCGAAGCTCAGGCATTATTCAATTTTTTGATAAATTGCAAGTCAGCAGTTGCAGTGACTGGAGCACTTGCTGGAGTTCCTCCTACACTTCTTGCACCGATCGCATTCCATGGAGCAACATTAAAGCCTTTAAAAGTAAATCCTTCATCAATTTTTTTATTAATCTTTGAAAAGAATGAAAAGAGACGACCATATTTTTATCTATTTTTTTTTACTGGCAGTTTTAATATTGAATAATATTGATATTTTCAGGTGAGAGAAAGCACCGTACGCGTTGATAAGGAAAAATTCCATTCTTTGGAAATCAAAGGACCACTGTTGCCTCATATTTTACCATCTCTCTGTCATCTCATGAGATCTAGTCACTTGGAGCAATTTTCTGTCAGCTTTGCTCAACTTTCCTCGACAAATGCCTTCTCTGCTGCTAAACATGGTTTAGGTAATTTTATCAGTATTGCTAATTGGATGAAAAAAAAATTATCAATTTCTCTCATCAGAAAGTTATAGCAGAAAAAAATGCAGAATAACAATTGCTAAAGATTGCTCTACCAATTTTTATTTCACAACTTTTACCTGAATTTGATGATTAATCCAATGCTTGTCTCATTATTCTTTCAGAATCACCTTCAGCAGATGATAATGATGAAATACAACCTCAGAGTGTGTTCGGCCAAGAGAATTTATCTGATTGTGGATTCAATTCAGAATTACTGTCACATTTCTGTAATCCTGACATTTCACGCATCCAAGTAGTAGAAGCACTAAAATTTTCAAATGACGTTTACACGTGGTCTTGATGATCGCTAAAATAATTTTAATACACCAGTCAGGGACAAAAATCATTATTGCTTCAAAGACTTCGATGAAGTGACACTCAATGTGTACCTCGAGATGCGGAATTACCTCATCATTATTGACAATATTATTCAATGTACGTCTTACCATCTAGTCTTAGTTTGCGGAAGAAACACTTTGCATAATGAGCTTGTCACTCAAAATTTTTCCATTGTAGTTTTATTTATTTAATTTATTTTCGGAAAAACGTGAATAGCAAAATGCAGAAATACCAGTGAGCGAAAATCATTTAAATTATTAAATACCACTTTGTACAAAAAATATGAGATAGGAGACGAAGAATTGTGAAATCTTTTTTGACATTTATAAATTAATAAATAGAAAATTGCATTGCTACTTGTTGAATGATGATTGCCTTAGTATCCTGAAGCTTTATTTCATCTAAATAGTGAAATTGTCGAAAGATATACTTAAAAATTGAAAAGAAATCTCAAACATAGTAAAGTGATCTTTAAATAGCTTTATATTTTTATAAAGCACGAATCTACTCAAAATTTAAATGAGGCTAAATGTTCCAAATTATACCCATAGATTCAGTCAAGTATAAGGATGAAAAATTTTGTCTTACTATCATTTTACAAAAAAAAATTACTTAAAGATTGAAGTTGCATTGGGTCGACATTTTTTGTTTGCGAATACGCGAACGATGGTATCATTGAAAAGCTGGCAAAAAAGATTCCCGGAGGATTTACCAACAGCGCGTTCCTACCCAATAACCTCTCCAGCAGGCAATTTATCATTCGATGTAGTACATTTCGACACTAGGTACATTGACCATCAACCATTAAACTTCTCAATTATCGACACTCTCGGCCTCGCGCTCTGCCTTACTCACAGGGACAGGCTCAAGAGCATGTTCAAGGGTTGTATCATGCGCTGGCAATCTCCCCTCTATAATCTCTAACTAGGTTTAGAAGGCGGCAAATAACTACCCTGAGTTGTCCTCCAACGTGATGCCAGGTGCCAGGTTAGATGTTAAACACCCTCTAAAATCTGCATGAATCAGCTGTTAGATCACGTAAACTCCCTCGAAAATGGAGCCCGATGGCTGTTATTTATCCTGCACAATCATCGCGGAGTGGACAAATCCTCAAGGAATGACAACTCGCAAGGTTAGTTACAGATCAGCTCAACTCCGCCTGCTCAGGAACAATCAGCGTCAGATGCTGATTGAGATTCGCGCTGAAAAAGCCAACACCACAATTAAACTCGCTCTCAGGGGCATAAACGTCCTGAACCGCTATATGAGCGAAGGCAAGTCGACGATTAAATTTGCTGAAGAACGCTGCACCCTCTTCCTGTCGAATGCTCCAGCTGCACAACTCATCACTTTCCTGAAGACGATATTCGTGAAGATGACGGGACAAACGGATGATGGGAAGCCACAGTCGAAGAATCCACTGAGAGAGCAACTCCTGTCCAATGGAAAGTTGGGAGGGACTCAGGACATCAGCCCAGCTACCAATGCTGAACTCAATCTGGCGAAGGAAAAGGCTCTTCTGGTCGCCGCCTCCAGGAAAACTGTCACCACTCCATCTCCCAGCACAACCAGGAAGAGGAAATTGACGGGCTCCAGCAGTTCATACGTTCCCATTGCTAAAAAACTTTATGCTAATCCAACAGCTGTGGAATTGACTGATGAGCAGAAGGGAGTCCTTGATGCTGTGCTCAAGGGAAAAAATATCTTCTTCACTGGCAGTGCTGGCACAGGTAAGCTGCTGATTTCCATTCAATTTTCGTATTTCAGGATAAAAAAAAATCTGGAATCCCATCGTTAATATAAAAAATTTTGACAGGTAAATCTTTTCTCCTGAAAAGAATAATTGCCGAGCTGCCGCCAGCGGTGACGACAGCAACTGCTAGCACAGGAGTTGCTGCTTGTCACATCGGTGGAATAACCCTCCACCAGTTCTCTGGGATTGGCCTTGGAACTGGAACAGTTGAGAGATGCTATCAAATGGCGTCGCGTCCGGCCACTGCAACAATCTGGAGACGAACGAAATACCTGATTATCGACGAGATATCCATGGTAGACGGCGAGTACTTCGAGAAGATCGAGGCAGTCGCCAGACACGTTAGGAAAAACGACCGTCCCTTCGGAGGCATTCAACTGATTCTCTGTGGGGACTTTTTCCAACTGCCTCCAGTCAACAAAACCAGCGACACCAAGAAATTCTGCTTCCAGAGCAAGGCCTGGGAGAAGTGCGTTCACCTGAATTTCGAACTGCAAAGAGTTCATCGGCAGAAGGACCCAAAATTCGTCAAAGTCCTCAATAGCTTGAGAATCGGACGAGTTACAGACGAGATCACGACAATTTTGAAGTCAACGTCGAGCCAGAAAATTGAGAAAGGTGGAATTCTTGCCACGCGATTGTGCTCGCATGTTAATGAGGCTAATGAGATTAATGAATCCCAGTTGGCGAATTTGAAGGGTTCAACCAAGACTTACGTAGCTCAAGATTCAGAAGAATCAATGACGAAAACTCTTGATCAGCAACTGCCTGTCCCCGGGAAATTAACGTTGAAAGTTGGAGCCCAAGTTATGCTCCTCAAGAACATCAATATCAGCAATGGACTGGTGAATGGAGCCAGAGGGGTTGTCATCAAGTTCGAAGACGAGACACCTGTCGTTCAATTCAGAAGTGGTGAAATATATCACGCGAGATTTGAGAAATGGTCCATCAAGACAGCCTCTGGGGCATTCGTTCACAGAAAACAGGTGCCCCTGAAGCTCGCCTGGGCCTTTTCCATTCACAAGAGTCAGGGGTTGACCCTGGATTGTGTGGAGATGAGCCTGGCAAAGGTCTTCGATGCTGGACAGGCGTATGTTGCACTCTCCAGGGCCCAGAGCCTCGATTCACTCAGAGTCTTGGATTTTAATGGAAGGCAAGTGTGGGCTAATACTAGTGTTTTAGAATTTTACAAGAACTTCAGAAGACATCTTCATGAGATGGAACTCATTCCTCTTGGAAAAAAAACGAATGGCCAAATGAAGGCCCTTAGGAAACAATAGCGCTAATAGAACTGAACCCTGTCCGCGGGTATCATTTTTGTTCGTTCTCATTATTAGAATAATTTTCAATTTTTCTGAAACGATTTCTCTTAACGTCGTGCCTTGAAATGAAGCATTAGTCCAGAATTTTAAGAATTAAAAATGACTGAACTCGTAATATAGTAATAAATTTAAATTATTGAATAGTTCAAATAGTTTTTTAGATAGAATAATAAAGTTTCACGGAAGATCCGAGATTTTTCAAATGGGAACTCTTTTTCGAATAATAAAAATTGAAATTGACCCAATTATTATGAACAAAGATTAAAATGCAGTTAATTCTTGACGAATTCAACTGACAAATGATTAAGAAATGACAAACCGTTCGATCTAACTAATCGTGTCTTGCGTAATTGAAAAAATAGTCAATGTAAAGAATGTGAGATTTTGTAATATTAGATAATCACTTTGTTTTATAAACATTTTGACAGGCATTTATTGCGATTATATTTTCAATGAATAAAAAACAATACGAACATTAGGAGTCGTCTACAGCAATTTCAATCGGTGGTATATATCTCCAGATTCGCCCTGCATTTATGAAATCCGCGCAGACGCTGTTTGAATTGGAAATTGGTTTCTGACTACTGCATTGAATATCTATTTTGTACTGTCCAGCTGTGAAAAAAACCACGCGACATTCGTGGTAGGCCCTTCCATACTCCTGCAGCTGAAACAATAATTTATTCGTGATGATTATCAAAAATCAGGTCTCCAAATATTTATGAGAAATAATTTTACCGTTGGAAGCATGACTTTATTAGCCCCAGCGATTGATAATCTCGTATCTAATCGATAATTATTAACTCCGTTGTGATGATCCTGATAAAAATTAATTGATAAACTCAGGTCACTGAGAGGATGCTCCAGAGCATTGCAGACACCAACTCCTATGCTCACACACTCTCCTAGTCCACAAGTTATTTCGTCCTGAGGTTTAACTGCCGTATCATTGATGCTTACTTCCCACTGAAGTGGACTCATCCTCACGAGATCTAGCATGTCCTGGGTGAATGTAATTCCAGCAATGCCAGCCTTCCCAGTGGCATCAGTCCCCAGTAGCTGCCACTTGAGGTCCACCAGTCCAGCAATATGTTCAGCGCAGACATTCTGCAATCCCCTCTCGCTCATCGTGGCAAGTTTACTCAAAGGACACCTGTTCGCAGGCACTGGAATCCTGCACGACTCCCTTCCCTCCATATAAATGCACTTACTCTGGGTGTAATGCAGCTCCATCTCATGATTAGTCATATTGGTGACATCAAGAACGAGATAAAACTGCGAGGGAGTCTCAGCAGGTAGTACATCCCAACTGGTAATCTGCACACTCGGCAGCATCTCGATTGTGATAAAAACGCTGGATACTCTGCAGAAACCAGTGGCCAGGCCCTTCGCTCCTGAGTACTTGATCTTGAGCTGTCCCTCAGTTACATTGGACGCCACCACTGGAGTAGCTAATTTTGACAGCTTGGAGTTCCCTGAATTGGAAGAATTCGACGAGTGTGAGGTCAAGGCAGACCGCATGGAAGAGGTCAGTCCACTCTGCCTCTTGGTGTGATGAGAGGGTGTCCTCAGCCTCGATGGCAACGATTTGCTCCCACTGTTCCCCAGGGAGCCACCTAATGGGCTTCTTCCGAACGAATTACTCGTCTGTTTTGGTACGACGAAGTTCGTATCTGCGTAAAGATAGAGCGTGAGACTGGCTGAAGTGCCAGGCAATAGAGGCAACTGAGTCTTCAGGTTATCGTCGCTCCACTTGAAGACTCTGGACTCACTCAGACTGTCCAATGCCGATTTTATCGACACCTCGATCATCTCTATGGGTACTTGACCCACATTCGTTATGGTAATTGTGCACTCTGCGCTTTCACCCCCATAAAGAGAAATACTGGCACTCGTTACGATGTTCTCTCCAGACGAGAAGCTCGCTGTCTGGGGAAGACTAGTTGCCACATCGATCTTCGGAAGACTGGGGACAACCTCGACGGAGTAGTGTGGATGAGGCATGCCCTCCATACTCTTCAGCTTGCAATTGGATTTGACGCCGAGTGTGTGGGTACTGAATCCGAGGATTTCCAATTCACCAGTTTCCTTCGGAGTCCCTGCAAGAGTCACTGCTATAGGCCCAGAGTCAGCAGGTAACGTGATGCACTCTGGTACAGGATCAAAAACCACTCCACTGGTCAGTAATCTCATGTTGGAAACACTAAGCTCGAATGGAAGGGGATTGACTAGCTGGAGAGACACCTCGCAAACGTCGTCCTCGACCCAGAGATAATCGACTTTGCTTTTTGATTTATTTCTCCTCTCCAAGGATCCAAAGTTGATGGGGGTAAATAGAAAGGGCCCATGATCCTCTTTGATCCTCTCAATCTTTTGTGGCTGGAGGTGGGGCTGGAGATTCTTTAGAAGAAACGATCTCGTCCTCGGAATGTTTGTCAAATTAGCTGGGGGAATGACAATACCAGAGGGAAGATGCAAAGGAACTGGAGCACCCTCACATTGCTGTGCAACACTCTGCAGCTGGAGAGCAACGTCTCTACGTTCAGCTGGTGTCAAGTGATTGAACATTGTCTGGAGTAGGAAGGTCATGTGTCTGGTTGCCAGGGGGAGATTTCCCATCCTATTTGCAGCTGCTATGAGTTCATTGATTATTTTGATCTGAATGGCTGGCCAGCCTCGACTACCACTGGTGAGCAACTCCGCAGGATCCAGAGACAGCTTGAATCCTGAACAGGACTGCAGGACAAGATTGTAGCACTGCTGCCAGTCTGGATTGGGATTCTTCTGGGAAATGTGTCTGGTACCTGCAAGTCTCATACAGAATGAGGCCTTCCTGGCAAAGCCAATGGTGAAGAAGAGCTCTGAGAGCTTTGTAAATCTGGCGATCTTCTCCTGTTCACTCCAGTCGATGTTGTTGAAGACAACGTTATTGAGAAATGAGGCGGCCTCGAGGGTGTTATTCTGTTCTATGCAGACTCTAGTAGCTTTGAAGCTCGCCTCAGTCTCAATTATACTGGCATTTTGGTACTTGCTGTAGTGGGTGATCGCCTGGGAGTACTTTTTCGGTATCTCATTAGGAGGCACGATGTGATTCATTTGAACTTTGATCTCATCGAAAGACGGAGGAAAGGAAAGGGTTTTTTGTGAGTTTTCTTCTTGGGTGGAGGTGTGTCGTTGGTGGGAAAGACTCCTCCGGAGATTGGGATAGAGAATGAGGGAAGAGACTGCGCAGAGGCCCTCATAAGCTGCCCCCAGCCACAACCAGTCGTTCACACCCTGGAGAACACCTGCAGCTGAGGTGTAATGATTTAGAGCGTCGGCGTAGAGGCCCGCCTGGAGGCACAGATCCCCCAGGTGTTTTGCCATACGACCACAACATCTTTTTCGACTGTTTCGGGACTCAAGGTCCAGACCTATGAAGTCCTTTCTCTCGAAAGCTGCCAACAGCAGTGGCACTTGCTCAATTTTCTCTCGAGATATCTTGAGTCTTTTTGACTCGAGAACCCAGAAGAGGGATTCTAGACAGTGGATTACCTCTGCCTCCAGGGTGGGGCACTCGTCAGAGCCGTAGAAGGCGGCGGTCGTTTTAAAGTTCGAGGGTGTCGTGAAGTCCTGGGGTGGATTATTTGTTGTGGGAGAATCTACTGGACCAAGAAGAATTGCTCGCGAATTGTAGAGGGTTGTCATGTACTTTACCTTGAGAGTTTCGTGAATTCTGCACAATTCGTTCAACTCTGTCTGATCCTCATATTTTCCGAAAGTAATGAGTCCGACGAGTCTCCGGTGAGTCTGAAAATCCCCCCAGTCATTGTTCTCCACTGGATGATCCTTGACGAATCTCACTAGGATCTCACGAGAGGTATCAGGGATAGTCACTCTGCTAGCCCTTTTTATGATCCTCTCGCAGAGTTTATTCACTGTCTGCTGATCAATCTGGGAGCCAATTGGTCTCAGGAGCACCAGCAGAGCCGCATGATCATGCGTTATCTGCTCGTAATCAGGATGAGACATATTATCAGGTCTCGTTCCACAATTTATTCACCGAATCACCATTTCTATTGAATTACCAATGAGTTTTTGGTTTGAAAACGTTCCTCAGGCGTTTACCACGACACTGAACTTGAGGAAGCGATTTCCTTCGGCTTTTCTTTATCGCGAGGGCGTAATTAAGTGACAACAAACGTGAATAATGGTGACAGGCACAGCTGATTGTGTCCAGTGTTCTGACAGTGGTATGGGGGGAGTGCGCATGAGTGGGGACCTGACGTGTACTTCAACATAGCCTCAATCATTTTTGGAGAATCGTTTTTCAAGCGTTTATTCGGTTGCTGAGTGTTTTTTTTTATCTGGTAATATAACAGAAACAAATCAAGTAGACATTGCACGTATTACCTTCAAATATTTGTGGTGTGAGTGTAGGTATAAATATTTACAATACGAGGATATTGGATGCATTTGTTATTTTTTCGAAGTGGAATTTATTGTCAACTAACCATTGAATTCACGTAGACTCATCTCCAAAGTTATAATAAAGCTGTTAAAAATCTAAATAAATACGAAAACAAAACAAGAATTTTCTCCCTTAATCCTAAGGGCTGATCTAGCACCTAGGATCTTCGGAAGAGGAAAGTGACCTTTTTTCCAAAATTACATTGATTCATTAACCAATGGTTAATTTGACATATATTTGTGATCTAAATGATAATAAAGCTGACGGAAACTCGAAAAAAATACGAAAATAAACTTTTTTTTTCACTCCAGCCCCGGGGCCGATCACGATGTATAGGGGAACTGTAATCCAAAGTAATAAATAATGTACTATTAGTTGTTATCCTGATATAGCGAAAAGTTTCTGCTGATATAATACCATAAACTTTTCCGATGATTCCAGTTTGCAGTTGATGTTTGTAAGACAACGCAATAATGAACGATAATCCAGAGGATCCTCGGATGAACCCTTCTCTTTCAGACAACCAGGACGATGGAAATCTGCGTTGTGAATCTCCAAAACGTGGCACCACCCTTTCAACGAGTACAAGCAGCTTCGAAGCCCTAGACCCCCACGATCCCAACTTGAGTCGCCTGGCTAATGCTATGTTCCAGAAAACTGGAGAATACCTCCAGGAAGAATTGACAGCGACACATGCTGACTACCGCCTCCTGGAGCGATTGAACAAAGAGGCCATAGCCAAATACGCGGAACTAAAGACAATATCGTGTAACGTATCCCAATCCCTGGACACGTTGAATCAAAAATACAAGAAACTCCAGCCAGTGCTGGAGAACATCAATCAGATCGACGACAGTGTCGCCAAGTTAGAGCAGGCCGCGTACAAATTGGCTGCCTATTCCAAAAGATTAGAGGCCAAGTTCAAAGATCTCGAAAAAGAAAACAAAAATAAATGAAAATGAAAGATTTGTTTCGATCTTTGTCATTCCTCACTGGTTTAATTCGAATATGAGGGAGGCAGAGCAAAATTGACTCCCTCAATTCTTCGATTGCTACAGATTATAAGACATTATTTCTGGGCCTTACTCCCATTTTGCTACTTCTATTGTTCATGTTTATAAATGTGGAATCATTGTGTAAATACGTGCATTGGGAATTCGTATTGATTTGTAATGTACGTTTCACTCATATTTGAGAATTTATTTAAATTATTGTAATTTAGGTTTGATGATTTAGATTTGTCTGTAAATAAAATCTAGAGAAATGAAGAAGTTTTTATTTATCTAATTTTATTGGTTTTATGAGTGTTGTAATGAATTAGAAACTGTTCGAATATCTTGAGAGAGAATAGAAATGGAGGAAATTAGATAGAGGGAGAGAAGTGATTTATTTCGAAGAATATGACAAATCTTTTGTTTTCTTATTTTCTTTCAACTTTTTATTTGTTTCCTTTCATCAATTCTCACCCTATGAAGTCACCCGAATATTTCTGTATCCTTCTGAATGCAGAATTTTAGTTCTTGCTTTCTTGTCACTGCGCTGATGATTGATGAAGGAGTACAATTCTACTAATTAAACGGAATAAATCACCAGATCAATTGTTTCATCAATGCCCTAAGGTGTTTCCCGAATTATTCCCTCATGTTCAGAATATGATTAAAAAAAAACATCCAATCACTGATTAATCGGCACTTAATGAGAAAAAAAACGGAAAGAGGGAGAGTATATACAGACGAACTAGTCGAAAAGTTCGTGAAACCGTTGATCGTAAGTTACACCATTGCTTGTGTCAATCACAAACTGAAGTTTTTTCATTTTTTTTTCCTATCTTGTGTCAATGTTTTTGTTGTTTCTTGTGGTACCCTTTGAATTTTCTAACAGTCCAAGAAGTTGCCTGCCATTAGTAGCTCCAGAGCAATCTCAGGGGCGATGGGGAACTCTGGTATTTCAGTGCTGCTATTTGTATAACGTACTTTGTAGGTGAAGTACATGCAGACCTTCTGTAATACGTGCGACCTGTCAGAGAATAAATTAATTAATGGAGTAAAAAACGATGGAAAATATGTGGACAATAAGTCTAAAATACTTACGGGATTTCTCTGAAATTCACTTCATTTGCTTCGTTTTCAGCAAACTGACCGGGTCCACTGAGCATAGCCTTGATAGTTCCACTGGTGAGAGCATGTTCCCTTTTTACGATAAATTCATGTCCATCACTGCTCACCAGTTTCACATACATCGCATCAGGCCCCTCGCAACCTCCATAAACGGGTCCAGACTCCTGCTGTAAGTTCCCAAAAATAAGTAGCACTTGAAGCCCCAAAGAACTGAAGCTTCAACAGATAAGTCCTCCGAGAAAATTCCCTTGAGATCAATTTTCAACTCTCAAACATTTCCAAAAAGACGTGCCAACTTTGATTTCATTAGTTTTGACTTTTGAAATATTTTAAAAACGAGTGATTCAAGTTGAAAATATTTTGCAGTTGAAAAAATATCATCACAGAAACCCTTTGATTAAGCTGAAGGGAATGCTCTTAAGCCCATTAAAAAGCCTTCAGATCGTGGAATGAAATTTATTATGGAAGGCGCAGAAAGTTGTGATTTTCATATTGGATATTTAAAGATAAAAATACCTCTGCATGAAAATTCACAAAAATCAGTCAAAAGCTCAAAAATAATAGCAGAATGAAAATTGGTTAGGTAGATACCGCATGCAGGTCATTGGGTGATTTGCCATCCTCATCTCCTTTACTATCATTCTGCTCACCGAATTCTTTGGGCTTGAATGTAAAAGAGGACATTTTGTTATTGAAAAAAATAGTTAAATAATAAGCGAGCTAAATAAATTATAAAATCAGTATATCCACATAAAAATTGATAAATCGATGCCATTACAGAGCATGGATTCTTCAAAATTCTTTATTAACCCTAGCATGCGACAGAAGTATCTCTCTAATAATCAGACTAATTGAATTACCTTCTCGGCGTGCATATTTGTGTCCCCTGACATTTCTTGTCAAGCGATTTGGAACGTCACCCTGGTAATGACAAGAATTTTATAACAACGTCTGGGTGAGAGACCCTATTTATGATTTACCTCGAGAGAATTTGTCTGATAAATTAATTATGGTAATCGGAACTGAAGTATCCAGATCTTGGGTGTATAAAATTGGAAAATGACTACTGTGAATCACAAAATCACAAGGAATCAAGGAATCTTGTGGTGAACATAGATCATTGCACGGGGAAGATGGACGATAGTCTATTGTCTTTATGGACGCACAAAAATTGTGTGAGTGCTGGTAATAAGTGGTACATAGAGAAATCTAGATGTTCTGCTGGGATAACTCTGGGTTCTCATCATCGCCGACAGAGTGTTGGCACTAGGTGTGTCTTACTAAAGAGAAATTTTAATCCCCCCGTCCTCTCTCGACAGATATGCCGGTGATTGGTGACATTGTTGATACT
Source organism: Fopius arisanus (assembly GCF_000806365.1). Classification (NCBI taxonomy): domain Eukaryota; kingdom Metazoa; phylum Arthropoda; class Insecta; order Hymenoptera; family Braconidae; genus Fopius; species Fopius arisanus. The sequence continues at coordinate 1,318,757 of NW_011887746.1, read as the reverse complement.
TTTTGGAGTCAGTCAGCTGTTACCCATGACTGAGAGAGTAAATTGACTGTTGGAAATGGCATCTCGAGGACACGAGAGTAAACAATCTCATGTGCTGTTGCCGGTGCTGCTGAGTGCATTTGCATTACCTATTTCTATGTTATTCTGGATTGTTAATGTTATTTATTCAATTATCACGCCTGAGGCTGATTACCACTTGAGTGAACGTGAGTACTAATGTGACCCAAATTTAAACGTCAATGCTCCAAGAATACCTGAGTAAAAGACGAAATATTTTTGTTCATCGTGGAGATTTTTTTTGCACCTCAAAATGAAACCTCACTCGCTCAATTCGCATTGCTTAATCGGGAGATAACGATGACTCAACGAAACTCGTTTGGGGGAATTTGATAATAATATTTTGGGTGCAGATTATCCAGTGATATCACCTTGGCGATGGCTGCTGGCTGTTATTTTTCCCATTCTTTTCGCCATTTGGGGAGTCAAGAGACGAAGTTTGGATTTAAGTGGTGCTATGCTGGGTATTTATTGAGTTTAATTGCATTTTCCCAATATCCAGAATGTTTTTTTTTTAATTGATTTTGGTTCATTCTCCAGGACTCCTCATGGGATTCATATTGACCTTGACGAATTACGCCCACTTGGCGTGTCTCATCAGCTTCTTCGTGTCTTCGTCCTTAGCCACAAAATTTCGAGCTGAGAAGAAAAGAAGAGTTGAAGCTGATTTTAAGGAAGGTGGACAGAGAAATTGGATCCAAGTATTGTGTAATGGGGGCATGGCCTCGCAGCTCGCTCTGTTATATTTGCTGGACGTGGGATGTGGTGAGAGACCTATAGACTTCGATAAGGATTACAGGAGCTCTTGGCTGTCCACCGGAATTCTAGGTGAATTATTCTCTAGTTCCTAGATCGCTTCATTCCAATTAGGTGACTTTCATTGCATTTTCTCTGTCCAGGGGCTTTTGCCTGTTGCAATGGAGACACTTGGGCTTCGGAGTTCGGGACAGCTGTGGGGAATTCTGATCCCTTCTTAATAACTTCGAGAAAACGAGTTCCTAGAGGTAAACTGAATCAGAATTACGAAAATCGTTATATCTGAGGGAGATACCGAAATTTTTCAAGGACCTTTTATGTAGAATGGATTGAGGTCTACGAAAGAGTTTTTGATTGAAATTTTGATATTCCCTTTAGATTCAGAGATATTTGTTGGAGAGCATTGTTCAAATAATTGCTCAAATATTGCTGCCCTCAGGAACAAATGGAGCTGTTTCGTGGGTAGGTCTTCTTATGTCTCTTCTTGGTGGCCTTCTAGTGGGACTTTTCCACTACTTCACTGTCCTTTACACAGTAGATGTCGCAGTTCTAGAGCATGCAGTCTCCCAATGGCCCATCATCGTGGTAGGCGGTGCTGGAGGCTTCTTCGGAAGCATTTTCGACTCCCTTCTGGGTGCCACTCTTCAATACTCAGGTAACGCAAGTGAAAAAAATCGATAGCAAACTATAAAAATTTTTCTACGAAGGCCTATTAAATTTTTGAGTTTTATTCAATTGATGCTTCCAGAAATTCTATTCATTTTTTAAGTTAGCCATTGGTATTTCAACTTTTTAGGGAAGGAAATTTATCATGTTCATTTTTCAAGAGATATCTTCAATTTATTTCTGCCATGGATTGTTTGTTGGTTATCTATAAGACGCTAAATACCTGCAATTTATGTTCCTTATTTCTTTATCTTCCAGGGATTAACGAGGAGGGAAAAATAGTGGAACACCCTGGAAGAGGCGTGAAACACATCTGCGGAAGACAAATTCTCGATAACCACAGCGTAAATCTTCTCTCGAGCATCGCTATTGCATTAATGCTCCCGAGACTCGCAAATTGCCTGTGGCCGTAATTAGAGTTGAAATTCTAATGCTCATTAACATGTGCATCAATATTTATTATCGACAGCTTTATGTTTTTGTTTATTAATTCGTACTGAGGTATGTTGATTTTCCAGTGATTTTTTTACGTTGCATCAATTAAGTGGTGAATGAATAAATATATATTTTTATAAGACACTTACCAGACTTATTATCTCTTAATGACAATGAATGAGTGAAATTCGGAGAATTTCCACAGATAAATATTAAGTTTATTCAGTTCTACATTTTTCATACACGTCGATTAAATTTTCACCATAAATTCTCCAATTAAATCTAATAATCAACAGTCATAAACTTTTATACATTGTTAGTTTAGTGATAAATGATTTCCCTCTGCTCTCCTATGTTAATACGTATTTAAAATAATTTTTATTCTCTCTTGTAAGTACATTTTCCTTGTCTTGAAAAATATAAACTAGGCATTGTAAATTATTGGACGATCAACTCACGCACAATTTAGTTGTTATATCACTTTACGTATAAAAATTATTCCCGGAAACTTATTCGTTAGAATTTCGTAAGTCCATGCGCGGTGGAAATTTAATAGGAACCCAATCATTATACAGTATCACTAGTCATATCAGTGCATAAATTTACAGGGAAATCCTTAACAAAGGAAATTGGTAACTCAATGCTCTAATTTGGAGTTGAGCAATTTGCGTGAAAATAAAATGAAGACGAGACTAAGCAAATGATTGAGAAATCATCTAATTGTTGCGATCGTTATTAATTCGTTGTTGCGGTAAATGAATGCAGTGACCAGAAGTCATCGAGACTATCCAAGTGGGGAAAAGCTTTCGATGTAATATCACTTTACAAAATTTACCGTAGAAATTATATCGAAGGAGGGAATAAGTCGATAAGTTACACGTTTTTCCTTGATTGACAGCTCGGTAGTTCATTAGTGGAGGAGAATCCCTCGGGGATTAAAGTATCCCGAAGGGAGTTTTGTAAATTTTGAAGAAATTTATTGTTAATTCTGAAATCTGATCATTTTCAATGGATAATTTTTCCATTGCAAACGAATTTCCGCAGAATAACTCACGTGGAGTCTATTGCAGTCATATTTCTCATTCATTGAAAATTTATTGTATGAAAAAAAAATTAATTAAAATTTGAAAAAAGATGTAGCACAATAAGTACCCGTTAATTTTTTCGAAATTCGATTTCTACCTAGGTAATTCGAAGAAATGATTGAATATTCAATTATGTAAATAATTTTATGGATGAACTGTAGTTGAATTAAAAAAAAATTGCAGCCCTAAAATTAAAGGGACTATTTTCAGGATTTGAAATTGAAAATAAAAGTGCAGCATAACTATTGCGCGTTAATTTGTTTGAAAATCGACTTATGCACAGGTAATTCGGAAAACTGATTCGATACTCAATTAATTGATTTATTTTATGAATGAACAACAGTTATGTTTTTAAAAAATGTTACAACTGGAAAATTGAAGGGACTATTTCCAGGATTCAAATCGTGTATCGGAAGGAGAAATTTCACAGGAATAACCCAGGACTTTTAAAAGTCATAGCTCCTCTCAATACTTATGGAATGACTTGACGTGAAATTCTCCGAGAGTTTTTCCCCCTAGTACCGAGCTGTGTGGTCCTCGATAAAACAAGAGCCCATCAGCACGCATGATACTGGTTGATGATGAGTAAAGGCCCATCAGCATCACACCTCGCTCCCTCAGCAATAATGTCACGTTTCTCGTTGTCCTTTTCCTTTTCCGGAGTGGAAATATCCTTTTGATAGTCACACCTTCTCCTCTCCCGCCACCGGACCTGCGGTCGAGCGTACAAACTGAAACAGTCAACATCCCACAATGGACTTGACTCGGACTCTGCCATTGGCACGATACGGACTTCAATGAATTTATCTGTGCTGTACGGGGAATTTTCGTGATTAACTCATTTGAATGTAAATCGATGTGCCGCATCATTGGGTGGTTCAATCATTATCCGTATCGCACCAGTGACCAATCTGGTATCGATTTTCAGTGGATCAGGTGCCAGGGGACGACTGTACAAAAATTTTACAGCAAGACCTCCGAGGTTTCCATTTCAAATTCGATTCCATTCATTTCTGTGGAACTTTGTAGAAACGATTCGATATTTCTTTTTAATGGGGGAACGAATAAAATTATATAATATGATAGAATTATAATAGAAGTTTAAGAGAATTTTTATAGAGTTTCAATAGATGTTTGATAAAATTTCTTGGATGGAGTTTTCAAGGATTTTTTTTCAGGAAGTGTTTGTTATTTAGAGATTGGGAAATGTCTGACTGGTGATGGGATTTTTCACTGGTTTTGTTATCAAGTCGCGGGGGAATGGGGCAATTTCGGGGGTAGAGATAGTGACTCGACACTAGGTGTAATGCGAGGGGTGGATTTCCTACCGAGACTGTGGTTGCTGTGCATGAGTTGGCGCGTTTTCTCATGAATGCCGAGCCCTCCCATTTGCGTTTAAACTGCGCGATCACCTGGAACACGTCCAATCCAATTATCATAAATCGTAATTGATTGAGGGGTGGCTGGAGGGAAAATAGAAATTGGAATTGGCGGGGAGAGCAAAAGTCTTGGGCAGGAATTCACTTTTCAATAGAATCACTTCAGTCATTATATTGAAAAATCCAACCCAAATTTTTTACTAATTATATCGATGTTTCTCGAAAACTATCGATCCAGGTAAAAATACTATGAGACTTTTTTGTAACTGATTCAATTTCCGATAAAAAAGGTTTTCTCGTATTTTTTCATATATCAATAGTTTTCCAGATAATCCAGATTCAATAAATCGATAAAATAAAAATTATTTTACTTTATCGTTCGAATTTATCTGAATTTTTGGTAAATACTTCAAAATTTATGGGAGATAACGAAATTTTTGTTAAAACCTTTCGGGTCGCTCTCAATTAGCTCTACAATAAAGGTCATGACGAAAATTTCGATGGCAGCCGTAAATTCGGAGATATTCCTGGAAAACTGGTCAACAGTAAAAATAGACTTAGAGTGTTTTATCGTTCCGCTACTGAATAGTCAAATAAAAATTTCCACTGAAGGCTTATTAAAAGCTTTTATGCGCTTCACTTTCTTGTTTTATTCAAAACCCAGAAGAGAGAATTATCAGCGCCAAATAATTACGTGAAATGGATAATGTGAGCAGAATATGCGGGACGTTTAGAGGGCATTTTCACAAAGAAATTTTCACGGTAGAAATATGTTTAATTACCTCGCCATTGAAGAAGCAGAACAGAACAGCAACACAGAGGCCCTGGGGAAAACAATAAATAGTGATTCAGTCGGCGCATAAACATTCGAAAATAACAAAATTAAATGGATGAGCGATTGCCCTAGGGATTATTTCGTGCGTAAAAAATAATGCCACGATTTTCATCGCCATTAAGGGTGATCAAATCACGTAAAAATATTGTTCCTGTCTATCCAACAGTGCCAGATACTCCGGAGAGTTTCTCATCCTATGGAAAGTCACAAGTCCCCTCTGAAGTGTAACTTCGCCTCGAGCCCTCGCTCAGCTCATTTGCAACGCTTGAACAAATTGGAAAAGCGTATTTCCCCCAGAGTGTCGTGAGACAGAAATTATACTTCGAACTTGCGACTGTTGAAAAGTTTGTCCTTTAAGTATATCCAAGTACATTCTATCGTTCAGCACCAGTCTACCGTAGATTCTGACGTTTTCAATGATCAAAATTCTTGAGTAACTTGCATTACAAAATTCAAATATACATGCCATTACAATTGGAATTTGCCACAGGTGAATTTATGTAATAATTTCAAATTAAATTATTGAAAGAAGAAATCTCAAAAGAAGTGGGGTCAGCTCGATGATGTGAAGATTGTATTTGTAAAACACTCTGGTCAAAGCAGGATGCATCCATGGAGTCTAGTCAAGATGACGATGGAGATCAGTTATAATATTCCCAATTACATCGTGAGACTGGAGCCGCGAAGGGCAAGTCTACACATCAACGCAGTGAATAAGATATCCCGGTATATGTTGGAGGTATTGATGTTGAAAGCTGACCACTGGCCGAGGCTGCGCCTACTGGAGGAATTCAGGCACATCATAAATGATAACCCATTTATATGGGCCAGGTTGGTGATGAAGGCAACTTGAAGGAAGCGGATTGTGGAGAAGTAATAGAGAATCTCTGGAGGGACCCGCAGAACAAAGATAACACTGAAAAGCTGAGGAACGTGGGTGAACTTTTCCGGGGGATGGAAAGGGAGAGAGACATGAGGAAAGCAGAGGCGTCGTCTTTCTGTAGCTGGTACCTGGACTGGCTCTGCTCTAATCCGAGACTGTCGCAAGACGACGAGCGACGATACTTCTACTGAGAGGACTTTGAAATACCGGGAAAGGTGAAGGAGCAATGGGCCAGATTACGTTGCAGAAACGTGGGACGGTAGGGCAAAAAAGGTTTCTCCGACACGTTCTGCACACTATGTGGACAGGAGCAAATACCTTTCTTGCATGTGTGGGAGTATGAGGGAGCTATGACGCTCATCGACGACGAATGGATTGAACCCTTAAGGTCGTGGAGGGCTGAGGACCGAGGGGACTATCTCAGAAGAACATTAGTAATCGCGCACTCAGAACGCTAACAGACTTCGCATGGCACTTCATGCGGATAGACCAAAGTATGGCCTTAGCATCCAAGGGATGCCTAGAAGAGATAACCACGCTAAAAGCTGCCGAAGCACTGTGGAAGTAACGAGAGAAAAATTTGAAAAATTTGACGTGTTATTTTTGTTTTTTCGTAGGATAGAAATTACTGAGATTATATCTTTTTGTTTTGGTCATCTCTTGTACATAAATTTTACAACTGCTGTGATGGTCTGGAAACATATGTAAAGACCCAAATCGGCTATGTATGGATAAATAAATAATAACAATAATTGAATAATGAAATCTGTTGGCAGAAAAATATTCAAACAAAAATTAAATATCGAATGTCAAGAGTGAAAACGCAGGAGGCAATAATTAATTTTATCGGATGATTTGAATTCAATTGAATATAGTTATAGTCGAGTAACATTAAGTGGAATAATAATTTTTAGTAGAAAGTTCATAGTTGCTGCCATTGTTTATTATCAAATTCAGTCACTTGTATTATAAGATAAAAAAAATGAATTTACAATTACAATTCGGATTGATCACAAGAGTAACAAGAAAATTGACATAATAATATCCAATCACGGAATTGAAAGAAGAATTTATTTAGTAACAAAATATTCGAACAAATTAAATGTGAAATATGCGGAGTGAAAATACGGTTGCAATTCATTTGTTTAGATGATTTGAATTACAATCATTTCAATAGTAATTGTTAACATATTATTATTATTATTATTATTATTATTCCATGTATATCCGATTGGGGTTTTTACATTGTATTTGCGGTAGCATGGGCCCGACTTCCTCTGCAACCGTGGCGCATGTGCCCCAGGAGCTCTACGCCATCCGCAGACTCTCCTGGTGACTAAGGAAAACCATGGAAAATGAAGCCAGCTTCATCGGGAAATAATATCTCTTGATGATTCTAGGTGTCTAGACTCTCGTTCGGTGGCTTCCGAGAGATGAATATTCTAATGCCCTAACCCGGACTCGAACCCGCGGCCTCACGGGTGCCATGGTCCGGTCAAACGATTTAACCAATTCAACCACCGCCATCGGCCGTAATTGTTAATATAAATATAATATAAATTGTTGAGTAGCATATCAATTTTTGGTGAAAATTTCTGGGTTTTCTGAGGGTTTTCCGGAAACTAATCCGAGGGAGAAATTGAAGCATTATTTTTTATTCTTTGATTCTCTTGAGAGTAATGACTTTTTAAAGAGTAACTGACCTGAAATGAGGCAGTAATCGCTGATATGATCTCGTAAGACTGCGCCCAGGCATGATCTTTGGGTGGTCGAAATGGTGTAAGTAAATAGTGGAGACCCAGCAGTGGAACGAGCAGAAAAGTTGCCCTGTAATAAAAAAATGGTTGATTTATTCCTAAATATAGTAAAATGAAAGGGGAGAGATCTCTCCGTGCACAGAAAGTTGTTCGCAGCTTAAACTTTAGAATCCGATTGGCCTCAGTTTCTTCACAATTGAATTCATATTTGCAGTACACAAAGCTCAGTTCGCTCAGTGAAATCTATCAGAAGTTCTTGGTTTTTATCAGCTGCGTTGTGCCCGCTGTCTCCACCAGAACTTTTCAGAATTACGTTATTACAAAGTTTGGCTTTGGTTTACCGGAAAGCTTGGAGCATCGAGCGAGATGGTTGACTTCCAATGGCTGGACCAGCTCTCAGCTTTGAACAAAGAACCCGAACGATGTTGAAGAGGAAGAGAAGATTGAGCAGAGTTGACACGCAAACAGGGTACACCAGGACGTTGATGTAGTTACCCTCGTCAATCCAGCATCTGTGGACAGGAATTTACCCTCAGCACTGGTTAAATAAAAGGCCAATTCACTGGAAAATACGGAGCGAGGGTCATTTCCTCTGGAGTCTCACTAGTGAAAAAAATTTCTCAATTTTCCGGAAAATTGCTCTTCGCTTTTTTATGATGTTTAAGTGTTTAAATACTTCAGCTATTTTTCCAGTGAAACGTTTCTCTAATTTCGCAGTTTAAATCCCTTAGTAATAAAATCCCTTAATTTAATACGTCAATACTTGCATTTTTTTATTTTTTTTTCCAACGAAATGCGAAGAAAACTTTTCATTAAAACGGGATTTTTGAAAATTATTCAAGAAAATTTGAATTTGAATGATTTTATTTTAGGTTTTATTTGATTTTTTGTTACTTTCGCTTTCTACAGTGAATTCTGATGAAAGATGACGCCTGCACATGAATAACTGTATCTACTGCACTCACTCCGGGTAAATTGCTTTACCCATCCGTTGATAGACAAGTTCAACGATCAATTCGTGGAGATACAGGCCGATACACCGGCTGCTGGGATCGAAATTGTGGCTTGGTTCATTGAATCAGCAATTATCGGCTCATGAAACTCCAACCACTATTCAAAACTTCATACCTTCGTTGCGCTGGAATTTTTATGTGAGATGTTCTTCAAGCATAAATTACTTTCAGGATAATCTGAGAAAATTCTCGAAGGGGCTTTCTCATTTTTCATTCCATTTCAGAAACTCCTTGTGAGACCGAGGATCGTGGAGGAAAAAATTAAATTCTCTTTAAATTTTCAGGAAGTTACCCCTAATTTGGCCTATAGTTCCTACTGGGAGAAATACAATCGATTATTGCATTGCATTTAAGAAATAAACTAAAGGAAATTGAGAATTTCTAATTAGAAAAAATTAAGAGCCTTACATAAAAATTGGAAATATTAGAAATTGATTTTTTTTTAATTAATGAATTAAAAATGAATAATTAATCGTGAAAAAATAATCCTGAGCAGAGAACGAATGAAATTCAATTTTCTTCAATTGAGGCCGTTAAACTTTACCGTAAAATTTCCATTACGGGAAAATTTCTTCAATAATTCCATTTTGATCAACAAATAAATGAAATAAAGTGGAGAAATTCTCTATAAAAAAAAATGAAGACTCGCTTAAATAAAATGATGAAATTTCACGAATTGAATAAAAAATGTATAAATCAAATAAATTAAAACGTATAATTTTGGTGAATTTTTAGAGTTAATTAGGGAGAAATAATTATTGTGAAAGAAAAAAAACGGAAAGCAGGATATCTGGGATATCTGTAATCTGTTGGTAAGAACTCGTCGATTATTGTGCATCACCCCGTTATCTAATTCCTCGTTCAATCACTCGGTTAATCAGAAACCTCGGTTTCCTCCGGGTCTGGCAGTACACAAGGTCCAACGAACAATGAATTCAATTCAATTCCCTTCACGAGCAGGTTTCTTGTTCCTAGGGGCAGCAAAGGTAAAAGAAAACAGGAGAGTCTTCGGGGGTTTCATTACTGAGAGTGGATTGAGTGGGAGCTGAATAAATCGGGGAGAGGCTTCCGAAACCTCATGCAGTTTTTCCTATGCATGAGTGCGGGTGTTGTTCAGAGATAACTGCCAGTGCTGGAGGGCCTGGAGATGATAAACGTCATTCGACCCTATTTACCGTTGGGAAATTTCGGTGAACTGAATACTCTCGGATTTTAATTAATCGCCCATTCACTAATAGATGTTTCAATTCTCATTCAAAATTAATGTAACAATTTACTCCATCTAATAAAATAAAACTACTTGTTGATCAATTGTTGGTTCATAGAGAGATAGGCACACAATTAATTGATTTTTATTATCTTATTTTTATATTATTTTATTTCCATTAAATTTCATTAATTGAGTCCAATGTACTCATACTCATATCCATTCATAATAGAATGAAAAAGCACGCATGAAGACTATATTGAATATATCCTGACAAATTGAATTTATCAAATAACTTTTTTTGCATGATGACCAGCAAAAACTAGTTTTATTAAATTTTTCAACACATGTGTTTGTGTTTTGAATTAAATTTCGTGGCGGAACGTTGACGTTTGCTATTAAAAACCACTCTGTGTAAAATTGCTGAAAGAGTAGGAAGTGACTTGAGCATTTGGCTGGAGGGAGTAAAATAGATGGGAGCGATTAAGACATCAAAAATGAGGACATAAAACAATGTATATGCGTGACTTGCAAACACAGTGTTTCATAGTTTGAATGGGTGAGGGGGGGATAAAAGCATGCCAATAAGCTAGTCCCTGAGGAGTTGAGCCCCTTCGTCAGGGTGAAAATGTACATAAACCAGGAGTTATGTTTCTCGGCACATAGTTGGAAGTATATGCCTGCATGTAAGTTGCAGAGCAGTTTGAAATTCCTCGTGAAACTGCCAGGCTGTTTTCAATGGGGTCTCTGAGTTATCGTGTCGTGTCACTCTCTGTATCACTTGGGCCATTCAAATGGACTGAGAAAAAAAATTCAAACCAGGGAAAAATCTTGTGACCAAGTAATCGCATGAGATTCAATAGAATTGCATTCACTCTGCTGATGGTAACTTCTTGGGAAACTCACAAGAGCCAGACAAACATCGATCAGTCACGTAGAAACGTCAACGATAAATATTATTCACCCCGAGTTCATTGATTTTCATAATTCCGCGGTGAACTGGAATCGAGTGATAACATTTGCCAATATTTTGAAATAATGTTTACATTTCAAATTTTCGATCCCTCAATTCTCTCGGTCCAAAATCAGTTTAATTACTTAAACGTGATGCGCTTTTTCTGCAATAAGAGTGTCATAACGTAAAATAATATAGAATTATTTGCATTTCAATTATCATATTTTAATTATTTCTGTTATATTAAAATATTAAACCATAATTCTCTGTTAATCCTGAAAATCTTATATTCCTCATTTCATTAATGGAAAACAAATATATTATTTGAAATAAAATTCAGAATTACACTGAAAAATTGAGATATATAATATAATCCTTACATAGCTTATTATGCTTGTAATGCAATGAATTCTAGCTTCACAAATAGTCGATCTCTGTGTGAGTTTTTGCGGTTGGACATTGATCTGTTTTTTTTTTCATTGAGAATGACTATTTTTAAAAAGAATATTGATACTCACTGTGAATTATCCTTAGGGTCGTCGCTAGTTGCCCTCAATGTTGCATAAACCACGACGAAAACAGCTGGTGCTGGCCATCCAATGCCCATCAACCACTTGACTAAATTATGCTCACTGGTAAACGCACTGACAAGTAGCGTATGAAGATATAAACCCTCGCACAACATCCAGGCGTAATTTGTAAGGAGGAAATAGTGGAGTATCACGTGTACCAAACGACAGAGAATCTACAACCAGAGAGTAATCGTTAAATGCTGACTTTTCCCTCTTACAACTCTTCATTTTCATTTTAACTTGATAAATTATTTACCCCATTTTCCATGAGAAGTTCAGCATTAGCTGCAATTAATCCATACCAAATCAGCCAGAGGGTGTTATTAACGGCGAATGATGCGAATAAATTCATATGAAGAGTTATTCTCGCGCATCTCAGAGATCTGTACCAATTATTCGTTAATATAATTAATAATTACACCCATACTTGCTTGGCGGATTAATGGAATTGAGAAATAAACTTTTAATAAAACAGCAAAATGAATTTGAGGTAAAAAATTGGCGAAAATCCATAAAGGATTGAAAACCCATTTTTTTTTGTATATTGTTCATTATTTACTCTCGCTGCGTGTACGTGGGATTGAGTGAATCCTCTCGTGCAATTGTTTTCATAAATTGAAAAAAATGATTCTTGAAAAAAAATGGTGACCTTTACCTAAAATAGGTGAGAATGCCCAGAGAGAGGATCAGTGCAATCAGCGAAATAGTGTATCCGGTTTTATAGATGACATTGATCGCCTGTTGCCACTGGAAGACGATAATAGAAGTGTGCAATATGAATCATTTGAATTTGTCACGTGGTTAATATATCATTCAATGAAAATGCAAATTCAAATTACAAGTACACGAGGAGGTGAGATTAGGTGACACTCTGTGGGGCGTTGTGGGATTATTTAATAATTCATGAGACATGAGAGCAAGATGCGTCAATGTGTAATTCCCGGGTTGTACGAGCAGTCTCTGCGAATTTAAATGCATTATGGCATTAATCCATACGTGGAAAGCTGAGTTTCTAACACGATCCTGGGATATTTAGCGATGTACCTCGGAGTCAGGGGATTCACCTTGTAGTGGGAATTATGCACCTGCTCTGGATTCTCATAATTTATTGAAAAATGGCACTATTTCTCTAGTAAATTCTCTTCAAATTATTATTATTAATTATTTTGCAGCTATTGTAATTCTATTGGAATATTCTTCGCTGTCTCGTAGCTTTTTATTCATACAATTGTTTTGTCAAATATCTCTATTTTTACTTTTTCTTTCATAAAACAATTGAAAGAATGAAATTTAAAAAATTTAACTCTTCCAATTTTGATAGCAAAAATCCCGATGTAATAGATGGAAAAATTGAAAGCTATCTTTCTACTAATTGATGGATAATTTTTTTCAATTCAAGGGCGTTTAAAAAAAAAACATAAATCTTATCTGCAAATAAGTACCAAAAAATCGAAATAAGGCTTAATTAATTGTTTTAGAATAATTATTTTTGGTATAATAAAATAAATCTTGGTATAATAAAATAAAAAATAAGAGTCAATTTAATGATTCACGTTGCTTCAATATTTGCTAGAACAAACAATAAATAAAGGACTAGATTCGAAGTATAAGCCCGTTTTTTTAGGATGTGGTATATTCTAGCCACGAAGTGTATTTTCAGCTGACGCCAATATGATCCTAGGGGGGAAATGAAGATAGAGATAACAAGATCATCGTAGTTCATTCACGTAGACACTCATAACACGTACAACGTCTCAAGTAATAAAACCCCATCACCAAGGATTCAATAGCCAGGAATGGAGTTGATCGTGATAGAGCAGCCGGAAATTAAAGGCTTAGATTCAGGAGATCCTCACCAGGATAATCCACCGATTAACAATTGATAACGGAGTATAAACTCTCAATGAGGATTTTCGGGATTAACGAGAAGCGGAAATCTGATTTTCAAGTCAGCAAAATATCCATCAACCTCTGGTGTTTCGCCGTACATCCGATTTTCATTACAATACGTCCGGGTGGTTGTCGGACATTGGTCTACCCTGGGGCCATTACTCTTCTCTGTGGGTTGTTACACCTTTTGTACTTGATGTATGGAGTTAGGTATACACTGGTACCTTACCACTGTCACGATACATCTTGGGGATTTAGAATATTAAACCGGAAAATCGCTTCTACTCTTGGGAAATTCTGCTCTTCCCCCGAGGAAACACTGGTTCCGATATTTTTTCAGAGTTATGCCTTCAATTAAAACGCTCATCCTTATATTTGAAGACGTTTTTTTAAATAACAATAGACTATTGGAATTATTTTTATAATATGGTAAAGAAGTTAATTCGATATACGACTGGGTGCCAGAGTGTTTATATGATCTTTCTTAATCTAAAATTATTTTTAAAAAATGAAATGAAATAAATTTAGTCTGAAAGACATTTTTTACAACAATTCGTCACCGATTTCTTTCTATCGATCTCAGTCTCTCGGGGAGTACCGTCCGAGAAAGATCCTTCCATTCAGTAAAATTAGTTGAAATATATAAAATATAATGATGTGTATAAACAATAAGTTTACTTAAATGTAATGGAAAGTGATCCATAAATTAATTAACGAATTTCATTCATTAAATTATCCATTTAGACAAATAATTCGATGTAAACTCGAGAAAAATTATTGTCAGATCCCATTTATTATTATTATTTCTTTGATTAAAAATTGCGATCAACTCCGTGTAGTGCAACAGTAAAATTCAATCAATAATTAATCAATTGAACTTTCTCTCCTTTTCCCAGTGTTTTAAATGGTTCCCAACGGAGAAGAATAACATAAAACAAAATGTATAAATGTATGTATAAAACGGAATACTGAAAGTAAAAAAGTAAAGAATGGGCGTATGACCTGAATGGAAATTTAATAAAACAGCTTTATTAATGTTGAACTGAAATAAGGTTAGCGGAATTCATATCAACCCAGAATTTACATGAAATAATGACCCTCCGGAGGTCGATATCATCGAACCCTAACAACCTGTGTGCAACCTTGCTACACAATCTGACTGACAGCCCAGGGATAACGTTCTGTCCCCCGATAAGCTTTATCCAGCGTGTAATTCAAATATCTGCATAATAATACCCGACAGAAATATCGATGGGCTAGTGTTATGACAAAGCCCCTGTCAGGTACGTTGTCACTGAAATTTCTTCAAACTTCACTCACAATGTCGTTTCAAATTTCTATTCTGAGAGTTCAAATCCAATTTCACTTAAACACGTTCATTAATTTGTTCATTCATTTAGGGAAATGTGACATTTCGTGTTGAACAATCTTTCATTTTTCCGTCAAACCCGAAATTTTCAGTCATCTGTGATACCCTGCGTGGGAAGTTCTTATAATTATTGTAGATTCAAGGCTCGAAGGACAAATCTCAACTATAGTTTATAGATATTCAAGTTGAGAATCTATTACTTTTACTATGTCATTTGATTGATTATAATCATTGCCTGGTGGCCTGTGTGCAGTGGTTAAGGTCGTTGTCTTACAACGGATAGGTTCCAGGTTCGATTCCTGGCCAGGTAGACTGGTGAGATCTAACCAGGCTCAAAAAGTCTTTATCAATCACCACATGGTCTCCTCCAACTCGAAGCGATGTAAAATAAAAAAAAAACAAAATTACAATGATTACGACTAATACACGTTGGAATCCGATTTGGGTCTGCCTTCTCCATACCCAATCGACCTTTTAAATAAATAATACATAATTGTTTGTCTCGTCACTTGGTCAACAATATCCGATTGTTCAAGATCTGAGACATACTGCATGGACTGAATTTTTAATAG
The DNA here is from genome assembly GCF_000806365.1 of Fopius arisanus. Classification (NCBI taxonomy): domain Eukaryota; kingdom Metazoa; phylum Arthropoda; class Insecta; order Hymenoptera; family Braconidae; genus Fopius; species Fopius arisanus. The sequence continues at coordinate 1,303,326 of NW_011887746.1, read as the reverse complement.
ATGTTTTATTTTAATAAAATATTTGGTTAGGATACTTACGTTGTAATCTTCTATGTCTATGCAAGTCGTGTAGTTGCTCCATATCTGGTTCGAGTCCGGATGTCGAAACCACGAACCATTGGCTTCACAAATTTTGTGGGCATACACTGTAATGAGAATTAACCGATTTTTATTTTTTCAATAACAACAATAAATGAACTTTTTATCACACGATCCCAGGGGTTTGAATTTTTATAAACATATAATAAACAAACTGCGAAAACTTAGTGATTAAAACTATCGAAAAAAGACTCATTTGTATGGATGTATGTCAAGCATAAAAAAATTATATTATAAACAATTGCTTGTAATTTACTGGCTAAAGGCCTTCGGGCAATAGCCAGTTGAATTTTTTAACGAATTGTGTTGAAATATAACAAAATATTATATAAAATAAATATTCATATGAAATAGATTGAAGGAATAATACATAAATAAATAAGAAATGTCATACGATAAAAAATTTCAGAATCTGAAAGGATAAGAGGTAATGAAAAATTCTCATAACTCCGAGGTATTTCTCCTCATCTTAATGACTGGACGTTTGAGTTTGTTGAGGAAATTGTAGCATTATATTATTATATCCACTGATAAATCTTATAATCGACTGTTACGAGAGGGAAATTACGTTTACGAGTGTTGTGCATTTGCTGATACGGTAATGACTAGTACTTGCCGTTTATGAAATTACCAATATCAGTTTTGAAGGATTGTAGGGCAGGTAATGAAGTGCCGAGGGTTATTGTTTATGGTTCATCAGAGGTGTAATTACATAATAGTCGAAATAAAAAAATCAAAAATTCTAATGACCGGTTCCACACTCGATGATTCTATTTCTCGATATCTTTTTTTTTCGAGAGGATAAATCGTGGCGATACTGCGGGCGTCAATTAATTAATTATCTCATCGAGGAACGAAGGCAAAAAAGAAATCGATGAAGGCACCAATCGACGAGATTGATGACGCAATTAATCATCGGGCTCCGAGATATTTCGAGGGCTCGCGGTGAATCATGTCGAAGTTGGGCGTTCAGTTACCAAAAAATCTGGAAATCCATGGAAGATAGCGAAATTTTTATTATAACCTTTCTTACAGATCTAATTACGACCTACAAAAGAAGTTCTAATCAAAAATTCGTTATCTCTCTCACATTCGGAGATATCAGTGACAAACTCATCAGTGGGGTAAATAGGCTTTTCACAATTTAACGCTTGGCTACTGGTTTGCTCATATTGTGGTTTCAGTGAGTTCTTTCAACCCTTCGAGGCTCTCTGAGTCGTTAAAAAGCTTTGGATACTCCATATTTTAAGGGGGGAAAAAGCTAAAGAGACATTCCATTGCAGTGGAGACGAAGGTTTTGGCTGGAACTATTGCTGGCACATCCTAAGGGGATTGTTCTGTCTCCGGCGCATGATTCCACTCTTCTGGCATCCGGTGAACATATACAACGTATATATATACAGGACAATTGTCTGCGTGAAAAACGAGTGACAGGATGAAATTCTAGGGAAGGATGAGAATGCGACAGTGTGCAACAAGATCGGAAATCGGATAGCGTGGAAACTGCACCTCCTGGAATACACCACTGTCTTTTCTCCTCCTGTTTTTCGGTTTCAATCGTTCTTACGTAAACTTCTAGCCTTTAAAGACTCCCCTGTTGGTGATTTTGGTGAAGTACAAGTGCTATCAGGACGAGAACCGCTGGAGTTTCCTGATAATGCCGTTTTTTTCTATCCCCCACAACTCAGATAAATAAAACTTCTTCATACCATTTTAATTGATGTTAATTTGTGATAAAATCTACAGAGCTCTCTCAAATATTTAAATTTCAATTAGTCTATATAGCTGATAGGATAATATTTTGTTAGTCAATTCGATCATGATTTCATTACAAAAATTATTTATTTCAATAAAATAATACCAACGTGCTTTTTTGCAAATGTTTATTCATTTTCGTAAATGTGGGGTAAACCACCAAAAACCAGAAATCATTGAAATATTAATTTCTTTGAATGAAAACCATTCTTATCCTCTCAGTCGTCAAAAACAATGACGAATGAAGAGAGAGAAACAACAGGGAGGGAAATACATCGATAAATAATCCCGATGTAAACTCTGTTGTCCCTGAAATTCCTTAAATCCCCCCTTCCCTCTGCTGTTGTTGTTGACGCGACGAGTGAGTGATATTAAATTCAATAATTTGAATATAGAAGGGTAGCGGCGGATAAGTCAATCGTCGCGTTTGTTCAGAGATGGTAGATGGTCAGGTGAGGTGAATTCAGAGTTTTAGTGAAGTGCTCAGGACTATTAGATAAATCCATCTTCCTGTGTGTCCATTGTCTTTAAATGTGACAACATGTGGTGTCTTTGGGGCCGACACACCGCCACGTCCTCGCCGTGGCCCTGGATAACGCAGAGAGCGGCGTATTAAATGTCATATCTCCCACACTACTTGTTTCCGGATAAAAAGGTGACCAGATCCTTAATCAGGTGACGGAAACCCATCCAACCAAATAAAAAACATCCAAAATGGTTTGGTGGACCTAAACTAGATATTTACCATTTTTTGAAAATTAAATGTTAACTAAATTTGTAAATAGACTAAATATTTCCATCTTTATTCTTGCCTGCTCAGATAACCCAAAGTCTTTCATATATCTCTCACCCCCAACCTGTGACCTTTGCCACATATTTTTTAAAAGATTAAGGGTTAAGTGTTTAGTAGTGACATGGCATATACATATTTACAACATGAAAAACGCATCGAAAAAAGGGGTATGCACTGGACCATTGTTGACGATTCAAACAGATTAAATGAAAAAAATTGAATATTATCTTTTATTTTTACAACGACATTCCTGGAATGAATTAAACAATCCAAATAAGGATTATTATTCAATTGAAATACATCGTATTCCATTATAAACTACTTTATGCTCGAGCAAATGATATTCCGTTGCTTTGTAATAAAAAAAAATGATCTATCAATTGATAACCAACACTCATGCGGTCTATTGACCATTACGGAACTGATAATAGTCCGGCTCGGGAAGATCGATTAATTCCGGCATCTTGAAATGGGAAATCACAAATATCTCGGGGAGAAGATCTCACGTCCTTTATTTTCTGGTACATTAAGCCGAGACGGGCTTTTTCCCTTGGTTTTTCTCTGGGTTTTCCTCACTGTTTTTTCAGACTTTTCCCTGTCACGTTTTTCATCGCCTCGTCATCGAGACATCTTTCACTTTTCTCAAGTGATTTTTGTCCCCTTTTCTCTCACATCCTGAGTGGGAATTCTTGTCTTACCTAATGGATTTCAATTATTATAAGGAATTATTTAAATTAGAAGTGTTCCTGGCATTACCAGGGATTCCATTTAGAATGGAGAGAACTTCGTTTGTTAATTAAATCACGTGATAAAGTATTGGGAAATTATTTACAAATATTCACGATTTAAAAATGTAAATTGCGTATGACGATTATAAATATTTGCCTTAAATTTAACAATCTTTTTCCCCACTGAAATTTCCCGTTCATCGCAATGAATTTTCATCATCGCAAATCATCATTTGGCCTCGTTACATTCATCAAATTACATAAATCAAATTAATTAATCAAATCAAAAGCCACAAGAAAATTAACTGGACAATTACGTATCCCACAAATATTTATCTCACAGAAATATTTTTCTCTTCTTTTCTATTGTTATTGCAATTTGTGGATTTTCATTTCATGACCTAAAGACTATTTGTTATTGAAAAAATATTCATTTAATGATATGCATTTTTTGACGTGCAATTCATATACTTTTTTCGTAAGGTACTGCCGGTGAATTATAAGTCAAACTAGAGTACTGATGACTTTGATTAACGCGGTAGTTCGGTTTCACAACATTGTTCAACGGCTTGCACGCCTGTGTGATTGATTTCACATTTAATTGATTAATTTCAACATTTATAGCCCATGAATCAAAACTTTTCAACACACAAAATGAACTTCAACATCTGCACATATAGCTTAAAAAAATTTAGGAAAAGCTCATCGTTGTAATTTTCAAAACTAAAAAAAAATAAGAAAATTAATAACTATTGTTTTGGCCCATTCAGACTCCCAAAAATTAAACTGAGTCATTTTTGCATTGAAGTTTATCTACGTATTAATTTTCATAAGAATCTCATGGTTGCTTCGATATACAGGAATACTACTCTCAATCACTGCGGGTGATGCCGTTCGCATTGGTTTTTTTTTCTGCGACGTCATACCGTTTTTCAATTACCATTTTGCCCGAGTGCATAAACCGTTGGAGACAAACACTGCGGGACATGTTTTGCCGCATATCTTTCGGACGGAATAAAACTGAGGGATCAGTCCGGGGTAGTTTGGATATTTAGCCCCAGGGGTGAGACAGTTTTGTTTGCAGGGCAAACACATTAGGGCAGAAGGTATTCATACGTCCACCCAGTGGTCAGACGGGAAAGCATAAAATGTTGATGGTGACTTTTTTTTCAGACCTCCGGCCATTCCTTTTTCTGAAAGGGATCACATGTTCTCTGACAATAGTGTCAATATTATCGTGAGACATTCGTGGGAATTTTCTGTTCCCGCGGGATGTATAAAGTCTCGAAGAGTATTTTATCAGATCTCCATAGAAATCCTGATATTTCTCTACTCTCACAGAACTCTGAAAAAAATCTCATCAAAATTTTATTACTATTCAAGCTCAAATTAAATGCATCTGATATTTCAATAAGTTAATCATAGTTCAATGCGATTGAGTGTAATTAATTCGTTAATTGTTAATTAATTTAGTGGTTCAATATCATCAATGTATTTATTAAACTATTTGAAAATTAATAAATGGTTTGGGCTTAGCACGAATATTTATTGATGTCATCCAGTTTATATCGCACCTATACAGAAAATTCGTGACAGTGAAATTAAATTGCTATGATAAAAAAATAAGTTAAGATCAATTCTTTGAATAAAGAAATAATAAATGATAATTAAGAGTAATTAAGACTGGCTTTAGACTAAAGTGTCCCAGTAGTGCAGGTTCGAGTTCCGGAGGTGAAAAATTTTTCATCGTCGGAACACGAATTGATAGAGGGTGGAGTTTAGTTATGAGTTAACTAGAGAAAAGTGCGACTAGGAAATTAGGCTGGGGTACCGCATAAATACTGGTAAAGGTTGTTAAAAATCTCCAAATAGAATCAGCCAAAATTAAAAAACGGTAATTATAAATAATGACTTGGTCCGGTTTTTATAACAATATTTGTTCCGGCGCAATTAAATTGATAAAACGCGATTATATGAAAAATGGTCGGGAATATTTTAGTTTTTATTGTTCATTCCTTTTTCCGTTATAATAATGTGATATTGTGATTGCATCGGAAAACAATGAGCAGTCATTTATTCCCCGAATGAATTGAGTCGATGAATTTATTCCGGCGCGTTTAATGATTTAATGGACAATCGCCGAGGGACAAAAGCCGCTTCAACTCCCTGGTCTTACCGTAATTCACTCTGGATTAAATTTCAATGGTCTGTACAACTTTTGGAAACTATTATGCATTCAGTACAGAAACTGCCGGCCCTACAGCGCCAAAACCTTGAGAATGAACCATTTGTAATGCCTCGGTAATATGTCCAGAAAATGGTTCTTTTCAATTAGATAAAGAAGTTTTATTAAAAATTTCTCTGATTTAATTAAAAACTTGCCTACCCTGCAAAAGATGCCTTCACTTATTTTCGTCTCAAGTTCAATTGACGTGTAAAGTTCAATTGACTGCAAGAGAGTATTATTGATGTATTTAATTTGTTATTGCTTGAATCTTCGATTTCTTAACGAGAGATATATCGATCTTTTCCTTAAAGCAACAAACAAATCGATCGATCTGAAGCTTCTGCAAAATAAAGTGCTAGTCATGGCCTACTCATGCAATCACGATAGCATCAATCATCACCAGTTTCCAACTGGAAAAGTAAATATCTGCGATAAGAGCAGAAACCCAGTGATATCGGAAAGTAAAGAGTTGAAGTGGAGCTAGACATGACAGAAATATGAAACTCACGATAAATCACGCGTCTCCAATCCTGTCTACTCCGACAAATGCTCTTTTCACCCTAGAAAATTACAAATAAATTTGCAATCGTCTTCTCCCAACCCGGGAGGAATTCTTTCCCACTTAAAAATGTGTGAAAAATCCTTAAATCTCATTACTCATGGTATATTTCAATTTACTTCTTAGTTGTTAAATTAAAAAATAGCTACATCCGTCCCTCGGGAGCTGAAATAGTCTATGAAAAAAAAAATCGAATAAGTATGTAAGAGAAAAACCTCGGAAAAAAAACTTTTCGAAAGTGCAAAAAAAATATTGAGGTAGATAATGGGGATCTGCCCCTTTTAAAGTAAAATGAAGGAAAAGAAAACATCCCGCAAATCGTGTGAGTGATACATTTCTCACATTATTTCATTTTTCTCCAGTCTCCCCTATGTACATGCTCTTAAATAAATAGAAAAGTGCATTATAAATATTGTTAAAAAATAGTAATACGTTGACTAGACCTGCGAAAAGGGAGATTGAAAGTGAGCGAAAAAGAATTGCTGGATGAACATACAAAAGTGATCTCACTGGAGTATTAAAAACCGTTATCAGCACTCATTGTTCCACTGGAAAACGATAAATCCCCCATTATCCCATTCGTTTTGCCTCGTGTCATCAGCAGAACGAGTCGTTATGATTAGCGACACCTGTCACCGTTTTTTCCGTTTGAATTTCAAGGTACGGGTACTAGGTTTTCCGCACAATAATCCCATAAAATCAACTTTCCGATTGGATAATTGCACGATAAGCCACCGTAATGATGAATAATTGGTATATCGGGAAATGGTAATAAAGAGGGGATACGATACATACCAATTTCGAGAGGTAAAAGCACTTTGCCGCATGATAGGATTTACCTCGGAGGTCCGAGAGGGCTGTCCCTTTGTAGGAGAACGAGGGACGAAACATGAAATCATCGTTTCCGGCCTATATAGCAACTTTACAGAGTACATAGGTGGAGAAAGCCCTTTCCTCGGGGAAAGGTGAAGGGAGGACGATCGATCTTTCATCGGCTATTGCACGCGCCACTGGCAATTCATCAGACCGGATGACATCACTTCGCATGCATCGCGAATTTTTGTTGTTTTTTCCTTTTTTTTTACCTGTATTCTTTTATCCCCTTTTTTGTATTCATTTTCCGTTCGATTGAGTAATCCCAGGCGATTCCACTGTCGAGTGAAAAATCCCATTGAAAAAATGCATTCCTGCATTTTTCATTATCGCTCGCACGAAAAATAAATATGCAAGTCCATCACATTTGGCTGTATCCTATTAAAAAAAAAAAACATTGTTTTAAATACGGTTTTACGTACCTCAGAGAGATTTTTTGATTCTTTTGAAAGGCTGAACTTTTTTGGAGTGAGAGGAATTTATAAATTAATTTTTATTGTAGAGTAGATGAAAGGAATGTTTCAATCCATTAAATTTGCGGATTCATTACGTTTTGTATGGCTTTACCAAATATTTGTTCGTTGCAATTGTGTTTTTATGGTTTTTATGGGAGGGAAATTGTGAGGAAGTGGAATTTCTTCAGGAGGCAACAATTGAAATATAAAATTTTTAGACTTCCCTCGCTGATCGCACATCTAATATTCCCCTTATTAGATCGCTGGCCTCGTTTCACGAAAGAATACATAACCCATTTACCCTTGAAATCCATAAAATGCACAATAGATCGTCAACAAGGGTGAAGTGAGGGAGAGAAAAGAGAAAAAGGTGTGGCACACGCATTCACCACTCTGAATCGATTGTGGTCTTTTTGCTCATCCCTTTTCACTATTTTCTCGCTTTTTTATGCCAGAGACGCCTTTTTGTTCTGCACGCAGAGAGAATGAAAACCCCACTGTCAAAGAGAAATGTCACATTATTACAGGAAAAAATTGCACTGAGAACCAAAGAGTCGTAATTCAACGGTGGCACAAAGTACGAAAATTTTTTTCAATTTTCGCGGACTAAAAGTCCATTTTTCCCCAGATAGGGAAAGCAAAGAGGCGCGAAGGGCAAAGGGCCAACGGTTGAATTTTCATGTCCCATAATCTCGGTATGATAACCCTTTTTGGATGAGAAAAAAAAATCCGGGAATTCCAGTCCGATAAGTGGAAACAGCTCGTGCTATCAAGACTAAAGCGGTCGTACCAAAAAAAAGATGAGGATGTGCGGTGTAAGTGGTCTACCCTGCAATTCCCATTAATGACTCGAGAATAAGAGCAAAAAGCCATTAAAGTTTATGTACGAGGGGTTTGGCCTTCGGTCTAATCTGTATCAGTAGAAATCTTCAATTTTAAAGTTTTGAAATCAATCAGGTTTGAGCCACATTCCTCCCTCATCCTTCAGAAGTTATTTCATCCGCTTCATCCCTTTATCACATCGAAACGTGTAATTTTATAAGCACCTGAGGATTATTCTTGATCAATGACGGTTGTATTTTTTATGGAGCCGAATTGCTGGGTTTTCCCTGAAATTTCACAGAAAATTAATAGAGATCAATCAATTCCCTCAACTCCTTTACTAACAAGAATTTATTGCATCAACTGAAGAAATAATTACATAATTTAATTCAATTAGTTAATTTTCAATTTTTTGTCAATTTATCGAATTCATTTATCATTAATGAAATAATAAAAATCACAAACTCAAATAAATGTTGAATAAAGGAATAATTTTAGAAGAATGGTATTGAATTCAATATTTTTATGTGTTTAAAAAATTCAGTGAATTAAAAAATGAAATTTATAATTGAGGGTAATTATCCGAAAGCTTTATGCATAACTAGTACACCAAATTTTTTTAGTTTCTTTACATCTCGCAACAGAAATGAACGTTCTCACGGGCGCTGTTTTTGTGTTATTTGGGCATTGTGGCACAAAACAATACTTTCCCATGTAGGGTTATACAGAACGGCCACTCATTGGGCCGAGTTCGGCACCAAGTCCGGCGATGATCGGCACCGATGATCGACCAATCATCTGCCGATCATTGGAGCGTTACTTCATGCTGCTCAACGGCACCGATGATTGCGCAATATCAAAGTTGATAAATCAAGTCAATAAATGGTCAATCAAATGTTTTCTAATAGTTTTGTGACCGTTTTCATTAATTCTAGTGAAGCAAAAAAAGAAAAGATGAAAATTAAAAAAAAATTGTTCTGACGTAACTCGAACCCTAAGTACTTGGGAGTTATAGTCGCATGCGTTACCTGCTAGACCATCCGGCAATTAACAATTAACAATTAACAAGAGTTTATTGAGATGAGATATTATATGCATTTATTTTGTACATAGTATATTAATTAATGCTTAATAGAAAACTAGGTCACCAGCCGATGGCTCTATCCCTATATTTACATCAGTTTTGTTTATACTTAATTACGGAATAGTTTGAAATTGCGAAGAAGATTTGCGATAGGGAAAAGCGAAAAATTGGGAAAAACCCTATAAGTGAAGGTCATCTGGAAATTCTTATAAATCATCTTTTTTGGGATTTATAAATATTACTTGGCGCCAAAATTATATGCTTAGGATTATGTGATTTACTATTTTCAAATGATTCAAGTCATTAATATTGTTATTTAGGATATTAATTGTTATATTGTATATGTTAGGAGAGAGAATGAATGCATATACCATCCTGCCATTCCTTTTTTCTAAATCTGTAAAACCTAGCTTATGAGGATTAGGATTTAGTACTTATGGATTGGGTTGAGCATTTTTCGCACTTTCGGATGCCATTTCGGGCGTCGGTCGGAGAACGGTATTTAATCGGGGCCCCGACGATCAGTGCGAACATCATCGGCCAATGGACGGCTTTTCATCGAGGTCCCGATGATCGGTGCGAACATCATCAGGGGCCCGATAATCGGTGTGAACATCATCAACCAATGGACGACTTTTCATCGGGGCCCCGATGATCGGTGCGAACATCATCGGGGCCCCGATGATTGGTGCGAACATCATCGTGGGCCCAATGATCGGTATGAACATCATCAGCCAATGGACGGCTTTTCATCGGGACCTCGATGATCGGTGTGGACACCATCGGCTAGTCAACGGCCATTCATCGGGGGCCCGATGATCGGGTAATCGACCTCCGCCCAATGTTCGGCCGTATTGTAAAGGTTGGCTAACCCTACATGGGTTGTCATTATTTTTTCCATTCGCACTGGTTTTTTTGACATTTTGGAGTAGAGTATATTATCTTTAAATGGATGCACAATTCAACGACGAATGTAACCGGCTGATGGCGCTGCATGCGAATCATAAACTGGCACAAACGCTGAGGTCACAATGCATGACACGTCATTGAAATAATTTAATTTTCAATAATCAATTATTCATGACTGCGACTTTTTATCAACGTTTCATCATAAGAAATGGCTCGTTGGAATGATTTAGAAAAAAAAATTTTTCCAATTTCCGATTGTCATGCTTCGGACGTTTGTCGTGAGAAAGAGTTGATGATTATTCATTTACCAAATGTTTTATTTAAACAGTATTTTTTTTTCCTCGGTGCGTAAACAATATATCCAAATATTTGCATTTATATTATGCCATGTCACTTGTGCGATATGAGCTCTTGAGAGACTTCGTAATAAGGCGCACCGAGAGACGACTTCAAGGCTTCATTCATTTTATAGTAATAGTTGGTTCTAAGTGGGTGGAGGAGAAAAACTGCCGGGAAAACAAGTTTCATATTTTCGCGAAAGTTAATCCGGTTTCACACATAAATTCTCCCTTGTGTTGACTCTTGAAGGGACATTTATCACTGGAAAATGCCCGGTTGATTGATGATTACATGTGATTATCTCCATTATTAAATTATATTTAAATAATATATCAACAAAATGCACTATTTTTGAATAAATTCACTTGCTCGAAGTGAACGGACGTAAATATTTTTACTTACATCTATTTTAACCTTTCGGTTTTTTACATTTTATTTCCCTCAACTCAACATCACTCTTATTATTCATATTAATATTACTAGAGAAAACTACGCTATTTTTCATTTTGATAAAACAATTGTTTAATATAAAATAGTGCAAATATAAAATAAAATATATATTTGGACGAAAAACTGTTTGTTAATTTAACATATTCACTGACATTAAAAAAAAATTATGTAACTTTGAAAACGAGTACTTTTTTTGAAATATTTATGTGATAATGTTTTTTTTAAGTACGATGGGAAACGCATTTTGGAAAAACATAAAACAAATCGGTTGATTTTCACGAGAGCTATGGGTACTGGAAGGTAAAATTTACAAAAAAAAAAATTGCCGTTCACAGAATGATTACAAAAATCCGAAAAAAATTGAGAAGACATCTCACATTATATATAATCTCAGAAAAAATCCACAATATGATCGACGATGTCACGATTTTGGTTTTGGTCTCGTTGAGTTACATGGAATGCCTCATCTATATATGGGCCACTCCACACCGAAACGGATACCATTTAGCCATTGCATCTCCAATTCATTTGGAATTTTCTTATATTGGAGTATCGATCGAAAGATGCTTTCATGATTTAAAAAATTTTTTTTTATTGAACAGTTTTCGAGATTTCGATTTTTGAAAAATTTCGGGATTTGTTTTAAAATAGCCATAATTTCGCAAACGATGAACTAAATTGGATTTTTTTTAATTTTAGTTTTTGGTGGCACTTCCTAACAGAAACATCAGAAAAATTATCAAAACCGTATCTCGGCAGCTGTACGCTAAAGAATTATAAACATAGAAACGTAGACCCGAGAGCAATAAAAATATAAATATACCATTAAATATTTTATAAATTTATGATTCAACAGATGATGAAAATTCTTCAAATCTTAAACTATCTTCTCCGTTCGGAATATATATTGCCTTCCCATTTTAGAATTAGTAGAAAACATGGTTGAAGGGCCTCGAATAATTAAAATATGATCAAATTACATTTTAATTATCTGAATAAGTGTATTATTGTGCATAATAAATTATTCGTATAAAAAAGTAATTTCAAAAGTGAATAGAAATTTTATCGAAGTTCACAAAAGTGTAAAATTTAAAATAATAAAAAAAATATATGCTATGCATACTAAATTATTACATATAATACTATAATATATATTTTTATTTATTCACATAAAGAGAAATATATTTGAAGAATTGATTTCATTTGGCCCCAATTAAATTTTTCATCTTCTAATATAAGTGTAGGCCCATAAACCCGGCAAAATAAATCGGTATGAAAAAAGATACAATACTTTTTTTATAGAGGCAATCGAAAATGGCACACTGCATCAGATTACGCCCAAACATAGGAAAACAGAAAAATAAAACTATAATTGCCCCAGCTTATCGCCTTTGTTTCGCTCGAAACTCCAGGCACCATGTATATTGCATCGACTAGATGGAAATATTTATTGCAAATTTTCTTATAAACTATCAGTGATTTTCATCGGAGGAAATACGGGATGACTGCTTGGCCTTGACAGAGATCTTTGCATGACCCGTTATTTACGCCGTCACTGTTTCATAGCAAGATTTAACCGAAGTATTCCACACAGACATCGACAACTCGTGATATGAATACGAGAAGGTGGTGGGGAGTATTTCTACAAGAGGACAGGAACAGCTTGAAAAAGTACAGAGAGTATCTGTACTGAGGTGTTGAGTGTCCAGTGCATTTGGGAGAAGTTTATCAGGTGCCTGAACGTCCTTGGGAACAGCTGATTTCTCATTAACATGGAGAGTCCCCAAGTTGAAATTGATACGGGAAAGTTGAGGGGGAGCAGGGAAACTAATGTCCATGGGAGAGAGTTCATTGCGTTCAAAGGAATACCGTATGCTCAACCACCCGTCGGGGAACTTCGCTTCCAGGTGATTTCATTGGCAATTCCTCCACGAATTCGCGGTCAAAAAATTTTTTAATTGTTTCTGCCACATGCTGAAAGATTTCTGTTCTATTGAAATCAATAAATCGATTATTACGTTTATTATTCTGATTGGAACCAAATAGGATTGCCGACCTCCACTCAAATGGAGCGGTGTGAGAGAAGCCACAAGCTTTGGTGACAACTGTGCCCACATTGATCTTATAACTTACAGTATAGTCGGCAGTGATGATTGTCTATACCTCAATGTCTACACACCATCGATCCATCCAGAAATTCCGAAGGCCGTGATGGTTTGGATTCACGGTGGGGGCTTTATCTTTGGATCTGGTGATGATACCCTTTACGGACCGGACTATCTGATTGAAAAGGATATTGTTCTGGTCACGATAAACTATCGTCTCGGGGTTTTAGGTGAATTTTTCTGTCCATTCTCTGGTTTGCTTCCATCAGTAATTTGATCTCAACTATAATTGAAACCCAAAACATTGAAAATTCAATTTAAATGAAAAATTAATTCGTGTTTTCTTTATTCGCGTGGAATAAAAGGCGATAATTTTTTCAGGTTTCCTGGACCTGGAGGATGAGATTGCGAATGGAAATCAGGGGCTGAAGGACCAGGTGATGGCGTTGCAATGGATTAAACGAAATATTGATAGATTCGGTGGAGATCCAGGGAATGTAACGATTTTTGGAGAGAGTGCTGGATCGGCATCTGTTCATTTCCTCTGCGTATCTCCGATGGGTGAAGGTATTGAACTGCTTTTTAGTTCACAGGATTGGTGTTTAATCCAAGGGCTTTGCAGGGTTATTTCAGAAGGCTATTCTGCAAAGTGGTGTGCTGATAAATCCATGGGCCACAATAGCAAGATCCCCTAAACGAAGTGCATGCCAACTTGCTGCTGTACTAGGAAAGGAAATAGAAGACCCCAAAGAATTACTCCATTTTTTAAAGAGTATTGATGTCCACGAGCTCATTAAGGCACAGGCCAAAATGTTTCAGCCATATGTAAGCTTTCCCTTATTTTTTAAGCCAAATTTGAAGAGTCACAATCTTCAAGTAAGGCTCGGGTGCATTATCTAGAAAAGATAATTTACTCCGAAATTCGGATTCCTAATTACTTTGACAATTAATCATTTTTGTCAATAATTGTGAGCTAGCGTTCTAGCGGTTGTCAACAAATAGGCCGCTAGCTAACAATTATCGGAAAAAACGATTAATTGACGAAGTAATTAGAAGTCCCAATTTTTGAGTAAATTATCTTTTCCAGACAGTCCATCCGGGCCTTAAACATTATATCCATAAATGCAAACAGCGGTGATAACTTCTCAAGTCAATTGATGCAAAAATCAATTGATAAAGTCAATAACGTCAGTTCTAATGACTCATCAATAGAGAGAAATGGTGATTTAACTGATCTGAATATTCATGAATAGAAAAAAAGAGGCAATGCAATTTATTTAATATTATTCTGAAATTTTATGTGGAAAAGCCTCAATGAAAAAAGGAAAACCGTAAATTCAAGCTGCAGCGATAAATCGGAGAATAACGGGAATTTCATAAACCAATCAATAAATAAACCCAATCAAACACCGCTAAAGCGCCCTATCCCTTCCAGGATAAAATACTGCTGATTACTCCATTTGGACCAGCTGTGGATTCACTATCGAAGAACCCATTCCTGTCGAAACCTCTATTCGAGGCCATCAAATCTGGGATCAAAGTGCCCTGCATTATAGGTTACGTAAGCGACGAAGGCCTCGTAGCTCTGTCAGGTACGTCAATCCAAGTTTTCCGTTAAAAATTCATTTTCAATTCAACGAGGCGCTATGTATTAGGTGAACGCAGGAATCATGAAAATCCTTACGGAAAGAAGACATTTCTATCCAACTGGTCGGAGATTGATGAGAACTATCAGACCACGTTGATTCATCCGAATGCAGTCAAACATGCCCAGATGAAAAACCTCACCGTGATGGACATGAGGAAGATATATTTTGGCAATCGCAAAATTTCATTGGAGTCTGTCCAGAATTATGTGGATCTTCAAGGAGACACTCATTTCATCGCCGGTATTCATGAGGTTCTCGACCATCAGGTACAGGTGTCCAAGAACCCAACGTATGTCTACAAGTTTGACTGTGATACAGGCAACTCCATCGTCAAGTTATCCCTGAATATTACTCAACCTGGTGAGATCCTCTGATAATTTTTCATCGTTCACCGCATATCTATCTGCGGCTTGATATTATACTCCTTTCATTTTTAAGGTACCTGCCACGGTGATGAATTATCTCTACTGTTCTATCCAAAAATATTTCAACAATTCGGTATTGAATTTCCCAACTCCTCTGACATCCACCAGTTACTTACGGAGCGGTTCACTCAGTTGTGGACTAACTTTGCTAAGACGGGGTAATGCTGCGAGTTTCGAGAAAATAGAAAGTTTTCATTTTTAAGGGCTTAATCCACACGTGTAAAAATATTTTATGGAAAATACTAGTGGAAATTCTGCAGAATTTAGATTGAATTTTCAAAAGCAACGACGGCTTTTCAGATTGAAATTATCAGTAGAAAAATTCCATGACTATCAGACAACTATTTTTCTCAAGTGTTAATGTGTTAAATATTTAATTTCATTCAATTGAGCTTCGGTTTTAATTCCACAGTGACTTTTCATCTTTGCAAATATTTTTCCAATAAAAAAAACCTAATGAACGAATTAATTGTTCAATAAATCCGAGGGATTATTAAACCTAGGTCAAAATTAGTGACAAGTTGTTGAAAATTTAAACTTTTTATTCTCTGCGTTTTTGTTCTTGTCGGCGGGTTTTAATATTTTCTGCTGGGATTATTACTTTTATTTTTTCAGAAATCCAACTCCATCGAAATCGGATTTATTACCTGTCATGTGGACTCCTCTGACTCGGTTACAGTATTACGATTGCATGAAAATCTCTGATAGCCTGGAGATGACGACGGAGGAGAATGTTTACACCAAAATTAAATCTTGTTTAAAGAATAAACTCTAAGACTGTTATCAAATATTTTGAGAATATTTTCATAAATCTATCATGGTATAGTAAAGTTGTGTATAACTTTGATTATAAATTTATGTAGAAAGAAAGAGCGAACCTTCGAATTAAAATTAAATATTCCAATAATTCCATAATTATTAAACCGTTAACACCAGAAAATCCTCACTATTTCTAGCAGAGTTTATTCCGTTGCGGCTTAATTACACAGCGATTATTTAATTTTTCCTATTATTTAATTCCAACGTTAAAAAATATTCACAACTCGGTAAATCAATTAGTTAATTATCAACTCCCATCGATGTAGATAGCACAATTAAATAATAACCATAGAAACATATTTGAGTGACTAGGAAAAAAATTTGTTTTATCAATAAACCTGTTTGAATAAAAATGTGTTTGAGACTGGATAAAATGGATCTTTTTCTCTCTTTTGTAGATTTGCCATTGAAAAGGGAGAAATCAATGAAAATATTGCAAAGAGTAACGTCGGGAATGGGTGCAAAAATAGACTCGATGTCCGATAAAAATATCAGAAAATTACCGAATAGGTACGTACATTGCAGACATACTTCCAACACACTTGCAACTTGTTTATCTTAAACAGCTGCGCGCATGCCCAGTGGGTGTGACGAGTCATAAGTTAACGTATTTACCACTTTGGTCTTCATTGTTCTCCATTTCTCAATTTCCCCAATTTTCTTCTCAAATCCACCTCTTTCAAAAATATTCTGTGGACTCCGAGACGACAATCAAATGAACAATCACTGAGTGAGTAAAATTTTTAAATCAATTCGAAATATGGAACCGGAATATTCACCTGTCGAATCGCCGGCATAAAAGAACCCTTACGCCCCCCCCAAAAAATTTAAAAAAACCTTCACTTTATGGGATTTTAGTGTGGCTTGGGGGTACGCGATTTTGTAATTGTTGGGATTATTCAATCCTCTGCCTGCTATAACCTTAAAATACATTTTTATGTCGTCTTTCATCTCTATTGTTAACTATCCAAAAATATCAAAAAATGTTGGGAAAATTGAACACTACAATTATTATTATAATGATTTATTCGTAATTTTACGACGTTTTCTTAATTGTGTTCGCTTCAAGTTGAAAATCAAATAAGTAGACCTGGTTATCAACTTCTTGTCAATGCATAACCTCAGAAAAAGTCGTAAACAATAATTGTCATGTTGTAGAGTAACAATTAGTAGTCGCCTAATTTTTCCGGAATATGTCATATAATAATTAAAAATGATAAAGGAAAAATTGAATTCATCAACAATTAGTTATTAAATTTTCATTGAAGAAAATTATAGTTTTTTACATTGAACCCCAAATCCCTTAGAATTTATTTAGTGATTTATTTAGTTTAAATAAATAAACGTTAAAAATTAATGTTTGAAATTATTTGCAAACAGCAGGAATTTTGTGATTAGCACCAACCGAGAAGTGTCATCGACGGTCACGATAAAAAATGAATTCCCCGTACCTCGCGGCAATCCAGAGGATCCCGGGATTATCCCCAGGTGAAAAATTTCTCGCCCTGAACAAAGCCGCGGCGTCCGTCGTCTCCTCAAAATTGAAAGACCCCTCAATCTGCCCTGAGCTTGAGTTGAAGTCCCTTGGCATTCCAGAGCCCCTGATTCCCTTGGCACAGGTCGAAGTTGCGAAGGGCCTCCGAGACCCAGAGGGCCTGATCCAGGCCCTTAGATCAGAAGATGAGCTAGTTTTTGAGCGTGCCCTGACTGCAAAATGGTTTTTCGATGGCAGCAATCCCGAGGTCACAAATCCCCATTTCTACGGACTCCACATCTTTCCCCACATCTCCCTGAACCACCGGAGGATACTTGTGAAGAAATTATCCGTCTCTTTAGCCTACAACGGGGACAAATCGGGCCTTGCCGAGAGCTTTTACTCGGAATTGAGCTGGAAGTATGGTAAAAAATGCGGGGAACCTCTGTTGATTGCTTGCAGTGAGGGTTTCATTCGAAAACTCATCGTAGAAGAGCGCCAAGTTGCCCTCAGTATTCGTTTTGTACAAATTATTTACCAGCGCCACCCCAATGTTATCATCGATTATTTGAAATTGACCGGCTCAAAGAAGGCAAAACACAGTATGGTGGACGTCGATCTTTTTTATTACTCGGATTTTTTACCGACGATGATGAAAAAAAACATGAACAGCTTTGTCGAGATAATTGAGATGCATGGGAGTTCATGGGAGATTCAATTCAGTCGGAAGCGAACCGAGTTATTCATGAAACAGGGGATTGAAGCTCTCGTTCGCAGTCCCAGGGCGTTTCTGCCAATGATGCCGTTGAAGGTCACTGGAAAATTGTCGAGAGAGCAATTCCGGTTGATGTTCAGAAATTTGTTCCCTAAGGAAATCCACGAATTCCAATTTAGGAAGATGTTTGGCTATTTGGAGTTCTGTCAGGAAGAGGACAAGATAGGAATATTGCTGGAAACTTTTCGGGAGGTTTATGGGTCGAATCTGCTAGAGTCTAAGGACCAGGTAACCCCGGAGGTAATGAGGGCATTGCCTGTAGAGGAAAGGGTGAGACAGGCGAGAAGAAAGCTCGAAGTAGATCAGGACTGGCACCTTGGACAAAACTGGCAACTCAAAAACTCATGGAGATGTTATCTGTTGGTTGACGAGTCCATTCCTTTGATCAAAACGCAGATTGGTCGGAGTTCGAATGTGAACGACAGGAGGGATCTGATGCAGCAGTTGATCTACACTTGCGCTGTTAATGAGGATAAGGGCGCGCTGCTGGAGGTGCTCAAATACATCTGCGTCAGGCACAAGAACGAGCAGCCTTGGATGCTTCTGGAGGTCTTGGCGATCATTCCGGATAATTTCCAGGTACAGGACCTCACTGTTGACCACTGGGTGCTCCTGGACGATATCATCCAACTGCTCCACATGAAGAATCAACTGCAGAGCAGAGTATACAGTTCCGAGAATATTATCACCACTGGGATCCATTTCCGCTTCATCAATGATCTGCCGATCGATGAGAAAATCGATCTTTTGATCGAGCTCTACCGCAATTCTTGGAGACCAACCTGGAATATTGTAAAGGAGAATCCAAACTGCGAGCGAAAATGTCTGGAGAGCTTTCTAGAGAAGATCGGGAGAAAATACCCGGAGAACCACAAGGTCTGGGAGGGAGAGTGGTCTCGGACAAATATTACGACGTTCCTCGTGGAGGCAGTCAATAGTTTCAACACGAGGAATTCAGAAAACAAGAAATCAGAGTTGGAAAATTTGTCTCTAAGGAGCTATCCCTGGCTGATACTCGTCCTGGAGAAGATTCTGAACGACAAGGACGAGCCGCAGTGGGAGAGAACGAGGCTGTCTGGCTTACTGAAGGACACAGACAAGGATTTGTGGGACGCTATTGTCTCAGACAAGTCCCTGGAGAACTCCGCCATTGACATGCGTTCTATAAAAATCATCGTTCTCCTCAAAAGAAATCCGAAAGAGATCTTAGAAAATTGGGAGAGTTATTTGAATAGTGTATATGTTAACATAAACTCAAGGCTTGTTCAAAGATTCTTGAGATCCTGTCGGTGGCACCAGGAGTTGCCCATTAAATTCTCTGAAAAAACCCTGAGCAGTTTCGAGACTGAGAGAGGTGACGGGAACATTATAATTTTGTCACTTTTGTACGAAGGTGAATCTTTTGAGCGCTTAATCACCCCCTTCATTCCGAAGAAATCCACAATCGATCCCAAGAACGATGAGAAGACGGACGTCCGCTTATTGTTTACCATTCCCATGGCATTCAATCTGGTGAACCCTCCAGTTTCCTTGGACGTTATCCTGAAGTTTTGCATCGGAGATTATATTCACTCGATTATTAACTGCTTTGCGACTGTAGGTCGACGTGTATCAGCTGACAAAGTAATCGCATTCTGCAGGAAATTAATGGAAAAGGGTGTGTCAATCAAGAAGCACGGGATTAGATTGTTTGTCAGGGTCGCGAAGATTGATGAAATAACTGATATGTTAAGGGATCAATTGAGAAAAGACAAGCACCGATCAATTAGGGCCATCGTTTACAAATCGATCCTGGAATTATTCGTGAACCAACCCAGTCAGGACATCTGGGGGATCCTCGTAGAAGCTGTTAACGATCTCAGAGGGGACGACGATTCTATCAAGTCTTTAGCAACTATCACAAAGATTCCTGACGAGTTCCTTGCTGACTATGTCAAGATGCTGCTTAGAGCCATCAGAAGACTGGAAGGGATGGAAGGAGGACTCAGCAGAGAGCAGGCACTAGCCACGTTCAGTGATATCCTCTACTCCATTATTAATGTTGTTGATGTCTTCCCAGAAGAGCTACATCACTTCATTCTGAAGGAATTTTTCTTCGATTTGTCGCAACCTCATTACGCGTTGTCCAATAGCATGCAGAATTATGTCATTTGCGGATACCTGGAGAAGGCTGGGGACAACCTGGGGGAACGTCTGATATATTTTCAAACGTTATTGGCGGAGGTCATCGTGAAGTACTGGGATGCTGATGGCGACAAGCCAGGAAAAGCGCTCCTCGGGAATTATTTCGTTTTTCAGCTGTCTCATATAATTAGGCCACTGATCTCACCTGTCGCTAAGACCGTTGCGGATGCCTTATTCACGACGATCTTCTCGGTGCTTCGACCACAGCAAGAACCCACGTGCTATTTATATCTGATCTTTACTTCTGCGTTTGACAAACCATTGTCTCCCAAGGATTTTGCTGGGAAAATCCTTGAGATTCTGCCTAGTCTCGTCAATGCACTCTCCAGGGAGTCTCTGCCTCTTATCGCTAAGGCTCTGTTTTCGTTCATCGAGTTGAGGATCAGCCACGGCCAGGGGGATGTTACGGTGTTGGAGATTATGGAGGAAATAACGGAACTTGGGGATGTGGACTTCACGATCATGGCGTCGATCATGCTAGCGTCTTGTTCTCGATTTACATGCGAGTCACGATTTTGGAGAGTTGTGAGGAAACTGCAGAAACATCGCGATCCGGCTGTCGTCGCAAATGTCTACTCCTATGTGAATCAACTGGAGCCGAAGTAATTGAGAGAACTTACCTCATGGAAATCTGTTGTACTCATGGATCAATGAACAAACCGCTATGCACAATTTTCACAATAATTTCTGTCTCCTTACGAGTTGCAGACTTGTGTTTTGAACCTTGAAAATACAGGACTAACACACACTTTATTTTTCTATGTTTGCAAAAAAATTCTGGTAAATATTACGCGGAAAGTAACATTAGCATGTAATTATGAAAATTCTATTGTGATAATAAATCTTGCCTTTCAGATATTTATAAAATTTTGCGGTCGAGTTTGGCAAAAAAAAAAGTTAAAATTATCATACTTGATCGGACAATTATCATTCATTACTCCAAGAATTCGAAAATTCCTGCGTTTTTCTTATTTAAAAAAAAATTTCACTGTACTCACATGATTCGTCGAATCCTGTAATGAACGCGGGGCATTTCGTGAAGGCTTTCTGACCCGCCGGAGTATCCGGCCAGCATGACCATCCATCAAACAGACCAGGACAATAAGGTTCTGCAACAAAAAATCAGGGTTCAGCAACATTTTCATGTTAAATTACCATGAAATTCAGTAACAAAAAGATAATCCAACCAATGTCTAAACTTTCCATGAATATCTCTAAATCTAATCGAGACAGCGAAATTTTCGTAATCACCTTTTCTATAGCTCTCATTCCACTCCACAAAAAAGCTATTGAGATATCCTTTGAAAACTTGTTTACTATCTAAATCGACTTATCTTCCACTTCTGAATTAAAATTTGCCCTATGACTAAATAAATTAATATTAATTAAGTGGTGGATTTTAATGGTGATTGACAAAGTGTAGTTATTTGATAAATATTGATGAACATTGTGGACGTAATGATTAATCCGTGCAATAGCCGTTGATGGATTGAAGAAATATCTATCTAAATGTAAAGTTTTATGGCTAGCGAATAAACCACAATTGGATCCGAGCGAAGGTAAGTCTATAGACACTTCAATCGAGAGGGAAACGATGGAAATTTACGAGTATCAGGCCAACATCTCCTCGTTCGAATGCCCTTGTAGAAAAAAAACAGCTCCATCCATCTTGCAGTAAACTATTCGTGTGAGATCGGTGGATGTAAAACGGATGGTTCCATGGAGATTCAAAGTATCAAAGAGGTGACAATGTGAAGTTCCTCTTTTATTAATTTATTCAACACCTTATGATCTTCAATCTGATAATCGGTTAGATAAATAGGGAAATTTTTCTACAAAATTGATGAAGTACTTCACTGCACAGGTGGATGAGATAATTTTCCTATTAAACTGTCCAAACAAAGTAAATAATTTATGTCGATGCATAAAAGAAGCTTTTGCATGAGAATTGGATATTCATCGTTTAGAGTAATAACCATAAGACTTGGGAATGATAGCGTTGTAGGGCTGATATTTTTTAGAGAGATGAGTCCAAAGTAAAACAACGTTGTGCCCTCGGGGTGTGCGACAGCTTATGCCTGCAGAAGCTTCCAGTTTCAGCGTTTTCGTTTTATTGAACAACTTGTTGAAACGACAAACCCTCTATTGTGGGCCTCAGGGTTCTACTGCTTCATTTCCGTTTTCCGCCCACAAAAATGGAAGTTGTAATTTCGTTTTTATTTCTGTGCAATGCACCGAGAAAAATTTGTAGCTCAATTTATCATGACGTTTAGTATTGACTCCGAATGAATTTTTCGCAACATTGTCGGCAAAAATATGGTGAGTCTCATAAAGCATACCATTTTTTTGCTTCTGGGGACACTGAGAGAAAATATTTGCTCTGCCGGAAATATATTCACTCTGATAAAAAATAATTTAGTTTCTTTGGAGGCACTCTATCTGGAAAATTAATTAATAATGTGTTTCTTTAAAATCGTTTTTTCTTCGGTCGAGAATATTAATGATTCTGGAACGAGAATTCAAATACGTCATTTCGTTGAAAGGAAAGAAATTTCGAATAACTCGTTAAAAAATTCTGTGCCTTAAATATCTGATGTTCTTAAATTAATTATTTATTGGCTGTGAACTCGACTCAAAGCAAATTAATTATTTTGCTAACAAGGAGACAAGGATCAACACAAGTATTGATTTTCCGTCAAATATATTATTTTCCAAGAAAATATTTGAGTTCTGAGAGTTTACTCAAAAAAGTGTAAATTCATATTCCATTACTAAATTTTTAAACAGAGTAATAAAACTTTCGCTGGAAGAAATTGCATTCGGGGCAAGAATTTTCTCAAGCCAGCAGAAGTGATTTTTTCCATTAAAAACGATAAAATAAAATGAAATTATTGTAATTATATCCTAACAAAAAAATACATGTAGTCGGTTGTAAATATATTCTGAATGATGATGAGAAGAATAAATCCTTTTTCACGGTAATCATGATTTAATATAGATTTATTTCTTTTCTATCAGCGATAGGTAAATAATCGTTTTTTTCCCCCGGAGATGGCAACCGGTGGAATTCAGTAGGAGATATGTTTCCTGAATTGAGGATGAGAATGCGAGACACATTATGCAGGAGGGAATCTCTCTGCCTTCTGTTTTACCCAGGAAGCACTCGAGTGTAATAAGAAATTCAATACAACCGGATTATGGGGTGTTCCCTTTTTTGAATGCCATCCTCTCGGTAATGCCAGTGCGAGACATTAGGAGAATCGAGATTTTCTCTCCTCATGGGAAATGTCTTCGCATAATGCGATTAACTTTGAAAACTTTCTTACTCTGGGGTGAAATTGAAAAATTCCGCTCATATTAAATTCATTCTGGGAACGAGGGAGATGTCATTGGACACCTAGTGACTGGGCCCTTGCAATTGGCCGAGTGTTGGGTCAATAATTGGTCTGGCATGGCTCTTGTTTCGTCCTCAGTTCCTTTGTCCTCTCAACTTTGCTAATTGCCAGTCAGGTGAGAACAGCTGGTCTCGTTCACTCTTCCAGAGGTAGAGCTGGAGCCAACTTTGTGCCATTTCCCATTAGAATGACAGAGAAGAAAAAATTTCGTCCTACTAATAGTAGGAGTTTCTGCATTCATGAGAACTTTTTAATTTAACAATTTTTCAACTTTATTCCATTGATTGGAGGAGAATTTGTGGCCTTGCAAATGGTAGTGAAAGCCGCACAAATGATTCAGATGAAAATTCCATTTTAATTGAAAACATCAAGGAAATTCCGGGACTTGGAGCACCGGAGGTTCCACATGACTATTTGAACAATCATAATTATTCCAAGAAGTTGATACCAAGGGAATTCGAGCTGGTTGCATCAAAGCTTCTTAATTATCCCGTACCGCGTGGCGTTTTTAAAAAAAGCATCTCCTGTTTCGCCGTGGATTTCATTATTAGAAACTCCCCGTGGGCTCTACTCCCCTGGAACTTCACGCTAAACCATCCAATTTTAGTTAGAAAACACATATTTTTTTATTTAACCACTCATTTTCCTCTCGTTCCAGGGAATCCGACCCAATCTTCCACGTCTTTATTCCCCTTTCGAAATAGCAAGATGAAAATGTTATTCGACTCGTTCGCTATCATGACTCGATGGAGCTTTTACCAAACGACTGGGCGATTTCATTCTGATCCCCTTTATTGCTTACTCCATCACCAATTGGCGGTGATAAAAATAAAGATGTTAGTGGTAATATCAGTCGATAAACGCTCGATCGACACAAAAAATTATTTCAACTTTCTATTCCTTGCGATTATTACTTGTAGTTTCATTAAAATTACAATATTTATCATTTTATTATGATTTAAAATTAGCTTTATTTCGCTAGTAATTTTCAACTGGATGCTTTATTCATAATGAAATGTAATATAATTTTCATGTCTTAATGTTTAGCGCTCCCTTACTATTCGCTTTTCAGGATAGTTCCTCTCCTCCTTTCGTATTGAGGTGATATATTGTATATTCATTTGAAGACTTATTAAAGAACTTTCAAAAAAATACATTAGTTATGGGCCTCCCCTCATTTTTCATGGAGATACGGCGTTCTGAACGTGAAAATGAGATTTTTTTGTTTTATATAAATTTTACGTTTTGTTCAATTTTTCAATATTTTTAAAGCAAATATTTATACACCATTTTTAGGATGCTCAACAATTTTTACACCAAAATCCACTTGCTTCTTCATTTTTTTGGCAAATTAGCAATGAGATTGACGTGAAAAAATATATTTTTGGATTTTGTCATTATTTAATGACTCGTGGTGGTGCAATTACTTCTACGCGTTATTTCTACAGTTTTGTGATTCTTTCAAAAAGCTTTGAAGCAGCAATACGTTAACACCACCTTGGACCTTCGTCAGTCATAAAATAATGAGAAAACGAAAGTTTTCCTGAAAAAATGTCATCGATAATTTCTCAAAAAATTGAAAAAAAACGTGAATTTTGAGTATATTATTATATGTACGGTATGGTATGGAACATCCAGAATAAATGCCAAGCTTTTTTTTTTAATTTTTGTCAATGAACTGTTAACCCCTGCGTCTCCGATCGTCGTAAGATTGATGAACTCCTGCGGACAGAGGCCCCAAGTCGTCGTTAACACTCCCAGATTGAGATAATTAATTATTTAATCAATTGATAATCCGGTTGATGTCTCTCGTATACCTCAGTACGGGCTGATTGAATCAAACGATCGGATTGAATGATCCATAGCAGTTTCCTGCCAATTGGTCTTATGTTGAATGTCACAGTAATTGAGGTGAGTACCAGGTCCTACCCTGGATGTATGATATCTCTGGGAATTCGTGGGGCTTCCATCCTCGAAGAAGCTAATCACATTGATTTCAGGGATCGTGTTGTCAGGAGTGGAAGTGGTCCTTCATCACCCCACAAATCCCCAGAATGCCGTCCTGAATAAGTACTTGGGGGAAAAATGCCCCATTACCTGGGGAAACTCGAGTCCAACATTCCACTGGCACTCACCAATGCTCACGTTACCAGCCACAGAGTCAGGCCAATAACTCCTGGGATCGTTGAGGTCGTCGGGATGCATTTCGTTGACAAATATGTTCCGCCTCGGGTTTATGTGAGTATCTTTCTTCCACGCCTGGTCATTTTTTTATTCATGAGGGAGGACATGTTGATCTTTGTGAAACTAGATATATTTTCCAGTATATTTGAATTTAGCAAACTCCGCTGATTTATATTAATATATAACTCCATTTGTCAAAGTAGTTGTTTTGGATATTTCAGACCATGAATTTTCTACTACGAAATTAAAGCTGTCATATTGACCGAAAATTCCCGCGAAAATAATTTGTAATTATTATTAGCGTTGAAAGAGTAATCGAATCTTCAGTTGGTTTTGGATTTGAGGGAATATTTATTTCGATTCTACTGGATCTACAGATTTTTAAGGATAAATTAAATCGAAATTTATTGCAAATTTGATATTGAAATGAAAAATTCCCCATAATTTTAGTAGAATATTAATATATTGAAATATATATATGAATTTAAATATTAATCTGTATATATTGTAATGATATTTGAAATGAGCAAAAATCCTTATTTTTTAATATTGCGGGAAATAGTTAAAAAATGTTGCTCTCTTTATCCAAGACATCCGAGACCGGCTGATGTGGTCTACTTCAGGCTGGGCTAAAACTTGATATTCTGGAGGCTTCTACCAATTATAGAAGCAATTTATAAGACATTTAAGAAACTCTCACCAATGAAATTTCTAATGAGAATATCCAACCATAACAGTCTTCCACCTGGTCTCCCAGAGATCCTAATTACCCTGGATTCAGCTGGGAGTTCGACGTACGTTCCCCATTGGAGTTTATTTTCATATCGTATCTCAAGTGTATCAAACTCATTTATACGCACTCACTATTTGCTATTCCAGGGTATGAAAATTCACGAGTTTCCATTGCACATGGAGGACTCGAGGGGCTGCAAGAGGCATTTCAGTCCAAGCAGATTAACGATGCTCAACCATTTTCACCAAATTTGCTTTTCCAAATTGAAAGCAGCACTTTATTTGAGGTTTCATTCATATTCAGTCACAATTGCGCTGAATAAAAGATAATCCATCGGTATTTACTCCAAATAAATTCCCGACTCATATGCAACTAGGCGGGGGTTCTAGCTGCTTTGCAGAAAATTGAATTTAATCAGTTTCATGTTGATTAAAATAATGACATATTAAACATTTTTTTATAATTCTTATTTTCTCTTTACTTTTTTGGACATGAGAACAGATGTCAATGAACATAAAAATCCTCTCATTGAAAGCAAATTCTTATAAATTTGGTAAAAATTATACAAATCAAACTATTCCAGTACTTTTTTGAATTAATGTTTCTAAAAGAGAACCCTTCAATAATGGTAATGATAGATTAAACGGTAGATAAATATTCGTATTCCTTAGCTTTAAACATATTGAAAAAATTAAATCAATGTTGGGACTCAGGTAAAACATGAAAATCACATTTCCACGTTGAAAACGCCATAACTCCATGAAGATCATTGTCTTTGATTTTAAATAGAAGTTTTGTCTAAACTAAATAAATTCGGTAATGTAGAGAAATAAGATCTTTAGCGAATTGGAAGCTCTGCCGATGCTCATAGTGTTCTCCATCACCGTTGAAATTCATGGTTTAAAAAGTTTATTTGTGGAAAGGTGAATTTTTAAAGTTAATTGTTGATTTTTTGTGTTCATGAACTATCAGGGAATGCCAGGGAGCCTCTTCAAAGCTTATCTATTAAATTTGTGTGTTTTGGGTAGGTGTACAGAACCTTCTACTCCCCTTTCCTTATTATTATTCTCCCCCATTACCATAAATTCTCCTATTGAAACAAATAAACCAGTTTATTCATGTGTAATAAGTATTTTTTGAAAGAAAAAGCAGTAATCATTTCTATTTGATTGGAATGACCCATTTTTCTGGGCGCGTTGGTGCGTTAAAACAAGGAGAGATCATTTGAACGGCGAGGGATCTTTTCGATTCAGTGTTCTCGGGGGCTAGTATCAGGTGAGTTCATGATAATTCGATTCTGCATGAGAAATGGCGATAACCGTGGGAGCTACCAGTTGTCAGTATTCAGATTGGCACTGCATGACACAGAATGCTCACTAATCCATGTCTGAAATTCACATCGCGGTAACTCCATCGCAAATTTATCCCGATGGTTATCTACACTTTTACCTTCGTGTTCTCTTCTGTTCTACTCCGGTGGAGGGAATCGATGGAGACGTTCCTGCAAACGTCTGATGACAGGCAGATTACAGCTGAGAGATCGCTGATTACTGGGAATTATGGGCTGAAAAAATTAATTTTTTGATTCACAAAAAAAAAATCCTGTCAAAAAATCATTTTAGTTTCTTATTTTGCCAACGAAAATTTATCATTAGGTTACGCTCATTATTTTTGGAAATTATTATTGATTTGATGGATTTAGATTTTTTCTGGGAATGATCAATTCACTTTTTTTCGATAAAGATGGGAATGATAAATTTGGTTTGAGTTATGCAGATAATCTCGTACATTTTTTAAATTTATAAAAATTTTATAAACAAATGACCCAATGATACGTTTATGCTGCTAATTTTTACCACCATTGAGCGAGCGGGTATCAACAGTTTTCGGGTGTCCGTTCATTTGTAGTTATAAATAATTGATTTAGCATTGGAATCTTCGGTCAAGCGATCACTGTGATATATATTCACATGTTAATAATGCAAAAGCCGTGTTCGATCTCTTCTGGAGTTTTTTTTTTCTACTGAAATACCCATGTACAATATAATATAATATATTTATTGTCTTATTAAAATTAAGAAACTTTGCTTTTGTCTTTGAAGCGAATGTAAACTAATTTCATGTTTTCCGGAGCTGCAAGCAGGAGATGTTACTTCCCTCTGCAGGATTTCAATTATATAATGCAGTGTATTACTCTGGATTAAATAAATAATAGATGAATGAATAAAGACAATATAAATATAATTGACGATTGGCGACATTACGACTTGATAATTGAAAGCTAATTTTACACAAAGTCATCATCGCGATCATCACACGTATCATTATTGTCTATTTTTCGTGCTTCGACTCTGCAACTTGTGCAATGCTTTTTGAAACTCATGACTCTTCAATAGAGGGGATGATAAATACTAGGAAGTGCATTGTTGTGCGGCAGAGGTTGTACACTGTGAATAGCAGTTTTGATTTCGATTTATCCGATGTGACATTGCCAAGTTAAGAGAATAAATTCCCAATTTCGATGTTTGGGGACTCGTTATCGTCGAGGAATAAAGAATTGTCGCTCCGTTGGAAATATTTTCACTGAAAAATCCGGGGAAGTATAAACTATAGTTTAATTAGTCCGCCAAGTTCTGAGGAAATCGGCACTTTCATTCCAAATATTCCGGATTTATTGCCCCTTAAAAATTTGAAATTTCCTTGAATTTCGAGAAAAAATTACGATTTCATTGTCCGTTTATTAAAAAAAAATTCACACTAATAAACAGTGCAGTGGATTAGTCCCGCCCTCAGAATGGGAATTTGGAAATTCTGGAAATGGATGTTGCTAGTGATATTCGTGGGAGAATGCGGGGGTTATCGCATCCTGGGGATTTTTCCATTCAATGCTAAAAGTCACATGATGATGTTCGAGCAGCTGATGAAGGGTTTGGCGAGGAAAGGTCACCAGGTCGACGTCGTTAGTCCGTTTCCCTTGAAGACACCTGTCAGAAATTATAAGGACATCGAGATTCCCTCGGCACTGCCGAAATTAGTCAACAATATGACTTACGAAGGGATGAAGGAGATTATGAAGAATAATATCGTCAAGTTTATTGCCCTCGAGGCAGGGAATAGGGTTTGTGCAGAGGGGCTGGAGCATCCGGAGCTCCAGAGACTCATTAAAAATCCACCGAAGAATCCGGGGTATGACTTGGTCATAGTCGAAGTGAGTACTTCTCAATTTTGCAAAAATATTTCCCAAATTAATACAGATAACAAAATTTTTGTTATAACCTTTCTTATAGTCCTCAGTGACCGCTATAAAAACGATTTTATACGAAATTCTGCTATCTCCAAATGTTTCAGAGATATTTCGAAAAATCTCAGCGAAGTTAATTCATCTCCAAGCGCTAAACCGCTGAAGAGTTGATTGACTTGTTTTCAGTGAATATTTCGAAATTGAGAGCTGATCCGAAAATTTTTATTCTAGCCTTTTTTGCAGAGGTAATTGAGGGCTGCAAAAAAGATTACTACATAAATTTTGTCGTTTTTTTTCGATTCGAATGAATTTCGTTTTTGCTCAGAAATTCGAAAAATTTGCAAATCGGTTCTGAATTTTTTTGTGCCGTAGATATTCAGTGCCCACTGTTTTATGGCCTTTGGACCTCACTTCAATGTTCCTGTAATTGGAATCAGTTCAGCTGCCCTCTACCCCTGGTCCAACGACATAATCGCAAACCCTGAGAATCTTGCTTTCGTCCCCAACAATCTCTTGGAGTACAAGAAATCCATGGACTTCTGGGAGAGACTCTACAACTTCCTGCACACGTACTATTACAAAAGATACTTCGATTATCACACGTCACCGCAGAATGACATTATTCGAAAACACTTTGGCCCGGACACTCCGGGGATACGAGAGTTGGAACGTGATCTCGCGTTAATTATTGTTAATTCACATTATGCCTTGAACGGGGTGAGACCGACAACTCCAGGATTGATCGAGGTAGGAGGAGTTCATATCCAGGACGATGGACCTGACATTCCTCAGGTAATTTTCCGGACTGACTCCCCAAAAGTTTCATCAACGTCCACACAAATAAATCAATCAAACAATTCGAAAACCAATAAAAGACAACTTTTTATAGAAATTATTAAAGAAAGTTCTCTGAATTTTGTTTTTCACGTAGAAACTGTTGAAAACTTGGAGATTTTTCCCTCAGAAGTTTTTCCTCACCTCCTAGTATAATTCGCTTTCAATAGGACGACAGAAAGTGGCTGGATGAGAGTCCGGAGGGCTTCGTGTACTTCACGTTTGGATCCATGATGCAAATCGAATCATTTCCACCGCATGTGTTGGACATTCTTTACAAGTCTCTGGGGAAAATCTCTCCGGTGCGGGTATTGATGAAAATACCTAGACGAGAGTTGCTTCCGCCTGGGCTACCGGGGAACATCCGGACTTTTTCGTGGATGCCGCAGCTCAAAGTATTAAGTAAGGGGGATTACATTTATTTCTCATTTTTTACCTGACTCAACGTTAAACTATTCGAAAATTTCAGTTTTTCATCTTATCGATTATAACACAATAATCTTAATCACCAATTAAGATATTTTACTTTTACATTCTTATATTTTAATGACAAAAAGGAAAGCTTATATACTTCTTAGCTATTTCAAAATGGAATATTTCTCATGAAATTTCATTGAATCGTGTTTTTTTTTTAAATCAGAGCATCCAAAAATCAGAGCCTTCATAACTCATGGTGGACTGATGGGAACTCAGGAAGCGATAACTTGTGCTGTTCCCATGATTGGAATGCCAATCTTTGCGGATCAATTTGTGAATATCGACTTGTACGTCGCTAAAAAAATAGCACTGAGGGTCGATCCAGTCCAGATGACTGAGGAGAAGCTCGATTGGGCACTGAATGAGATCCTGTTCAATCCAGTCTACAAGTAGGTTCTTTAAAATCGATGGATGTCCGTATAAAATCCCGGGATAATACAAATTCTGATGAATGAATGGATGATAGTATTTGCAATTCGATTCAGCGGTTCAATTACTATTCGGGTAATCGACAATATAAATTCATTGGAATTTATATTGTTGATTAATTGACCACCTGCAATGAATTCAACTGGGGGGACGTTTTATTGAAATGATTAATCGAATTGGAAATAGTCTCATACCGCTAACCTGATAACAAAAAAATCCGGAAAATGCCGATTTTTTATGGATTTACCAGCGCGATATCAAAGCGTTTGAAAGTTTATAATTGAAGCCAAAGGAAATAATTCAATGAAAATAGTATCAATTGAAAAGCTATTATGCACGATGTATTGTTCGATCCTTTACAGGACATAACATTTTCGTGTTTAAATGTTCCATAATCGGAACAAGTGAAACCAGTGCAATGACTCTAGTCTCATATGAAAATTAATTTTCTTGGCTTTGGAATGATATCACATAGACACATCTTGAAAAAACTCGGGAAATAAAATTGGCGCGCATAACATGACATGACATTTTACATTCACTTCGAAGTTTAAAAGGTCATAACTTCCGGGAAGATGAAGATATAGGAATGAAACCACAACCATTGGAAAGCTAATTTGATAAGCTTAATACCAATGATAATCAAAATCTTATAGCATGTGTATTCATTATCCTCAAAAATGGGAGGCTTTGAGCCCTGAAAAGGTCAGCTGACTGACAACGATTTTTTAAAGAAGGAATACACTATTCTGTGTCACAAGTGTATAAACTTTACACTGTAAAGAACCACTTTTTCGTATACACGCGTAGCACATTCCATTTTTTGTAATAGCTCCGGGATTCACTTTTAAAACCGTAGTAGGGATGACATGGCTGTTTTTGTGCGTAGAGTATGTAAAAGGCAAGGTCGTGTGTAAAGTGTAAAGTTGCGCTTTATCGTGGGCAAAAAAATTACTTTACACACACTGCATGCTTCCGGAGAGTGAACTTTAGAGGCAGGTATTTAAAAAATGACTTTCTCCATTTTTGTTTATAGGGAAACAAGTGGCAAAGTTTCAGCTCGATTCACAGATCGTCCCCTGAGCGCAATGGAGACAGCTATCTACTGGGTGGAATATGTCATAAGACATGGTAACAAGCCCTTGAGATCACCAGCCCTGGACCTCGCCTGGTGGCAAATTGCTCTTCTAGATGTTTACGCCGTTACAATCTTCGTGATTGTCTCCATTATTGCCATCATCACTGCCATTATTCGGTCTCTCCTGAGAGCAGTTACCACCACCCACCTTCCCCAGGCCAAGAAAATTAATTAAAGAGTGATTTAAAATCCAGGGTGTGATAATTGGAAGTGCGAGACAATATGGGGATGAATAAATGAATAAATTAGAATTGTATTAATTTTAATGGGGGAACGGGAGATTCGTGTCACCGCTTGATGGGTAAAAAATTGTCATCAGAGTATCACGTACCTGAAGTATCTCTGGTATCAATTACATTACGCAAGGCCCCTCCCCTGCTAAATGTACCTCATCGGGATGAATATCCTTCATTAGGATGGGTTAATACAGGTATAGTGCAGTGAAACAAATTACATGTTATTGCAGGCTCTGAATTTCCGGGTTGTGTAACATTTAGGAGGGAATATCGGTATGAAATAATAGTACGGTCAATAAGTTGTATACTATGCTTTAGAAAATCTCTGTAGTATAGGGAACAATATTTAATATATCATAATATATTTTAATTTTATAAATATATGAAATACTAGATGCATTTGATTTTCTAAAGTTTACCATTTAAAATAAAAGTTTTTTGATATGCATTTTTCTTTCCCTGTCAAGAATTTCTATGAAAAGTAAAATCTACTAATTTTTTCGTGTTAAATAATTTTTAACAGGATGACGTAATAAATTTACATAATTATCTGCAGAAATTGTCACAAAACAGATTCAAATTTATAAAAGGATTTCTGATAAGAATTCAAGTGAATTATGAATATCGATTTCAATTTCATTGTTATATTGGAACTCAGTACAGAAATCCATTATAGAATTAATAATTGATATATGAAAATCGCGAACTATTTGATCTGCGAGCCAGTGGAATTCTTTCACATTGAGTACAATGACGAAAATTAATTATTGTTATCATAAAAAAGATTAGATAGCATCCGAAAAATGAATTCCCCTAGTATTTGTTATCTTCAAGAGAGTGGAGACGCATTACTCACAAAATTGAGTGGATTCTCTTGGGGACAAGGATTGTCATGTCACTGGACTTCTGACTGCCACGTGCTCATCAAGAGAGATCCCGCCACGTAGGGGACATCTGTTCAGTTTGCAGTTATCAGTGATGGGGTTCGGTGCAAGACAGCGTGCATTAGCTGTTGCGTGATACGAGGTGAATATCACGAGGAAGATTTCACTGACGGAAACATACGCGAAGATAATTCAAGAAAAAATAATAAGACAATTTAATTCTGAATAATTCCTAAACAATAAAATAAATTCTTTCAATTGTTCACAATCTATTAATTGTCGTAATTGTGGAGTCACCATGGAACTGAAATGTTTGGTGTTAATAATTAATTTTTTGGTGATTAACTCTGTGATGGAAAGTGAATCGCACAGAATTTTGGCGATTTTTCCCTTTCAATCGAGGAGTCATCAAATGATGTTTGATGCTTTGGTCAAGGGACTGGTGAACAAGGGGCACCTGGTGGACGTCGCGACGGTTTATCCCCTCAAGAAACCCCCCAAAAATTACACAGTCGTTGTGAATCTCGAGGGGAAACAGGAGAGTCTCGTTAATAAATGGAATGTGGAATTTGCGTCAAAACTTGGGCAAGATACACTTCCAATTATAGCTCTGCCGTTTGGAAATGGATTGTGCGAGTATTTGGCACTTCCGGAGATGCAGGAGATCATCAAAAATCCACCACAAGACCCCCCATATGATCTGCTCATGGT
Organism: Fopius arisanus; assembly: GCF_000806365.1. Classification (NCBI taxonomy): domain Eukaryota; kingdom Metazoa; phylum Arthropoda; class Insecta; order Hymenoptera; family Braconidae; genus Fopius; species Fopius arisanus. The sequence continues at coordinate 1,268,540 of NW_011887746.1, read as the reverse complement.
TGAGGTAATTGAGTAATTTTTTAGCAGATTTTAATGATTCATTTAAAGGAAAATACTGTTACAAATTATAGTCTTTTCCCTTCTGAGATCTTCAATTTCTTTCCCTCTCCAAAATCTCTTCTCTAAAGTTAGCGCTCCCCTTGTTTGCCTGCAATGATTCATTCATAAATTCAAGTTTTCGACGTTTTTGCGTGCCATTTTTATCCTCCCGATATTGTAATCGTTTCTTTTAATAAACGAGTATTTGTCAATTCCACACGCATTGCAATAGTTTGAATATTGGATTCTTATTTCTCCATCATTTATGTTTTCAATTCGAACTAGTTGCTCTGATACAATTGAGTAGTAACACCTGCATTTGACAAATGGAAATTCTTCCATTCAAAGGGAAAAGTCAGGAAAATAGGATCAAGGGATCTGGGTTTAGCGACGACTGCAGGCAAACATTTTTTTAAATGATGAGTTACGTTTGATTGAATTAATCCATTGAAATTGCAGTCGTTCGGAGCTAATTGTTTTATCGGTCTTGGCCACGTGTTGAATGTCCCAGTGATAATGGTGAGTTCCACAATTCCCCTGCCGTGGTTGGAGACCAGTCTAGGACAGCCTCAGTATCCAGCATTTGTTCCTGCTTTCTTCACGAATCTCCAGCATCCAATGTCCTTCCTCGAGCGTGTGATAAATACTGTCAAGACTTATTCTAATAACCTGAGGTATGATTATTACACGGAAACCGTGCAGAATGAACAGATGAGGAAGTACATCCATCCTGATACTCCACCACTTCGGCAACTCGAGAAAGATGTCGTTTTAGCACTCGTGAATTCATGGCACAGTCTCAATGGCATTCAACCAGTTACACCCGGGGTTATTGCAGTTGCTGGACTTCATGTGGAAGCAAACTATGTTCCACTTTCGAAGGTAAATGTCACTGTGAATAATTTTCATGGGGGCGGGGGAACAGCGGCATTTTGACGACCGGCTATTGCCGTGAATTTTACAATTATGAGAACAGGAAAATGGGATAATTACGTGGAATTTGCGATTTTATTGGAGATCTTGAGGTTTCGTCGTAAAATTCACTATTCTCTCTGATTTGTTCCCAGAATTATGGATTATTCTCCAAGATTGCCGGAAATGACTGAGAAATAGAGCATACAAAAATATAACGTACAAAAATTACTCAATTATTGCATAATTTTATTGCATAATTTTTTAAAAATCGTTATCACTCTAAGTCAGCCGAGAAACTTTAGCCTCTCAAAGCCTTCTATTTTTCGGTTAAAGAGTATATGTGCTATGAGTTTGAAACTTATGAAATTAATTTTCAAATGGTGGTGTTGGTATATGGTGTATATGTTCACTGTGTCTTCATCCTGAAGTTATGCCGTTTTAAACATCAAAATAGATGTAAAAAAAATAGATGTTCCTCCTAAAAAACACTGTTCCTCCTATGTTCCTCTGAAACTGACGGAAATCCCCCAGAAATAAACCATCCAAAAATGTTAATTAGTAGATTAATTTGATGTCGATGTCAATACTAAAAAATTATCAAATTTGCGCATAACTTGGTAAAAAATCGCAAAAATTCGTCTCGTTTGGGGAAGGCAGGATGTGCCTCGTTATCGCACTGAGATAACGAAATGATTATTCATGTCTCATTCTTTTTCCTAAGGAACTGGAGAAGTGGCTGAATGATAGTACCTCTGGTGTAATCTACTTTACACTGGGTTCCATGGTGAATATTGAAACGTTCCCTGACGAGACTATGAGGGCAATTTACTCGGTATTCAGGGGAATAGCGCCAGTGAGAGTGCTGATGAAAGTGGCTAATAAGACTGCGCTGCTCCCCGGGCTCCCTGATAACGTAATGACGTCTTCCTGGATACCTCAAGTGGCAGTGCTAGGTCAGAGCCCCGTCGTCAAACATTTTTACAAGTGCTGAATGCCATTTCACAACTAGCGAATGACGCACGCTTACCAGATTTTATTAATCTTTTTTATTTCTACAGCTCATAAAAATACAAGAGTGTTTATTACCCATGGAGGTTTAATGAGTACACAGGAGGCCCTCACCTACGGCGTTCCCCTCATTGGAATTCCCCTCTTTGGGGATCAGCACAATAATATCGTCAATTACTGTTCCCTTGGGATGGCCTTGGAGCTTGATATTCATAAGCTCAAAGAGGAATCCATTTCCTGGGCTGTCAATGAAATGCTCCATAACCCGACGTACAGGTATTACCATTTTTTCATACTTTTCTTTCATTAAAATGCACATTGAATTTGAAGTTAATAAAAATATTGTTTTGCAAGCATCTCTTAGAGTGAGAGAAGTATTTATATTAATTTTTTCACGTACATTGTTTTATTCTCCAAGGAGAAAACAACGCTCAATTATACATGACATCAGTATATCAGTGACATCGAAGTGAGATCTGAATGTTTATTAATTGCTAATTAATTGTAATATTAATAATCTCCCGGGCAGCAGCAAAATCCATTGAAATTATCTAAAACTGACTCCCCATCGAATTTTCATTTATCGAAGGGAAAATATCAAAGATAAAACCATCTCAGAGTGGGAGGAGCTCTCGAAATATCGGGCAACTGATTCCCCATCGGATTTCCAATAATTTTCTTCCAATTCCGTACCAATCTCCCCTGAAATTCCTCTAAACACGAATTCAACATTCATATTAAATTCAATTCAATTCATTCATCCAATAATTTTCTTCCAACTCGGTAGCAGTTTCCCCAGAAATTCCTCTAAACACGAATTGAACATTCATAATTCTCTTTTGGATTCGCAGAGAGGCAGCGAAGGAGCAATCGATGAGATTTCTGGACCGTCCCATGAGCGCAATGGATACTGCGATTTATTGGGTTGAATATGCCATCAGACATGGTCCAGGCGCCCTCCGATCTCCAATCGTCGACATGCCCTGGTGGCAAGTGGCCCTTGTCGATGTCTACGGTTTCCTCATTGTTTTCATCCTCACCCTCATTTACTTAATTATCCGAACCACAAAGGCAATTCTCCGGGCAGTTGTATCACCAAAAAACGTAACACACGTGAAAACTGACTGATCATTTACCATGATTCGTCATTTTTCCTCATTTTCATTAATAATCATATCTCATTACGAATCCGACCTGAATTAAATGAAATGAAACAAGTTATACGTTTATTGTGAAATTATGGAATTTTCGGTGTATCGAAGAAATAATTTATTGATTTTGAATGACGAATTTATGAATGGAGAATTTGCTTGAGTGAATAATGATTTCTTAATAATAAATTCCAGTAAAAAAAACTCTGAAATGTTGTTTTTAGAGAAACTTCCAAGAGAAAAATCGTAATCAAAATTTGAATCGAATTGTTGCTATTTCTTGCTGGAGAATAACATCGAAATTAAGTTCAGATCGAGCCCGCGATTCAATCTATTGAAATCAGATTAATCCGCACCCATTAAGCCCCGAACGTTTGAAAATTGAATGGCGGGAGAATCAATATTTCCGGAGTCAATAGTGATTCCTGGACCATCACCACTACGACTCGCCCTCTTAATGGTTCATGCCCATAAAAAGGTTGAAAGTGGGTTTATCGTACGGTAGGGGCATTAAAAAGTTATCGGAACACTTCCTGGAGAATGGAGCAGGCCACCATCGGCATTTACACACCTGTCATGCATTGGAGTCTCATCGATTGATATTCAGGTACATGAGAGTCAAGATGAAAATGAATATGAATGGTGGAAATGGGACGGAAGTATTTGGTTTGATCTATTGGTTCACACGAGTGCCAGAGACACCTCATGCACAATGCAACTGTTGGAGAATTTATGAACCCACGAGAATTCTTTATAGGGGTGGAGCTGAGCGTTTAGATACGAGAAGATGAGAAGCATAAAAATCCAATAGAAATTTATGAGGGTAACGTATAAATCTCACCTGGTGGAGAGGTTGTGTTGAGGGACAGGAACTCCAGGCACTCCTGGCGACGTTCCTGGGTGATTCTACGGTACTCTTCTTCTGGAACTGTGCTGCCAACCGTCGTTGTTGAATTTCCGGGAGCCTGCCAATTTAAAATAAATGTTTGGGTAAATTAACCAGAATCATATTTCTCGTGTAAATATTGAATATCTGTCAAGATATTCAACTCGTTTCTACTCGTTTGAAATTCTCAGACTGAAAATCACTGAATTTTGTAATTGAATTGCTTTGGGGAATTTTTAAAAACTATGGGGATTCTCGTTTCACACTAGATTTTTTTTTTATAGGATTCAATCAATTTTGAAAGCACCTACCAAATTTGCAATTTTAATGAAAAAATGTTTTAAAGAGGGAAAAAATAGGGTATTTAGGCAAACAAAAATTGGTTTAACAAATATTAAATAAATATTCAAAAATTAAATAACGGGAGATGAAATTTCTTTTACTTATGCTTTTTTATATTCGTTTTTTCTTATGGAGAAATAATGGGAATTGCTGACATTCTTGTGAATTGCGAGCGTCTTATTAGAGATAATTGTTCTCGTACACTTGCGTGACACTTGCGCAGGACTATTTGCGACGAGAACACGTTTGATTAATTATGTTCACGTTATGACTTCTTTACATTGTGTCATGAAGTTACGTAGCAGAAAGATGATCGGCGATGTAGCAATGTGCGACGAGTACACGAGTGATATTATTCTCCTAGAATATTTCAGAAGGAAATCGAATTCCGCGACAAGAACGTGACTTTTCTCATTGATTCTGCTTATTTTCGCCTCATGAATGATAGAATTCAATTAAAGATCTCGAGAATTTCCTCAATTTCTAGCTATTTTTCTATACTGAACTTTCTCCTTTCCATCACAGAAAAAAAACGAATTTAAAACTTTTTTCCCAGATTACAGAATTCACACAAGATTTTGAAAAACAAAGTTTATCTTTAGAAATAAATACATGAAGTGGATGAATAAAGAACGGGTATTTAATTACAGGAGAAAACTCCTCACATTAATAATTTTGAAAGAGAAATTCAAAAATTCATAACGTCAAACAAAAAATATGTCTGAAAGTTGAAAATAATAGTGAGTTTAAAAAAAACTACATGTTCCGCATTAAGGTTTCGAGAACCTAGAAGAAGCAATCCCGAAATGTACCTATCGGAAAAAATGATAACATTAAGAATAAAATCTGATGAGATTATGAAAAATACAGATAATTTCCAGAAATTTTTTTTAAAGACATTTCGATGTTGTCATTTCAGTTTCAGGATGTTTTTTCTCAGTGCTTCTCTCCGTTAAAAATAGTACAATTGCACGAAGAAGAAGTACCAGGACTTGCATCAATAATCCTATCACCTACACGAAGACGTATGAAACTTGAAATGATCCCCAGCTGCCGAGTCTGACGCTTTCAAAATCCTCGAAGAATAAATGTGAGCCCCCGAGAAGACACCATTCGTACTTCTTGCAGGCACCATAAATCACAATGAGAATGAGAAATAGGATGTACTTCGTATGCTACCACTTTTCCCCGACAAAACTTTTCCCCATCAGAATCTCCGGAGTTTCTACGCACGACCTACTACGCGAATCATCGTCGCTAAATTTATTCATTTATTTATATTTCCCGTCATTCCGTAATGCATGGACATGAAAATTCAGTCTATCGTGGATTTCCTGGAGGCCCACGACAAACGTCAGTTGTGGAAGCGAACAATTGATTTTTTCCCTCTGTAATGTCACGGGAAATTGATGAGTTTATGGATAAATCAGAGAATTTTGTTATTTTTAACGGACTTTTTACGCTAATTTTATGGTAATTCTCATGAGATTTTTTATTGATTAAGTTGGACAGGAAAATCACTGGTCATGGGCATCGGTAATTAATCACTGTCCGACGGGCATTAGTTGCGGAAAAATTGTTGTACGTCAGCGGTGAAAAAATTACTAGTTCCACGAGTGCATGATTTCCGGGCGATCTCAATTAGTGCACCTTGCACAGAAGCTCATGGCTGAATCGAAATGCTAATATGAATGTTGGTGGGATGAATATTTATAAGCTCTGGCCAACTACCGAGGTACTATTCTTCATCTGCATGGCAAGGGGCTGAAAATTGCCACTGAAAACCGGTAAAATTTCACTGCACGGTATATTTCACCCCGGACAACGGGTGCTGGTTATTCTCATGCTGTTGAAATCATCTGGTATATAAAGGGCATTAAATGCTTTAGTAAAAAGAAAATCAATGTAGCTTACATGACAATGAGAGAATTCGTATGACAAAAAAAAAAACGCTAAAGCGTGAAATAAACTTGAAAAGAAATTCGTTAACCATTTTTTTGCGATTCGTTTGAATGTTTCATTCACGATTTTATGACGATAAATGAAAAAATAAGGTAATAATTTAAAAAAACAACTGATGAAAACAATGTCACCTAGAATAATTCAATTTCATCTGTAATTTGATTCTGTAATTGAACTACTGAAACTTGACTGAAATTTGTTTAAATCCTGGGGCTAATTTTTGGCTCGACCTCGATTTCAAATTTTTGGAGATTAATTTCTCTTATGGATTGCATGTCAATTTCTGATGCTGTCATCTGGGGGTTGATGGGAGCTTTCACTGCCAGTTTTTAATTTTTTATTGATTTGTGGGGGATTAATGATTGACGACTTCTTTTCATGGACTGTCAATAATGAAGAGAAGATGAGATTTTCGTTTTCTAGAGAATAAAAAACAAAACCGTTTGATTCCCAGGCAATTTCAATAAGTAATCTCAGAGTTTTCCCAATATCCATTAGTTTTGGAACGATAATAAACTTATTATTCCGCTTTTCTACTGTGAAATTCGGGAGATAGATCTGAGCAGGAGACAATCAGAGGGTAAATAATGCTTTCAGTCTTCCACAAGGGCAGAGGACTCTTCCCCCAATTTCAATCCTTCTCCGATAATGGATCGTCGGGGGAGGGTAAGTGCATGGTTCTCTAAGAAATAATATACGCAACAATATAACAGGAGATATATCGGTCACTCCCTGAGTGTCTGAAGCTCATTGGGGGCGTGAGACACCAAATATATTCCCCCCATTAGAGCAAATTGGGGAATGCTATTCGTATTTTTCCTCCCAGGTATTACGTTAATTGAGTGTTGGAGAGAGAAATGTTTTCTATTTATTCACCTTTGGGAACTAATTGCCGAGATCAGTGACAAACCGATTTTAATTAGTTAATTAGAGTTTTTTACTTGAATTTAACAATATATTCCCTTATTCCGGGGTATCATTCTATTTTTAATTAGTCAACCGGATGTGTAATTAATTAATTAATTCTGAATATGAGAATGAATTTTATTGAATTTCATGTAATCTCCAAATCAATTAGTATTAATTAAATGAAAAGTATATCATTTAATTAACTATAATGTAATATGTTCATGCAAAAAATTTACTTTTGAAAAGTTCACAATAGTACCAATGAAGACAAAATGATGAGACGATAAAATTTATTGCTGTTCCATTACCAATAATTTTATGGGGTAAATTAAATTAAATTAATTGTTAATCCCTGCATTTTCTCCAATTTTTTCAACTTTTTCTCGTCACTGATGAAAGGACAGGGACTCAGGAACAATACAATGAGTAAATCTACTTGGTAAAAGTAATTGCTTGTCGAGGTAGAAAAACTGGGTCAACTTGAGATACTTTTTTCGAAGTTTTTTCAAAATATAAACTTTTCCCGGTGGATGTCAACATCGCTGGAGAACAGACTTTGACATTTAAATGATGCATGACGTGGAATATTCCCGACATTTTACCCCGATGTAGATGCGCACATCAAATATCCAAGTGTATCCGCTTGTGACGCCGGCTAATTCCCTCTACGCCCGATATTCCGATCTCTGTCTGATCTCTGAATATTGGATCCGCAGCTTGAAACTATCTCTCAGATGTAATGTTTCGTGTTAATGGATGAGATAATATTAAGTGCGTAAAAAGAATTATATATCTGCCCACTAAATTATTCAAACGTACGAACTAAGACAACAACAAGGCAAAAGTATTTTCGCCCTATTTTGCCACCTCCCCTCACGGAAAAAATATATATGTCTTTTCGACGCAAATATATTTTATGTATAATAATATAATATATGTAAATAATATATATATGCCGAATGCGTGAGTGTAATTGTAAATATACAATAAAATAATGCAGAATAATATTATATCAGTATTACTAGAATGTGTACTGGTGAATCTCTGCATGGAAAATTGTATATATGTGAACTATATATTAATGATATATTCCGGCGAAAAATGCAATATGTCATAAAATTATATAATTAATAGAATTATTAGCATATATATTTTTTCGTGAGGGTTAAGTCGCAATGTGAATTCAACAAACATAATTGTGAAGATATAATAAAGTAAACATTGAAAGATATATTCATTCTGCCTAAATATATCGAGATATTTTTACGAGATAATGTAGACTTTTTGGAGTCAATCGGACTTTCCATTGCTCAATTTTTCGATAGAAATAAATAAAGTTTGGAATAAGTTTTCTTATCAGCGGCAAATTTGTTGAGTCGAAAAAACGTTGACCAGGTCAACATGCAGCTTCTTACCTACATATTTTATTTTTTATCTCTCAGTGCAGGGTGAACCTCAATTATTGAAAACATTTATTAATCTTTCACAGCAAACTCACCTCCGTCTGTAACTCCATGATCCTCCGGAAATATCTTCTTCTCTGACGTTCTCAACCATAAAATCCCGGATATAATCTGCAACCGAATGAATGACTTGAGTTAATTCGTTAATTCCGCCGTTGCGAAACAACTGTTACTGACGTACCTATTGTTAACTATTAACTATTCAGCGATTTAACCGACACGTGCTTGGGGAACAAGGGGACAGCGAAATTAACCACCAACCACAACTTTCCAATACCAATGCATTCATTGACGTTAAGGGTTTATGGGTAGTGGTGTCCGTTGGGGGCAATTCTCGATATCATACTGTGCGAAACATTGAGTTTGCATCTGTGTTGGCTTTTCATTGCACGTAAGTGGACTATGAACTGCACAACAAGCTCAAGGATGTTGTACATTTTATAGTCATTCAATTGTTGGACCATCGGTACACGGTGTTGGCGAGATATCGGCCCTGAGGGACACGATTCATGGAGATGTTTAATCATCGTGTACGGATTTGGCTACATGTGGGTGGATCTGCACATGTCTTCATCATCGCCCATTTCAACACTTGGGAAAAACGCTTTTACATCGAATTTTCGTAATTACTCAAAGACATTTGATCTTTATGCTGCTGAATTGAAGAATTGAAATCGATGAAATATAAATTTTGTTTTATTTTATGTCAACATGATATCATTCAAGTTAAAAAATGCAATTTTGAAACCGACATTCCGTCCACTAGAAAGTAAAATACGAGGAATCGCCGCATAGTTTATCGGCAAAATAATCTGTTTTACGCAAAACTTTCTGATCATTGTTTACGGGCGAGTGCCTGTGTGTACGTAACAAATTTTCAAACTTCATCTCTGATTACATAGAATCTAGGGTATTCATGAAACTAAATCATTGCTATACTCATATGTAAGTATTGAACTCTAGTTGTCGATATTAATTAGAATTCAATTTATTTATCAATTTATTAATTTTTGAGTTTTTCACGAGAACTCAATAAAAAATGTTACGAAATACTTCAACAATGGCGTAAAAAAACAGTTTTGATGTTTAGTTAGTTTAGCTAGTTGGACGACGAAAATAATAACAATAATGGCTGCATCGATTTATTGGAAAGATTGACCAAAATTGGTAGTTTGGAAATATTTCAATTCTGAGTCGGTCGCAGGATATTGTGCTCCAATTTATTTTGATTAAAGCGTACAATGATAGTTTCGGTACTCTATTAGTGAAATCCGGAGATAATTACCAAATTTTAATTAATTGGATGCATTTCCCAGAACTTCTGATTATTCAGCGGAAATTGAAAGTTTTCATTAATTTTCCACCCGAATTTTGCATTTTCAATATTGAAATTGATTAAATTGTAGATATAGAAGGTATAAATTTCAACAGAAATAGTCTCACAAAGAAAACGCTACCATATTATCTACTATCATCTGACAAATTACAATCAGGAACTTTCCAATAGAATTCTAAAAGAACTTGACCGGATTTTTCAAGAGGAAACAATATTTTCTGTTATGAAACTATTAGGATGGACCTGGACAAAATAAAATGATTGTGAATCTCTCCACTCACAGCCCCAAAGAACTGATACACATATCCTTTCATTTATAATCAACCCGCGCGAGTTCTTTCGCATAAAAAATCTACCAACAGATTTTATGCAATATTGAAAGAGTGGCAACCATTCTCGGCTGGAATTCTGCCAAGGTGGCCCTGCTGTCAGATAAGGGCCATACTTGGTAAATAGAAGGTGCGCCTTTCAGGCTTATCAGGTGGTGACCGGATCAGGTGGTCAACGGATCATATCGGTGTCGTTGTCAAGGTCCTAGTCAGGAAATTGTAGAGCTCACCTGATGATGTTAACCTCACTCGAAACTGATTAGATCCTTATCTGGTTATCGTAAGGGCAATGTAAACCATTTAAAGACCGGATAATGTTGGTTAGATCAGGACTTCAGCTCGCCATTCCGTTTCGCTCTGATCTGAACTTCAGCTTATGAGGGCCTTACTTATGAGGGCCTTACATTCCAATTTAGCAGACTTATAAAGACCTTGTGGCTGATAAACTTTCCAGTAGAGAATTTTATACAACAAATGTAATCTGTCACTTTTGAAGTAAAATGAAAAGAAAAAATCAGAAAATGTTGTGAGTGCTGGATTTTTTGCAGTACTTAATTTTGCCGCAGTACTTACATAAATTAGATGAGATCTCCCGAGAAAATTGTTCGTCAAGCGTCCGAGCTTTGAATATTCTGTAATGCTATTCCACCCCAGCAAATATCCTTGCCAATATCAATCCCAAATAAATCCTCTGTGATTGATCCTCTATTTGACTTGAGTTTGACGTCACATGCCACATTGCCGAAGCCAAAGCCGTGGCATTTTCCTGGCCTTTGCGAAATTTCCATTCGACTGTTGCCAATACTCAGTGTATTATCTCCACCGGTTTCCGTTATCCCCCACAAACGACGAGATTCAACCCAGATTTGTGCCCACAACTATCCCGAGGTTCGCCGAAAAATTCATGGAAATAGAATCGTTCGTTTATGATCTTTGGATGTCAGCCAAAGAATCAGTTTCAATCGACGAACATTGTCGACTCTTCATTCTCCAAACGTTGCGTGACATCCGCGTTTATTCCACGTCGAAGGCTCTAATCAAATCTCGTTTATGTCCGCCCATTCATAAACATCTGCATTCTCTGATTATATCTCATCCGAACTTGGTAATTACCAGCGGATCTTCCACGGAAATAAAGCATTCATGAAAATCTACGCGAAAATTATCCCTTTTACTTCAATTAAATTAATTAATTGGTGAATTAATTTAACAGAAAGGACTAGATAAAGATAGATAACATTAATACGACGGGAAATACATTTTTGTACAAATTAATTTCACTGAATTGAGACGTGAAATTTGCCGAAACTCGAATGGATATTATATGTGAATCTTCGTGGAAAGACACTGGAGAATAATAAATTTTCCAGAGTACTCTCATGAAAATTGTCCTTATCTTTTTTAGATTGTTACGTGAGTTGTTTCGTAATTGTTGTATCGACCTGGGTCCCATGAAATTGCAAGAGGAAGGGAAATAATTAGGTTTCATGTCGGGATATTTTATTAATCCAATAGAATCAGTTGATAGGTAGGTTTTTGAGGAATGTCCCGCGATTTAAAAGAAATTTCGAAATTTTTGTTACGACCTTTTTTATAGAACGCTTTCTATTTCTTAAAAAAGGTTTGACAAAGATTTCAGTATCTCTTTTAGATTATGAGATATCCTTCGAAAACTCAAGGTTTTTTTCTTTACCCCTTCACGTTTACGACTATAATATTTCCTCGATTTTCATGGCATTTCAGTGAAATGTTTTATCCCCATGCAAATTTACATTTCTCTTCTCATCTCAGTTATTATTTCTTTTCTCATTATTCACTTAATCCTTTTCTGGATTATTTCACTGAATTAACAGGATAGTGAGAGTCGCAAATTTTTGGAGAGGTTTCTGTCAGCCAAAAAAGTCCACGGAAAAGTTGGAGGAAAAGAAATGCTCGAGTTTGAGATTGCGGGGGGATTTGAGAATAGTTTTGAGGGGAGAATAGTGTCGCAGGTGGCAAACAATGACACATGCTGTTTTCTTATGAAATTTGTTGAAGGGGATGATGGGTGATTAAGGAGATATCGAATCCCATTTATAATGCCGGGAACTCTTCGATCCAAAAAAAAATTTGTTACTTCAAAAAGATCAATACAATCCTAATTTATAATTGAGAATTTAGAGAATTATTATATTCAATATTACACACAGAAGACACTATAATTAAAATACGAGATTTAGAACGTAATTTACCGGATTTTTGATCTGGTACATTACGTTTGGAAACGTAAATTACACCCAGAAATGCCGTAAATTGCGATTTTTATGTGGTAAGTTACGGGATCGATCGCGTAAATTACTATTCCGTAAAATCTGTGATTGGGAACGTAAATGTAAGGACACATATAGGAAAAACTTTTTTTGGGTAACATCAAATATTCAAGTTTGAGGATATTTTGGGCCATCTTAACATGATTTTCAGTGCCTTTTTTTCCATATTTTTCATTTTTTTTTAAAGAATTTAAAAAATCTTGAAGATTCAAGAAATATCGTTGAAAGGTGAAAGAAATCGAAGGTGGCAAATTTTGAGAGAATTAATTACCTTCCATGGCTTCCGTAAAATTTGCCAAATTTACAAAAATTGCCGAATTTTTAGAATGTTTATAATTTTTGAAATTCTTTTGGAAAAATGTTGAAAAAAAGTCATGGGAACTCATGTTCAGATAACCCCAAATATCCTCAACCTTAAAGATTTGATGACAATAGAGCTTTACTTATATGTGTCCTTGCACTTACGATGCCAATCACAGATTTTACGTGAATGAGATGTCGTAAATGACGAGGAAGGGAGCGTCAAGTACGGGGTCGGATCTCGTAATTTACAAAGTTGAAACTTGTAATTAACGATATGAAACCTCGTAATTTACGACATAAAAATCGTAATTTACGGCATTTCTGGGCGTAATTTACGTGGTTTTAACCCGTAATTTACGGTTCCAAACTTGTAATGTAAATCTCTTATTATAAGTACAGTGTTTTCTGTGTAATGATTATTTTTCTCATTGTTCTCAATTCATATTGATATTAATTAATTATGATTATTGTTATTATTATTATTATTATTAGTATTAGTTATTGTTTTCGTATGAGTTCGAGAAAAATGGAATATTTTCTTTCAATTGAGGTAGAATGTATTTTTCGGTGTTTCGTAGATCTTTGGGATTTTTCTTTATTCGAGTGTTTTTCTTGCGGGGAATAGCAGTTTTGTTGGATTAATCGTGATATTCCATCAGTGCTCGAATAATTCATCGTTGTTATTGAAAATTTGCCCTGGACGGGGCTAACTTTCAGGGTTTGATTCCCCTTTGGACAGCCCCTATTGAAGAATCAACAAGAGCTGCCCCAGGCAGAACAAGATCCACTGGGTGAATTTCCCAAGATAGACAGTGCAAAAATTACACGGAGTTTAGCTTATAAGACGAAACACTGGGATCGATGGTACACATAACCCAGCAAATCGATCGAGAGGTCACCAACAGGCTGTCGAACCGAATACCACTGAAATTTTAATTATCAGGAAATTGGTAATTAGTCGGATTTAAGGGACTCATAGATCAACAATAGGCATTTAGTTGCATTAAAATATTTTGTGTTTCGATTTGGTAAATTAATTACTTATTAATATATTGTAATTATTATAATAATTCATTATGAGAATTCGGAAGAATCATGACTTATATTTTTAGAATTTACGATAATTACGAGCATTGATATGACAAGAATACGCATTTATGGAATTGTTTTTCAATTACCATTTATAATTTGCATCGAAACTCTGAATATTTTGGATTTTAATCTGATGATTTTATTAATTACTAAGAAAATAATAATCATTATTTGAATTAATTTATGATTTAGAAAAACAATGGCTTCAATTTTCTACATTTACGATAATTTTTTCAGTCGTACGGATGGAAAATTAGAATTTCTTTGAATATTCAAGATGTTCACAGCTTTTCAGTAAAATATGAATATTCAAGAAGAGAATCACATGAGTTTTTAATTTTTCTTGATTTTCCACGGTGCCTACGAAATAATTTAATTAAAAAATCATAGAGTCTATTTGTTTTATCAGAATTGGAATTTACAATTCTCACCTAAAAATCAATACTCATGAGTGAATTCGAGAGTTAATAATCAATTGATGTCGTTATTAACTATTAAATGGAACGGGAATGAGGAAAGGATTTCAGGTTGACGAGAGGAATGCATATTCAGGACTAAATTATTCTGACTCCTCATTGAAATGATTTATTCACAACCAATTAGAGGGATATTTCAATTTCTTTCATTCTACTACTTCTAATTTAATAAAGACCATGATCTCGACTGGAGTGAATTCAATTATTTCATTTTAACAGTCGCCGGGATTGTACCCTTAAGATCGAATTGGACTTTTTGTTCGTCAATATTTTTTCAACATTCGAGCAAAAATAATGTATATTTCATTTGTTAGCATCACTCACTCACTCGAAAATAGATCAGTTGGTCGGGGTAATCGATCCTCTGAGATATATTCGTCTATCCAAACGCGTTATTCTGCTACTCGTATTTAACTTTACTTCCTTCTTTGAATCTCGACTTTTTTCCTCTCATTGAAACAAAAATGCAAATACGACTTTTATACTTCTAGTAAGAAGTGCCATTAAAAAAACGACTCCCTTTTAGTGGATATTCTACAAAATAAAATGGTAATTTTCACGACAAGGTTCCGGTAAATTCTATTGACAATTGTTCTGCGTGTACCTATTCCCTGAGCACTAAGAAATTTTTTAAGAGGTCACAACACATTTTACCTCGCAAATGAGGGAGCATTGCTCCACTTGTTTCATGTCAATTCTCTCCGTGTGACTTATCGCAACCGGATGTGTTGAGATTTCGTCATTTTTCAATTAACTACTAGTCATTCATCCGTCATTGCCGAGAGGACGTTTAAAATTCTGTAATAAAACGCTGTCTTTCACCTCATAAAAAGTCGCCCGATATATTTTTACACTTCAATTATCGTCAAAACAATCCCAGGACTCGGCATTGAATTATTAATTGAATCGTCGAAATTTTCCACTCAATTACTTCACTCCAATTTTCCGTATTCCAAGTCGTGCGGTGGTTATAAAAAAAATCCAATCACATTTCTACTCACCAAAATTTCGAGGAAAATTGTCACATGGAGAAATCGAATTTCCCCCTCATCCCGGATTCATCCCCGCAAATTTACGTCGCTCTGTCACTTGTCATGAAAAAACTTTGCAGCGTCTCTGCACTTATTCTTTCAGTCTGCGTGAATTTTTATTGTTTACACTCACTACTACATGGCCTTTTAATTTTTAAATAAAAATTTTCTCGATACGAAGAGGGAGTAAATTGTGGAGAGAAAAGGAAATGATAATGAAATGAAAATGAAATGATAAGGACGGCGTTTCTTTTAAGAGGGATACTTTGAATTTGTAATTTGGGGTTTTGAAACGCGGAATTATTTTTATGTTGGAGATTTTGTGGCGGGAGACTAGACGCGATGGGACGCGCTGAGACGCGCGGCACACCTCGGACAAATCGTGTAAAGCATGTTTAGCTGTTGAGTTTTACTTGCGCCGACTCAAATCATCGCGAATAGCGCAAGCGTCACTCGCACACATGTTCAATTACAATGAAACAACTGCGACCCGTTGCATACTTTTACCTGAGTCGACGCCGATTTCTCTTTGGAAAAGAGCGAACCGCACGGAGAAAAAAGAATTCTCTCAAAACTCAAACCTCGGGATAAAGTACCCTCTGACCTCTTCGCTCAAACAACTTTGTTTGGGGATCGATTCAACGAGGACTTATCGCTTTCAACGGAGAAATTCAACTTTAGTTCGAGGATCCCGAGTAAATCGGAGCTTTCAAGGTTCAATCAGGAAGTGAGAAGCGTCAACAATTCAAATGATTTGAGTTACCATTTTGATGACGTCTCACTTCTATGATTTATAGCTTTTTCAGTCTTAATCTGAGACTTTTGAAGGCTCATTTGAGACCGCGAAATGACTTGAATTGATTTTGGACTTCCATAGGGATACAGGAGCATGAAAGGAAAGATCCAAATTAAGACTTTGCAAGCCTTGAATGTGAAACAACTTAATTGGAGACTTAAAATTAAAACATTTCTGATTTCATTTGTATTTTCGGCATTTAATTAGTAGGTATTTTAGTGCCGCTAATTATTCATCTCTGATTTGAATAAGCAAATGAAAATTGAGTGATTTAACAGTTTAACTTGATAAATAATGTATAAACAAAAATATACTTTACGGAAAAGCCCCTCAAATGAAGGTCGAGGAATCATACAGACGTGGAATTTGCCATTTTCTTTTGTCCATTTGCCTTGAATCCTTGGAAAGCATTCAACATTTCTTCACGTTCCATCTCTCACTCCTCTGATACTTGATTCAATCTTTAAAAAGGTCGTTCGTTTTTCATCGTGTCAACATTAGAGCCAATAAGTTTAGCTCACGTTTCTCAAAGAATAGTGTTTGCTCGCTTCGATAGGAAAACATTCTTATTGCTTCGGAAGAAAATAAGATTTTTCCTTTCGTTTGATATTTGAGCTTCGAGAATTCATTCACGGTTCAGCACCAGGGGGAGACAAACTGGCACAATTCACGGTATTGTACATAAAAGTGACCTTCGAAATGGTATTTTTACATTGTGAACAACACATGCCCTTATCACTTTCTCAAGGCTTTTATCTCCTTAAGGTTGGAATATGATAAGGGGCAGATCTATTTTTTTATTACAGAAAGTTTACTCCAATTATTATTTAACTTTAATTAGCCGTTATTAATAATCAATATTATTATTATTTAATTAGTATCAATTAAAGTTTTTAGAATTGAACTCGAGACTTATACCAAATTTTATTTCAAGATCTGCAGTCCTAAACATTTGGATAAATCATAATTTGAGACTTTCGAGATCTAAATTGAAATCATCAAATGTCTGAGCTAATATTAGAATGCAGTTATAAATTTTTTAAATGGTAATTTTCTGAAAACTCTTGCGCGTAATTTCTCATTAGAATTATTGTTGGGGAATTAATCGCTTAGACCGCGGTTGGGGTTAATTACAAAACGAGATTACCCGTCGCGCAAACAATGCAATATGAAAACGAGAAAGAGAAAAGCGCATGTTGATTGAACACAATACATAAAGGAAAAGTACATTTGTCCCATCCGATATGAAACCCAAGGGGATGGAACGATAAAAGCTACCGAGGAATCATAAATTATTTCTCCTTTTTTAATCTCACACTGAAACAAAACCCATCCATTCCGGATGTTGTTTTCTCTACAGGATTTCAATGATAAAAATTGTCAGGGGGATAATAATTTCGGGGGCTGTGAATATTTCATTTAATGGACGAATGTAAGCATCAGTCGATGTTTGCTCGTAAAATATTTGCGTTGGCAACATATTTCCCGACTTTTCATAGCATTTTTTTCCATAACCATGGAGGGTATAGGAGATAAAATTTATCAATTTCCCTGCACTTTTGATATTAAATCATAAATTCGATTTCCGTCTTGACCCTTCAAATGTCTCCAAGGAACACCAACAGGAAATAAGGTGCGTCCCGCAGTTATTCCAAATTATTCTAAATGATAAAATATCGACGGAGATATGGACTTATCGACGAATGGTACCGAATCTAGGGGAAAATGTCACTTTGATAAATTTGAAATTGCGTTTTTCAAATAATTTCTGTCCGTAGAAAATTGGCTCGTTACGCAATATTTTTTAGAATGTTATGCAAATAAGTATCGCATGACGTCTCGGACTTGTCCCGAATAATGAAGACAATTTACAGGTCGTTTGAGGCCGATCGATCATCGTGGGTATAAAAAAACTCCTGACAATGCAGATTCTTTCAGTCTTTCATTTAGTCTTGACGTGGAAATAAAGAAGACAGAATGACAGGAGAGATAATACTGTTTTCACTAGGTAAAAGCGGGCGTTATCTCATTAATTAAATTTCCATCAGCATCACGATTTTCATCATTTCCTATTTTGCTTCTAATTAGCGTTCTTATTTGATGCAAATGCCGCGAATCTGGGACTGTCGGCGCTTGAGAATATTCAAGACATAATTCTTGAGGGAAAATTCACTGGTTCGCTGCTTCTACCTTTGACGATTAAAGAGGAACGTGCAGCACCCGTTCGAGAGGTGATTTTAAATCCCGAGGAGGACATCACTTTCAATCTGTTTACGAGATCTAATCCGAAGAAAGGACATCAGCTGACTGTTGGAGATCTTATAGGTCTTGAGGCATCGACTTTTAGGGAGGATAGACCCCTCAAGGTTCTCGTCCATGGCTGGACCGACAAGGGTACCTCCCAGTGGATGACCACCATTCGGGACAATTATTTATTCCAAGAGAATTGCAATGTTGTTTTAGTTAACTGGTTTCCCACTTCGATTAAAGAGTACTCTGTCGCTGCCAAATTGACGGAACAGGTAATCCCACCATTTTCTTTCAGAACATAACATTTTGGAACGCTTCTTCATTTTTTTTAGTAGAAACTTTCATCAATCAATAGCTGACCTCAGAGATATGGATCTTACAGATCATTATATGTATAACTCATCATTTTTTTTGCTCTTTTTATAATTCGACAAGGAGGAAAATGGGAAATACTCTCAAGGAATACTAGGTAGCTCTCACATTTTTTTTAAGGATGTTCAACCCTCATATATAGCCAAAATTTACGTTTTTAATTTTTTTTTGAAGACCATCGAAGGGATTGATGTGAAAAAATATAAAGTTTTTGCGTTTTGTCGTTATTTAATCGCTGACGAAATTTTGTGGTGGTCTGATTATTCTCATTCATTTTTTTCTACGCTTTTGTGATTCTTTTTAAAAAGTTTAGAAAAACAACAGAAACATGTTCGCATCACCTTGAAACTTCGTGAATCATTAAATAATGACAAAACGTTTCTTTTTCCACGTCAGTCGCATGGTAACTCTGCCAGAAAATGAAAAAAAATTACTTTTGGCTATACATGGGTGGAGAAGATCCTTATAAGGGCCCGCCTATGGTTAGGGCGTGCCCTGTGGAGTTGATCAGTTCCTCCGGAGTACTATACTTAATTGCGCCCATACAGAGAATATTTAGACAATTTTTTTGCAATATACCAGGAAGTTTATGGAAAATTATTATAGTTGAAAATAAAATCAGTTCTGAGAGTCGAAATTTCGGGGTGAAAGTACCCCCGTGACAAGTCATTAATTCGATCTCAAACAAATATATTCCTCCAGATTTCATGAAACCAATTTCATTGAAAAGTCATTTAAAAGCATTCTTTATTCAACTGCTCGTTAAAGACAAAAACAAATGCACTTTCAAATGAAATTGCTTTTATGAGATTCGGAGCAACACATTTTTTTAGATCGAATTAATGAATTTTTTTGGACTTATTTAGCGCCTGAAATTTTAAGTCTCGGAGGTAATTTTAATTTTTATCTTAATCATTTTCCACCATCTTTCTGTCACATTACAAAAAAATATGTCCCTGTGGGCTGGTAATCAACTTTAAAGGGTATTTTCATCCCTTAAACTCGCGTACAGGTCGATAAAAAATACGTGCCACTTAGTTTTGAATCCTCTATAACATATTGAAGTCTCATGAAAATCGGGGGCAGACACTTACTTACTTAATAGTCAACCTTATCAGTTGGATTTTATCCAACGGGTGAATGAATTTTACAGATAGGTGGATACGTCGGGGAATTTCTGCATTTTCTGAGTACCTCGGTCAATATTTCATTAGCTAATGTTCACATACTGGGGCACAGCCTAGGCGCTCACATAGCTGGTTTCGCGGGCTCAAATTTATCTGGCACCGTCGGGCGAATCACGGGGATGGATCCAGCCCGACCAGGTTTCGAATCACCAATTTTCAAAGATCAGAATGCCAGATTGGACCCATCAGACGCCGTATTTGTTGATGTCATCCACACTTGTGCTGGTACCTTGGGATTTATCAGAGCAATTGGTCATGCGGATTTTTACCCCAATGGAGGGACTTTTCGTCAGCCTGGATGTGCCTCAATAGTCTCTCGTAATTTTTCCTTCATTTCATATAATTCCTAGGGAAGATGCGAAACTAAAACAATAATTAACCCTCAGTCTTTGCTCTACTTTAAATTGTTTTCAGAGTACTGTAGCCATGGGAGATCTCACCAGTTCATGGCTGAATCAATCGTCTCTTCGTTGGCTTTTCTAGCGGTCAAGTGCGGCAGTTGGGCGGAATATAGAGCAGGGAAGTGTGAAAATTCTACAGCTGTCATGGGGGAAAAGGTCAGTTCTCAGACCCGAGGACTGTTTTTTTTGGAGACTAATAGCAAGTCGCCGTATGGCAAAGGGGATTTCAATTCTATATTCTGAATTTGGAATGTGTCACTCTTCAGATAGCATCCTTTAATAAAAGCCAGCGGATGCCATGAGGTGTGGAATTTTCTCGATTATGTTATTCTTCTGGAATAAAATAAGGATCTCTTCCAGAATCACTGTCACTTTATCGTAGACAAGAAGAAATGAGGACAAGAAATGAAATAAATAAAATTAAATCAAACTTATTTTATTCGTTTATCATTTTATGAAATCATGGTATTGAATGAGTGAAATTAATAAATTCAGTCATGTTTTGTCTAGATTTCCGCATTGGTTTTATATTTCTGAAGGAAATAAATAGGAATATTAATGTATCATTTCATAGTATATTGTACACCAAGGGAGGAAAACATGGCCTCCAAACCACGAGGGTTGTCCTCCCTTGGTACACATGGTTTTTCCGTCATAACTACACGAAAACTTGGATTTTTCTTCATAAATGATGGCAGGAATGTGGGTTATGCCATCCCGAGGATCTTTCTTCCTGTCGGTTCCGAGAAATGTTAGGGCAGAAAATTAGGAGTAAGTTCGTTGAAACGAGATCTTTTTTCCCTGTGCAATCACCACTGCAATGTAAACAGTGAGCGCGGAGATTCAAATCATTACCAATTTCCCTACTAATTTGCTGACTCTAATAAAAACTAATTGAGTCATTAACAGTTATCAGAGGGGCATTTGAAAACTTGAGAAATCATCTTAATTTTCAATTGTTTTCGTATCATTTTATGGTGCCGTAAAAAATCGTAGAGTCATAATTAGCCGATAAGACTATCTTCCGTCATATATAAGGATGAATAATTGCTATATCGACATCACTTGCAACTTCACCGCACGAAATGCAGCTAATAAAATATTTGAATATTGGATTATTAACTATCGGACTGTGGATTCTATGTGCAATTGAGAATGAGGCGTACAGAATTTTGTGTATTTTTCCGTTCCAGTCGAGGAGCCATCAACTCATGTTCGATGGAATTATGAAAGGATTAGTGAGAATGGGACATCAGGTGGACGTAGTCACTGTGTATCCCTTTAAAACGCCAGTGCCTAATTACAAAGTGATTGTTAATCTTGAGGGGAAGACATCTGGATTTATCAATCGGTTCAATATAACTTACGCCACGGACATCGGATCTGATACTCTTCCTTGGATAGCACTTCCTTTTGGGAACGGATTGTGCGAGTATCTAGGACTTCCTGAGATACAGAATATTATCCGAAATCCACCGCAAGATCCACCGTATGATCTGGTTATGACAGAGGTAAAAATCCTCATTAAAGAACTCGCTAAATATATAGTTTAGCCCCACCATAGATAAATATAATTGAAACTACAATTTCTTTGATATTAACCAAGAGAAGCCCCTTAAAAAAAACAAGGCGAGTGAAAAGAGACAACATAGGCGGAAAAGCAAATCCACTGTTGGGGTGCTGTGCAGGTTCCTCAATTATGATCCGACGTTGACCCGACGAGCAAATCATATTATCTAGATTCAACAATTTGAATGACTATCGACGGGTGTAGCGGTGGGTATAGCACTCGTCGAGTTAAGTCAGCGATATTAGGTGGTCAGGGAAGGTGAGGTGAGACTTGTGTGACCGAGTGATGTGCCCGGGATTACCATCAAAATCTAACATCTTTCTGTGTGTCCATTATCTATGAGTGTACCAACATGTGATATCTTTAGGGCCGGCACATCGCCATGTCCTCGTCGTGGCCCTGGATAAGACAGAGAGCGGTGTACTAACAAACATATTTTCCAACGTAATTGTTTCCCCCAACAACTGTTTCCAGGTTGTGAAACAAGGACCGCAAATCTACACACTCCATCACACAATCTATAGAATGGTTTGGTGGGGCTAAACTAGATATTTACCGAGAATTCAATTAATTGATTCTCTTCCGAACATCATTAATGATCTGCATTAGATTGGCCCTCCAATTATCGTGACTGCGTGAAATAGCGCTTGAATAGATTTTTCTACTGAAATGCGCTTGTTAAGCTAATTCTCATTGTGCCATATCAATTCGTTGCACTCTAGGCATTTGGCGCCAATTGTTTTATCGCCCTGGGACACGTGTTGAAGGTGCCAGTGGTTTTGGCCAGCACTACGATACCTCTACCCTGGCTAATAGAGAGTCTCGGTCAACCGCCGTTTTCAGCCTTCATGTCAGGTTATTTCACAGCCTACGTACATCCCATGTCATTTCTGATCAGGGTAATAAACACTATCCAGAATCATATCAGCGATATTCGATTTCGTCGGTACACGGATAGAGTTCAAGACGCGCAAATACGAAAATACATCGATCCCAATATTCCACCGTTAAGAGAACTTGAGAAAAATGTCACTCTTGCTTTGGTCAATACTTGGCACAGTCTCCATGGGGTCCAGCCGATAACTCCTGGGCTTGTGGAAATCGGTGGAATTCACGTGCAAGAACACTACGTACCAATGTCTAAGGTAATTCATTATAAACAATAACTACATACTAATATATAAATCTGTACATAAAAATATTCGATTTCTCTCAAATACATTGTTGGAAAATTATACTTGAATTTTTACGTGAAAAAACTTGAAATTTCTAACAGTTTTTGATTGATGAATCATTTAGTTTTTTAATGTTTGGGTATTTTTCAATTTTCCGATCGACCTACCATTGAAAAATTGTAAAAACGTTGACGATTCGAGCAATCATTTTTCTGAATTTTCATGATGAACGTGAAAATTGTACCATCCATTGACAAATCAATTATTATTTGACATGAAAAACCAAACTTTCTTGAATTTTTAAGATAAAGGAGAAATGTATTGACCGTTTTAAATTGAAAATTAATTCAACTCATATAATTCAAAATTATGATGATTTGTCATTGAAATTTCAAAACTTAGATTTACAAGGATTTACAAGGAACAAACGTGCAATAAAATTTCTAGAGAGTAATTTACATTAATTCTTTGAAGAACTAGATTTTTATATGTCTTTCTCATAAATCTATGCGAAGGAATTGGAGAAGTGGATGAATGACAGCACTGCTGGAGTGATATATTTTACACTTGGGTCCATGGTGAACATTGAGACTTTTCCTGAACCGACAATGAAGGCAATTTACTCGGTATTCAGGAGGATAGCACCTGTAAGAGTACTCATGAAAGTGGCTAATGACTCGGCACTGCTTCCAGGATTACCGGATAACATCAAGACTTCTTCCTGGATTCCTCAGGTTGCTCTCCTAGGTGAATATGACATTATCTTCACTGATCCAATTATTTTCTAGTAGATATTTGGTGGAAATGACATTCCATTCGTATTCACAGCTCACAAAAATACCAAAATATTTATAACTCATGGCGGACTCATGAGCACGTTGGAGGCACTCACATTTGGGGTTCCCCTAATTGGGATTCCGCTCTTTGGGGATCAGCACAATAATATAGCAACTTACAAATCCCATGGGATTGCTCTCCAATTGGATTTATACAACATCACTGAAAAATCCCTATTCTGGGCCGTCAATGAAATATTGAACAATCCAAAGTACAGGTAATAAAATCAAATAATATTTGCGACTCGCCCCCCAATTTCCTTTTAATTGATTCGCCAGAATAAAGGACAATAGATTTTTACTGTCCTTTTAAAAAAAAATAATTAAAAATCAGTGGAAGAATTCTGATAGAAAGAACCATATAGGATTTTTATAAAGTGGCACTGGAAATGAAATAGAATTTCATCGAGGAAGTACAATGTTTTTCCACTGAATTTTTTCTTCTTTTCCCATCAGTGAAACAGCAAAGTACCAGTCGAAAAAATTCCTGGATCGTCCCATGAGTGCGATGGACACAACTATTTTTTGGGTGGAATATGCAATCAGACATGGCCCAGGGGCTTTGAGATCACCGATCGTTGATCTTCCGTGGTGGCAGGTGGAGCTCATCGATGTTTATGGCTTCTTGGCTCTCTGCCTCTTAGCAATCGTCTATTCAATTCTTCGGCTCATAAAATTCGCTCTCTCCGAAGAGCCAACGAATCCTCGAAAACGAGTCAAACGAGATTAATAAGAGAAATGAAACCGAGAAATGCTTTCCATTTTAATTTCCCCCAATCAGAAGCTTTAGTCTTCAGTAAGAGTAGAGTTTATTCATGTTCTAGTACAAAAGCATCACAATAACTATTATCATAGAATAAAATAAGAAAAAAAAATATCACCATCTTTATAAAAAGCGTATTCCATTATTTTTACATAAGCTCTCCAGCTCCAGTGGTGTCGAGGCCCGAGGGCTTCTCCACCAAATCTCCAAATCGCATTCTGTATTTCTTCCTCACAATGTCCCAATCGACGACGGAATCAATACTCGGCATTGTTTTGAATGACAATTGGCTACCCACGGGGCTCTGGAGTCTGGAGAATCCGACTGTTGACTTTTGACCCTCAATCGAGAGCAATTTGTCCTGCGCATTAAAAATTCTATGAGTTTATCGATTTGTTTTTCCACTGGCCTGCAGTTAAAGTTGAGAGGGGAAAGTCAAAAAAACTTACGCGTGACACTCGTTTTCCCGATGGCTGACTTCCGGCAAAACCCTCCATCACGCTCACTCGCTTTCTTTTGCCTCTTCGCTTCTTGCAGACCCTCACCACGTACGTTACCCAGGTTGTGATTAAATTCAGAGGTGATGGTGCAGTTCGTGTTCTGTGAAAAACGTATCAAAAAATTCAATTGAAAAGCCTAGCCTTTTCTCAAAAATTCTCTGAATTTATGGAGAAAATTCCCTGAATTTCATTATGATTCTTACCGAATTCCAGGGAATTCTCATTGTCACAGGAGTGGCACTTAAGAATTTTCCCTTAGTACTATTTCACTCACTTTTGCATTTTTCGGATAAGTTTGCTCAGGCCGTACTTCCATTCTATATCGCTTTGTGACTGGATGCTCTGGTATGTGTCGCTCATCATTGCAATTAGCAGGTTGATCAGGACAATTACACTCACCAGCATGTACAGAGAAAATGATACCTGGAGACAGACAATCGATCCATCAGTGAACGTCACACTGGGAAAAGGTGAATCTACTAAGGACTTCCAGGCCCATTGCCATTTTTTTTTGTTAAAACAATTTCACCAAGTGTTTCCATTTCAAATTATATAATAAAAAAATATCTTCTCCAATTTATTTATTTTACAACAGAGAATCTCTAAATCTGTTACATAATCTACCGCAAATACAAAAAAGCCTTTGGATATCCTCAAGTCATACTCCAAAACGTGTACCACAGTTTCAATTCTAAGGCATTTTCACCCCGAAGAAAATTCTCTTGAAAAAAATATCCAGACAAATTATGTATTGGTCTAACAAAGTGGTTTATACAATTTTAAGTACAACAAAAATTTTCCATTATAGGGAAGATCATCAAGTAAAACTATTTTTAAGTTAATTTCCGAAGGACAAAAATTCCTGAAAATGCTTTTTCTGCGAGATTTTTTCCGGGAAAATGTTTTGGGGTTTAATTGTGTCCGGGGAAAAAGTGTCGGACTATCCCCAGTTTCATATCCTAAAAATCATCACCTTGAATAGATAAATCGTCCAGGTGGGCTGCAGATTACGAGCGAAAGTAAAATCGTCCGTGTCCTTTTGGCCGAAAATGGCGAAAAAGAGATTTTCCGTAACGTCAATAGGATTGGCTATCACTGCAAAGAAAAATCAGCATTAAAAGTGAATTCGAGTTGAGATATTGATAAAATAATGTCGACTACAACTCAAAGTTGTTTGTCCACTGATCTAACGACTATTAACATTAATAAGAAGGGGCTGTCGCAGGGATGAGGCTAGCATGGAGTCATACCGTCGACATTATGACATTTCCTGAACTGAGAACTACAGCGGGCATTTCTTAATACCTCGCCATTTCCCATCTAACTCATGACGATGATGATGAATGAGTTCCGGCATTTTTTAAAATGATTATTGGATGAACGAAGTAAGCAGTCTCTGTCCATCATGACAGATTTACAATCGTCGTTGTCATGTACTGCTGGTGCACTCTAATTGACATTTTATGGTCTAACTAAACTAATTGTGGTAAAAAAACATTTTTTATTGGGACTAACCATCGTGATAACGCAGAAGAGCTGATTTATTGTCCCCTGGGCTGTTCTGCAGGATAAAATATCATTCAATATCTACGTAATTAGAGGAATAAGGGTGTAAATGAAGACACAGGTTGACAGTTGGAATATGTATTTAACAAATATCTAATCATAAGTATCAGAACGAGATGCGTAAGGTAATGAATTTATGTGGATTTTCACAGTTTGGTAATTTGAAATGAATTCAAATTACTTGGCTATTGTTTCTACTTATCGGAGGAAGTACATTAGGGCTTGAAGGGGGCAGTCTCTTCGACGATCATTATCTGCTCTGTGTCAAGGTTTTCTGGTGTTTCTTCTAGTGAGTGATCTTTTGGCTCGTTGCTGAAGAGGGCTCGGTATTTTCTTCTCACCTCATCCCAATCTACTACGGTATCGATTCTCAATGCATTACTGAAGGATAATTGACTTCCTAGGGGACTCAGGTGTCCAACTGACATGGCGACACGATCGGTGTGCCCCACCTGAGTTCTTTTTATCTTGGATAACCACTTTGCACCGACTTTGGTGCGTGGAGACAGTCTGCTGGATCGATGGAGACTCATTAGATGGATTAGTGATGGTCTATGCTTCTTCGCTGTTCGCTTTCTACACAGTTTCCATAAAAAGGTCATCCAGGTTGTGATGAGGTTCAGGGGAGATGGGGCTGTTGTTGTTCTAGTGGAGAAATAGTGATTTGGTCATTAGTGATTTTCAAGTGTTTGGGGCTTTTGTTCTTGGGGAATTCTCATACCTGTGCATATTTCTAAATAATTTACTCAAGCCGTACTTCCACTCGATGTCAGACTGTGCTTGTATCCTCTGGTAGGTATCACTCATCATAGCAATAAGGAGATTGATTAGCACAACCACCGATACCAGCATATATATTCCAAATGCCAATTTGAAGAATACCGTTGTGAAACTCGACTGTTGGCTCTTCTTCACCACTCGAAAATGCTCGTGAGTCGTTTGTCCGAAGATTGCGAAGAAGAGCAACTCACCTGCCAGTATTGGACTCATCACCACTGCAAATACCATCCAATAAATTTATATCGTCGCTCTTGATTGAGAGATCATGCATTTGGCATTTTATGTTCAGTTCCGGTTCATGCAAGTTTCGAGTTCATGCTTACGAAAATTTTCGGGCTAAGGCTATTGTTTGTGATTTTGGGGAGTAGATAGATTTTTTAGTCTTCGCTGGAAATATTTGCTCGTTATTTGCGAGGCTGGGGACGAATGAAAAAATTTTGTCGAAAAAATTTTGTCGAAAAACTTTTTGCTTTCTCTGGGAAATTCAGAAAAAGATTTACAGGTACTCTATTGGCACAATTTATTCTGCTCTATACTCGGATCTTACAGTCCCCATGAAAATTCAATGTAATTTCTCTGAGAAAGCGTAAAGTTTCTTTATGTTTTTATTTCTCATGCGTAGAATGCTCACTGGCCGCTGATGCAAAAGGTGATGAAAATTTTGCAGAAATATTTGAGTAACGATATTAGTGTTGGTGTATTGCTTGTTGCTTTGTCATCTCCTGCCGATAATTTCACATGCGCGCAATTGTTTCTTTTATTTATCAAGACTTACTGAACGTTGAGTTCATTGTGATTGCTGGTTTAACGGCATACTGGAAAGGTCGTTGAGAAAAGTAAATGACATCGAAAAATAACTTTCACCCTCTCTCCTTTATTATCACATCTCTACAAACTGACAACAATTAAATAGGGGGAGTTGATGAAGTTGGTATAGGCGTCGATGAACTACCGAAGCCATTTTCCTCCTCCGTCACCATCTCGTCCTGATTCTCCTCCTTCTCAAGCTCTTTCTCTGGCTCGTTACCAGTGAGAATGAGATATTTCTTGCTAATTGCATCCCAATCCACTACACTCTCAATCCTCAATGCAGTGTTGAAGGATAATTGACTGCCGAGGGGACTCAAGTGAACATTTCCCGTGTGCCCCAGGCTGTCTTTCGGACGAATCTGACCTTTTTTCACTTTTGACAGCCACTTTGCGCCCATTTTAGATCGCGGGGATAACTGACCTGTCCGTTGTAAGCCCATCATGTGGACTAATGATGGACGTTTCTTCTTCATCGCTCGCTGCTTGCAGGATTTTATGAAATAAACCATCCAAGTTGTCAAGAGATTCAACGGCGATGGGGCTGTTGTGGTCCTAGTAAGTTAGACATCAACTTTCATCATCTCCTCATCTCCTTTTTCCATGTCTTATCATTAAAAAATTCCAGAAAACCTTGCGCTTCTGAAAAATTCTATTGAAATTCTATTTTAAAATCATCATATATGTCGGTTTTGTGAATAAAAATCAACACGACAAGGCCTACAAATCTAATGTAATTCTCTGGTACAACTCGGAATTCAATAGAAATTCTTACAGATATGACTAGAGATTGATTGATGAGAATTTATATACAATTTTGATATTACAAAACTGACCTGTGCATATTTCGTATGAGCTTACTAAGTCCATACTTCCACTCGATGTCAGACTGCGCTTGAATTCTCTGATAGGTATCACTCATCATGGCAATGAGTAGATTAATCAATACAACAACCGACACCAGCATGTAAACGCCAAAGGTCAATTTGAAAAGGGCCGACGTCCATTCAGGTTGTCCAGTCTCAACTTTGAGTTCGCTGTGTGTTGTTTGTCCAAACACAGCGAAGAAGAGATATTCAAATGCAAGTAATGGATTCATCTTAACTGCAAAAGCGTCAATGATTATTGGTGATTCATTATCGTTAGCTCGATACAGCGGTATTGATTTTGTATGAAGCAGATTAGCTACATTGTGTATTGAATCATGTATACGAACCAACGAAACATGCTCATGCGTTTTAGTTAGGTAATTATATAGCGGCCATGCTGTTCGGATGCTGCTGATTCTTGGTTGCACATATCGTGATGCATGCCATAACTCGGGCACCTTCATTCCTTTTATTTATTTATTTTTTTTTGTTTTTCAAATGTCAATGGTTTTTTCGTCGTTGTATTGCGATTTGCACTTGGTTTTAGCACTTTTGCGTTATTCAAGACACTTTTTTGTTTTGTACAAAAAGAAAATTATTTCACCGTGCACGTTCAACATTTATTGCGCAGTGGACTTCATGCGCAGGAACATGAAACAGCCACAGGGACAAACTGTGGAATTTTTGGGGAATCGTTGAACATACACATGCAAGTTCGTGGGATTTTTTTCGCCCATTTTTAGGTACCAGGTGGTGTTCGACACCTGGGACTTTGAACACGACGTGGTCGGGACTCTGTGGTTGGACGAAACTCATTTTCCCGTTTCGTTCAACTACAGAATCAACAAGTTATTCATATTCGCAAGACGACAAATCAATACTCCTGGTTGTCCTTTCCATATAGCTGTGGATCAATCTCAAATAGGCAACACATACTCGCATCATTAATTCATAAACAATTAAGAACAAAGACATATGCATTGCAAACGGGACGACACCGAGGCAACGAGTAGCAGTTTTTTCTGTTTTTTGTTTTGTTTGTATTGATCATTTTGCCGGCGGTCGTCATGACTTACTATCTCGGGCACTATCGTCACAACAATCATTCTTTTTCTTGTAGCGGCCGGAGCGATGACGGGTTACCATTGGCGTTGGTCCCATCCACTCAGTATCATTCGCCAATAAATCTAATATTTCAGATTATATGTTATGTTTCTGTTTATGATGGATCATGGTGAAGGCATCACCTCTCAAGGCATCAAATATTGCCGGGACAAAACAACACGTTTCATATTTTTCGTAATTTTTTAATGTAAACTGTAAAGCGTTCTATCGAATTCGGTGAAAAATCCTTCAAACCCACGTCGGTTTGTCCCGTAATATTGAAAGGTACAATCCGTATTAAAATACTACCCTCAATTATAAACGAGATTTGTCTACTTTTCCTACTGATATTTCATTAGTTTCTACATTTCAAACTATTCTCTTTTCAAACCAAGAGTACTGCCTTGAAGTCTTCACTCGACGGCCAAAGCAAATATTTATTGAATACCTATAGAAATTCTTTGTTCAAGTATATTTAGTAGCTTCAAGGCAGCACCCGATGATTTACAAAATAACTGAAAGCTTACTGTCAGCAAAGAGTTGATCCTTCTTGTAAGTGTTGTCCTTAAAAGCCTGATTCAGCGCCACAAAGTGCATGGAGAATCCAAACACGAAGATGGCTAATACAGCGAGAAACCTCGCAAGATCCTTCATAAGATTTCCAATGATGATAGCCCAGGGTCCAAACAGATGATGAAAGGACAAAAAATCCAGTATTTGAACGCATGCCAGTAGAAAACTCAGTGCGAAGAGCTGATTGCGGAGGTAGAGGAGAGTTGGCCAGAGATCTTTTGGAAAGAAACGCCAGGCAACGAGATGAAATGCAACACCGCATATGGAGAAAAGTAGTACAGCGAGTTTAATCCATCCTAGACCACTTTTGTCACTGGGATTTGTCAGTTCAAAGAGTAATAATCCCGACAGCATAACAAGCAAGCACCACTCATAGCTGTAGGGCATCAGATTATTTCTCATAACTGGATAGGGGGGTGTTATAGCGACTAAAGATAGGAATATCATTAAGTACGCGTGGGAGGTCAGGTACGACATGAATTTGACGATTGGTATGTTGTTGTACTTATGTCCAAGGGGCAGTGCAAAGACAGCCCAAACGGGTGGGCAGAAGACCATTGTAAACCACAATAACATTGATCGAAAGGCACTCCAATTCAGACTGCCTCGCCACAACTCGTGGAGATATCTCTGGACCACTGTGTGGGCGATCACCTCCTTCTGTTCGTTCTCGATCAGAACGTCCAGAAATTCCACATTTCGTCGATCCATCGCTGTGAGAATTCTTCCTGCTGAGTCTGCACCTGCTGCCAGTGCTAAAAGCTCTGTTGCCATGCTCTCGCACTGCTTTCCTGCTGCTATCAGATCCTTCGCTCGTTCTTTCTCCTTTTCCGAGAGCTTTATGTAAATGTTCGAGAGCTTTGCAGCTGCGTCCACTGGCGCTGGGGACACCAGCACGAACTCCTCAATTGATTTGTTGTTGTGGCTTTTGCTGCAGACCATCAAACTGTAGACAAACTGTAACAAGTAATAAGTAGGACATTGCTTTTTGGTCTTTCCGTATAGTATGAGTTTCTTGGCTGATGAATAGACAGTATATTCCCGAATAAATTGCAACTATTGAAGGAATCGAAGCAATCGCGGTTAGTATCATTAATCCTTTTCATTCGATAAAATTTATTTAGTAGTAAAGCTTACTCGTTTGTCTTCCATAAGAGCATAAGTGTCGTGCTCCTTTTCCATGAGATACTTAAGAACATTGTTATGGCCCTCAGATGCAGCGAACCAGATAGGTACGCATCCCAAATTGGTTTCGCTTTTTGGTGATGCTCCACTTTCCACCAGGAGTTGGACCACATCCAGATGTCCAGCCCTCGCTGCGCAATGCAGCGGAGTCCACCCATTCTTGTCTGTGGCATTAATCTCAGCACCCTGACCCAGCAGCACCTCCACCATTTGGTGATGGCCATGAGTTGCAGCTATGTGTAACCCAGTTTTGCCACTACGATCGGAACTGTGAAGCAGTTCCGCTGATCTACTTAGGAGGAGACCGACGACTGTTATGTGACCACCGAAGCACGCCAGGTGAAGAGGGTTGTAACCGTTTTCCGTCGTCGCTGCTTCCACCTACGGATTTAATGGCATATGAAAAAATCTCATTAAAGAACTGGACATTTTCTCCGGAAAATTCGATTGAATTGATTCTCGAAGGCTATAAAAGTTATGGAGCTCCAGAGTTTACGGGCGCGAAAGTCGTAGAATGTCAAAATTCTTAAACATTAATTTTCTTTCGTCATGTAATGGAAAAATTGAATGTATCGGACAAATATATAAAACTTATATATCCATTTAAGGATGTTCTGCAGCTATAGTCAGAAGAAAAGTTTATGGACCTTTTCTATAATTCGTTAAATTTATTTTTAGAATATCAAGTTAATATTCATAGAAATGTATTGAACTCATTTATGATGATTACAAAAATGAATCGATATGGAGATTTCCACGGAGTCTCCTCAGAGTTTTTGTAAACATAAACAATGGTTTCACAAGAAACCATTGTCCAACTCCACGTTACTTTTACCAGTATAAATTATAGAAGAGGATATTTTACTGAGGTCGGTGGTTTGGAAAAATACCCTCAAACCCCTTTAGAATTTTACTTCTTACTCAGAATTAACTAGTTGAAGTAATAGCCATAGAAAATTATTATATTGTATTTGATTTTATGAATAAACATGATATATATATTTTTTAAAATTATTATTACGGCGTTTTTTCTTCCCTTCATAAGGATGCTAATCGGCCGGCCCTATCCTCACAAGAATGACTCCTAGAATTTCATGATCGTACGAACTAAAATACCTGGACTCCAGCAGAGTTCAGCAACAGTCTCACGACATTCTCATTTCCGGAATAAGCGGCCAGATGCAGTGGCGTCATACCGGATTCACTGCCTAGTTCTCCAACAAGGGAATTCCCCGCTGGAGGATCTGACTTAACGGTTCCAGGAACGTGCGTCAGCAGCTCTCGTACGGTATCTGATGAAATTAACAATCTTCTCAGAATTGAAATCATAAAAGGAATTGCTGATACCATTGATTAGTCGTTAAAACGGTCAAGTCTCACATGTAGATTGTACCGAGACCTTGCAAGGTCCTGTAATCGCATCGACTTATCTCGGGCGCGTGACCTCTTGCCCACTTTCCCTCGTAACTTGAAAACATTGTGCTAAGAAATATATTTATTGACCATAACGTTATTAGGTCGATCGATTCCGACGGTGGAAGAATAGGAAGAAAGAAAAATTAACGGTGCTATCGGTTGGCACGCGCCCTGGTACCACGTGTCACGTGTCTCAACGAAATATGATTTTTTTTTTCACTGCTGTGGTATTGTTGAGGATATGAATTCAAGGGAGGATTAACACCGCCTTTGCGTGATGCGTGCATTCATATTTTCTCTTCCTCGGTTTTGAGGTTTAGGGCCGGCGGAGGGGTTTCGAATAGAGGCCTGTGGTCACGCGAATCATCAGCACTTTTTTTCCTTTTTTTTTTCTTTGATAATATCAGCAAGTCCAGCTATTTCTATATGACGGTCAGGAGGTCAAGAGTGTGTGTCACTTGGGATATAAAGGCTAATTTGAAGATATCAATCGTATTTTCTTGGGTATTTGAATTGGCTCGGATCCTTATAATGAAATTTGAATGTTTAGGGAGATTTATGCGGCAGTTGGGCGACTAAAAAAGACCAACGACCTAGATTCTTACATCAGGGAAATTGCGATTACATTCCGCGTAATTAACATGAAATATGAGGGGTTGACTTCTGGCGATCAAGTGGAACCCGGAAATGCGGGGCTACACGCTCCCGAAATTCTTAGAATAATTTGGCCATTTTTTTGTGAAATTCATTGGAGCCCTAGTCAACGGTAAATTCCTGGCAATTTTTTATTCATTATGTTAAAACTTCATTTATTATCCATTTTTTTTAATAAACCTTCGACTTAATAATTTGATTCGTTAATTGTACAATTTTCGAAATTTGTGATAGAAACAAAATCAAAAGGTTTTGAATTTTTCAACAAAATTCTATGATACGTAACCCCTAAACCAAACTCGAAGAGATCCTCCCCAATCCAAGAATAACCCCAAAACAATGTTCAAACTTTCAATGGCCCCAGAAAATCTATAAATCCCCGAATGGAATTCTATTTCTGTCCAAACCCCCAATACCCGCAGCCACGCCACGCTTCATCATCAGAAGACTCACCAGCTTGGCCGAAATAGGCAGCGACATGAAGTGCAGTAACGCCGAGTTTTTTACTGGATATTCTGAGTGACTGAGAGGAGCGCATGACCTCGAGTACCTGTCCATGTCCATGCTGAGCAGCAAGATGAACAGCTGTGAAACCAGCGCGATTTTCATCCGCGCACGAAGCCCCTGCCCTGACGAGTGCCTTGACGACCTCAGCATGTCCTCCTTCAGCAGCGAGTTGAAGTGGTGTTGCTTCAGTCAACTTGTTCCTCGCCGAAATCACGCCCTGTCTATCAAACTTCATGAGCTCCTCAATGACCTTAACACTGCCCTGCATGGCAGCGATATGAGCGCAGCTGTTTCCATCTTTGGTGCATGCCATGACGAGACTCGGATGGGTGCGCAAAAAAAGCTGAGCAACATCTGAGTAATTGTTCATAGCAGCGGCATGAATGGGCTTCTGCCCTTGTTCATCAGTCGCGTCGATGCTTGCACCGAGTTCCAAAAGTGTTTCGCACACCTTCATCTGCCCCGAGCTAGCTGCCAGGTGCAGGGGTGTCTGTTTCTTCAGGGTCAACACATCAATAGCTGCTGAATGATCCTGAACGAGAAATCTGACGAGATCGGCGTAACCGTTCATCGATGCCAAGTGCAACGCTGTCCTGCCCACTCTTGATTTTGAGTTGATGAAGGCCTTGCTGCCTAGCAGGGCATCGCAGACACCTCTGTAGCCTCGCTCGGCGGCCAGGTGCAGTGCTGATCTACCTTCTAGATCAAACACGTCAACCCTAGCATGATTCGCCAAGAGATTTTTAACCAACTCCTCGTGTCCACGATGCGCGGCTATCAGCAGCGGCGTCCAGCCAACTGCGCTCTGTTTATTGAGGGCTTTTTGCACTTCTGTTACTGATAGGTAGCTTATCATCTCCGAGAGAACTTCGTTGTTGCCAGCTGCTGCGCATTGGTGGAACGCTGACTCCTGGCCCTGACGGGTCACCAGAGACACGTCTGCACCACCTTCTAGCAGCGCCCGCACCACAGCTCGATCGTCGCCCGGTTCTCTCACCGTTTTTGGATCTATCTGTGCTGCGTAGTGCAGCGCAGATGCTCCTTCGTTTGTCAGACTGTTTATATAAGATGTTGCTGTTTGAGCGCCCAATTTATCCTTCACGAATTCTATCAGCTTACGCACCACCTCCGACTTGCAGTTTCTGCAGGCTAGGTGCAGGGGAGTCTCCCCGTTCTAAGACAGACCAGAACATTTCAGTATTTATTTTTATCTGAAACGCAGAGCTACAGAAATTGTCATACAAATGCCTTGCTACTCCGTTTAAAATTTTTTTCATTTTACTATTTCCAAATGAAAGCATTATAATCGGTGAAATCTAAGTTTCTCATTTTCGATGTCATATCAACCTAATATCATTCAAGAGTTTCAAAAATTCAATTTATACAGTGTATTGGTACGTATGGTCATGGATCAGGCAAATCAAACATTTTTTTCTCCTATATATAATTATTGTGGAACTCCAGTCTTCGATATAAATCAGAATTCAATTGACTTACTAATTTTCCTTATTTGTGAGTTTTTTTTGCACGAGTTAGAAGATAACCATTGATATATGTCAATGATTAACCAAAATTCGTACTTTACAAATTTGGAAAGTTGAATTTTCGCCCAGTAGTAGCATATTCTACTTCAATTGGAGTCGATTAGAGTTTCGAATGATAGTGTCATTGCTATACTATCGAAATCAGAAGATAATTACCATGGAAATATATGTTGATATAATTTATCAGACGACCATTCAGACTTATTGCTAATTTATTTGCAAAAAAAAATATACAAAAAGAAACAAGATCTCGGATTGGAATCCCAGTCTGGATTATCCACTATTCTGTTATAAATTTTTCTTTCACTCGTATACC